>NC_135704.1:8056329-8376301 GCF_964276395.1 Gasterosteus aculeatus | reverse complement strand
CAGGGAAGCCTGGTGGCCCTGTTAGTCCTTTAGAACCTGGGTTTCCTGGGAACCCCGGGGTTCCCTTCTCTCCCTGAGGCCCTGGCATGTCGAGGCCAGGAGGGCCTGGGTAACCCTTTTCTCCCTTAACACCGTCCCTACCTGTTCAACATGCACAAATACAAATAGAGTTGCAGTGACTTTCATAACAATCAACAGATTAGGTAAATGGAGAGTTTGCTTCTCAATATGACATTGTTACCACAACAGGAGTAACAGGAGTTACCAATAACATTACCTTGCCTGTGATTATTTGAATTGTCAATCCAAGTGTCTATGCATTGAAGTAAATGAATGGAATCAAGCCATCACTGATATTATTCTACATTATTATTACCGTATTGTACAATAATTACTTTACCTTCAGGGACATGTCTAGATGTGTTTTGTAAAACACATTTGGACCTTTTGCTCACCGTAAGGTCCTGGCTCTCCAGGGGGTCCTTGTGGTCCAGGAGCCCCAGGGGAACCTTTACCTGGATCACCTGGTGGGCCAACAAGTCCAGGAGATCCTGGGGGTCCGTTGTCACCTTATTTGAAAGACCAAAGAGAAGCAAAGTTGTACAAGGCACATATTATGGGTCTTTTAACTATGTGACTAAGCAAGCAGTCCAACAGTACCTTTGATTCCTTGAGATCCTGGCACTCCTGTTTTGCCTTCTGTTCCAGGAACACCGGGTAGTCCAATAGGACCCTTCTCTCCAGGGAAGCCAATAATTCCTTGGGGACCCTGATCACCTTTTAGGCCTGGAAGACCCTGTCCTGGGTCACCCTGCAGAGTTTAAGCATAAAAACGGATTTGCTACTACACTTTTGTTATAATGATAATGTACATACAAGTAAATATTAGTATTATTCTTGTAGTTTTATCTGAATTCCATTCAGATGCAAAGAAATACACACTTTTTGCCCAGGGGTACCAGGTTGTCCGGTCAAGCCATCCTGTCCTCGTCTTCCAGGCTCTCCAGGTAATCCTGGAGCTCCTGGAATTCCACTGATTCCTACATACATGGATTAAACATTTGCCTCGTTTATGTACATACAATGTATGCACCATATCCAATTGATAGGCCGGATGTGCAAGTATCCAATGCATTTATTTGATTCACCAACATAGAGGGGGAATAGGTCAAGATGGAGTATCTTACCTTTTGGGCCAGTTTGGCCTGGAAATCCAATTCCAGCGGATCCGGGTTCACCTTTCTGTCCAGGGAAACCTGGCTGGCCTAAGTCTCCAGGCAGGCCTGTGTCACCTGCAACCAACAACACGTTACAAGGTAAACAGGACCAGAACTCTAAAAATCAGGACCATTTAATTTATTTTTTTTGTTATGACATGCTGATACTATGCCTCCCCGCTATTGTTATTTTGTTGAGTAAACCAAAGTTGAAGTTCACTCATTAACCCTCAAGATACTAATTTTAAATAATCTGCTCTGCTGTGGAGCCCTTAACGAAAAGATGGTGACTATGCTGTTGCTTACCTTGAAGTCCAGGTACTCCGGTTTCTCCACGTGGTCCAGGTACTCCCTGAGGTCCAGGAGTGCTCACACCTTTACCTGGCTCACCTTTTGTACCTAATGCACACAAGGTATATGTTATCACTGGCTTCATGTTCAGTCTGTGTTTGCTGAGCTACAGATCTGTCAGTGACTATATAGGGGATTTCTTTCCCAGTATCTGTTGGTTTCTTACTGTATACATTGCATTCCTACCAGCTGGTCCAGGAGTTCCAGGAAGGCCTGGTCTTCCCTGACTGCCTTTCTCTCCACTCTCTCCTGGTCGACCAAATCCTGGAAGGCCAGGTGGACCCCTCTCTCCGGGAGGGCCACTAAAACCAGGGTTCCCATCTGGTCCACGCTCACCCTTGATGCCTTCTTTGGCCTGAAAGGAATCAAAGTAGGTGTTTTCCAATCAACTGTGGTTTGGGCTGACAATAAACCCTTAAACTAACTTATAGAGTGGTGGAGCTCATGCTCTCGGATTTTGGGATAGTTTGTTCCCCTCAAACAAACCACAAACGCACTCACTGGTTCTCCTTTGAAGCCGGGTATCCCTGGAAGGCCATCTCTCCCTGGCGGTCCATCCAGTCCTGACTGACCTGGTGTACCAGAAAGACCAGGCATACCTTTTTCCCCCTTCAGACCAGGAGCTGAGAAAACATCTCCTGGATCACCAACAGCACCAGGTGACCCAATCAACCCAGGAACACCTGGAGAGCCCTGCACACAAGTACAACATATGTATTGTTTTTTTTCCTCAATTAAATGAGGAATACATTGTTAGATGATTCATCTTAAACTGTCCAAATGATTTCACACATTATTTTACTCACAGGAATTCCAGGTTGTCCAAAAGAGCCGGACACACCCTTTTCTCCCTTGCCGCCTACTTGCCCAGGAGGTCCTGCCAGGTGAAAATGGACAATATTACATACTTCACACTCTATATTCATCTAGCTGGTGTCAATGCAATGGTGGAACAAGATATTATCCCTATTGTGTTTGCGCCACTGAAAAGCTTTGGTCAGAATTACGCAGAAAGAGAAAGAGATCCTGTCATATTTAGGTCTTAGCCCCAATGGTTGTGTGTAAAGACACCACTATTTTATTTGAATATAATTAACTTTGCTCACCTTGATCTCCTTTTGGTCCTTGGGGCCCAGGTAATCCAGGTGGGCCAAATGCTTCACACTCAACACAGGTATCTCCTCTATCACCTAAAAGGAGGCACGAGCGATCACTCAAAAGAATATGAAGCACTTAAATTTTGTCCAGCTGAAGTTAGTTTATAATGCCCGCACACATGTATTATTACATTCACACAAATGTATTATTACTCATTAAAATAAAAAAGGACCATTTCCATAATTTAATTTGATGAATTATATTCAAATTGTAGAGGTTCTTACCTTTCTGTCCCAATTCCCCTTGTAACCCTGGGGATCCAGGTGGGCCAGGAGCTCCTTTCTCGATGTTACATTCATTAGGCTCAACTGTGTGTCCATGTCAAATAAAAACAATAAAAAATACATCCGTCACACACACGTTTTAGAAACATTTGTAGATATACAATTTATCAACGCGTCCCTTGATTTCAATTGTTGAAATTCAATTATTCAAGTTTAACACATACTCTGTAGTCCAGGAGGTCCAGGCGATCCAGTGGTCCCTGGTTGTCCTGGAGGTCCAACAAGAGACTCTCCTTCTAAACCGCTGTCTCCTTTCTCACCAGTGTTTCCCTTCTGACCGCCCTCCCCTCGAGGCCCTTCGAAGTTGCGGCCTGAAGTTCAAGTCAAGGAGGCCAGTTAGTGTGTTTCGTTCAGGTTAGCATGGGCCTGAAATGCTCCATTAATGCAGTGGCCTTATTTAATATTGGAATGTTGTGTAATTTTACCTGGTGGCCCTGCTTCTCCCTGAGGACCAGGAAAGCCTTTGGATTATGAGAAAAAATATCATATCATGGGACCTGCGCATTTGTGCATATGACTATTTAGTGGCACAGTGTGGCCTCACTTTACCTTTTTCTCCTTGTAACCCTGGATAACCACGAGGACCGGCAGGACCAGGAGAACCATCACCCTTAAATTATATAATTACAGAGATTGAGCATGCATGAACTTGATTTCGTTTGTTTCCTTTTTTTTAGTTTTTTTTTTATACCTAAATCCAAATGAGTTGGCTCATGAAGTTCTTACCCGCCAGCTTCCCGAATTCAATCTTCGTAGGATTAAGTCCTTCTACGTTTTGCTACTGGAGGCGATTTTGCCAATATGTCTAATTTAAAGGGTCACTTCAGCTAATTAGAATCGCATTTCCATGTTTTAAGTTTTTTTTTTTTAACGGATTAACACAATTTTGTGCTGTGCTGCATCCGTAAAACGCTCCAAACAGGGATTTACAGCCAAACCCTGGAGTACACTTCTAAATCACTAAAGCAATGTTACAAATTAACAACAACAAATGAGAAACGTAATTCAATGGCGTACTTTTGTTAAATCCTCCCTGCTCGCTATTGAAGGCATTCTGTCACAATGCATATTCTTTATGCTCATCCAAAGATGTTTAAAATAAATAAAGAGTCCAGATTGCTCAATGTCTTATTAAAAATACGCCTCCCAACAGGTAAATATTACCAACTTCTCCACACTGCCAGGTATGTATATTTCAGAATCCTGTTTCATTATGTTAATTTGCTCCATAATTTTAGCTTGAAAAAATAATAAACTTGACAATAATACAGAATTTAAAAACTATACTATGCACGATATATGTCATTTGGGTGTAACTGTAGGTTTTGTGCTGAAAGTAATTTGTGGGGAAGTGATGTAATTGGATGCAATTTCACTACCCAACAGTAAAATTAACATGTAATTATATCCGTCTGTAGGTTTTCAGAAAACATTCTTGTGTTTGTAGTTGATTTGAAAGAGAGTGAGAGGATACAAGAGAAATAAATAGGAACGATAGGAATTACTTACATGACCTGGAGGTCCCCTTTCTCCCTTTTCACCCTAAAACAAGACAGAGAGTTTAGTCTGTCTGACCATAACACCTCCAAGAGGCTTTAGATTTAAGGTTTGAGTATGTGCAGAGTAAATGAAAGGTGCATTAGTTACCTGAGAACCAGGGTATCCAATTGATCCAGAGAAGCCTTTGTCTCCCTGTATGAAAGTATTACGTACTTTAGCAGTCACTTATTTCAAAAGATTAGAGCAAAAACCATTTTGGAAGTAGAATATAGCAAGTGAATGTGACAGCAAATGATTGTTACCTTTGGCCCTGCGTCTCCATCCTTGCCAGGTTTACCCTGAAAATACAGAAACACTCACTTGTATTAGTTTTGCTTTCTTTGTTTAATGTACCATCCTATAGAGACAAATTGTATCACTTACTCTTCCTCCACTAGGACCGATTTCCCCTTTGGGACCAACTAGATCGGACTTGCAGGTGCCCTGCAAAGGAAATCAGGTGTAGTATAGCAAACAGTGTGCAACGTAATCTACTGTAAGTCATAAACCTCAACATTTGAGGGGAAATACTAACTTTGTCTCCTTTATCCCCTGGAGGTCCTTTCTCACCCTTTATGAATAAAAAAACAAAACAGATTCAGGAAATAACAAATAATCCAAAACATCGTACACATATAAATACATTTAGCATTTGTGATTCATTAATAGCCCAAAATAGCGGTCCAGGTACCTGCACTGTGATTATTCCTCCAGTTCCTTCAAGCGTGGGACCAGGAGGGCCGGGCGGGCCCCGGAAGCCTCGTTCCCCCTGTGTGAAGACCACAATGATCACAACAACTTCCCCAAGCAAATGCACGGTCAAAAGAACAATGTGTTAACAATTTGTCACTTTTGTAATCAAAAAAGCAGTCATCTAGTGCAAAGTAATTTCCTTTTTTTAATGAGAAACTGACTAATTATATGTAAGATAAGATAATACCATCAAAACTTTATTTCATTTGCTCAGCTGCAAACACACGATATGAAAAAATCTATTAACCCATTCTTACCATTTCATCATTTACCTGTTAAGTGCTACTGCTTCCTATAGTTGTAACATTTTTGCAAACAACGTATATATAAAACTAAAATTCTCACCTTATCTCCTTTCTCACTCTCAAAGGACAGCTTGTCGGCCTGCAAGGAGGAAAACCGAAAAAAATGCTCTCACATCTTAGCTGTATGATAAAGTCAGAAAATTGTCAGTTTTGGCTTACAATAGGAAAACCATCATAGATGACAAGTCTTACCATTTCTCCGGGGGGGCCTGGGAAACCAGGATCACCCTGTCAAATGGTTATTCCGTTAAACAAACTGATGATATCGGTACTGTGTTTCACAGATCAACAAGTCTTCCAACAGATTCAAACATCTACGCAGATTATGATGCTTTGCTTTCCAGCACAGATGGTGGTTTATTCAATGGTTATTGTGTGTCTCTGTATAACAAATATTCCATATCTCATAAGGTCTATTACTGACTTAAAGATGACAAACTGTCCATCCGTGTAGGAGTGACTCACTTTGGGTCCTTGATAGCCTCGAGGTCCTGGAGGTCCAGTGGGTCCATAAGCTCCACTTGATCCCTATGAGAGAATTACATGTTTGGGAAGAATTTTCATGAAAATTCAGAATACTATCAGTCTTAGATTGTCTCTTTTTCACACACAACGCACAGGTAATCCAGGTGTGCCAGGGAATCCTCTGTCTCCTTTCATGGGAACAAACCCGATCACACCTCCAGGGTCGCCCTGTAGGACACAAAACAAGAAAAAGGGTTCGGTAAAACAATGTCTAATCAACATGTTTCTTGCACAAAAATGATGGCGTTGCATCAACTTGAGCTGACCTTCATTCCAGGAATTCCAGAGATGCCCTGAGAGGAAAGAAGAATATTACCAATATTAACAATGTTAATTGATATTCTTTCCACTGGACAGTGGCTGAAATGTGTGCCGGTCGGTTGCCTTGTGGTTACTTACGGGAGGTCCTTGAATCCCAGGAAAACCAGGAGTGCCATCCCTCCCTCTTTCGCCCTGAAACGTGAACACACACACACACACACACACGCACACCAGTCAGAAGGCACAAACAGTGAACAAATCCCACTTAAAACAGAATAACACTTTTAGAAGGGGCTTACTTTAGTCCCATTGCACCCTGGGATACCGTGCAAACCTGGTGGTCCATCATTTCCATTGATTCCCTATGGGGGAGAACACAAATAGACCATATGCATATGTCAACATTGTTTTTGTAAATGTAACTAGACACTGAAGGATGAGATGCGGATCAGAGACACTCACTGGTAGTCCTGGATTTCCCGGAAAACCTGGCAGACCAGGAGGACCCTGGAAGACGAGTGATCAGTGTTACTGTCTCAAGACGCCACCTGTCTGTCACATCACATTGTACCGTGTGTCATAATTAGGATGGTTGGTCACTTACTCGCACTCCTTTCAGTCCAGCAGCTCCGGTGTCACCCAGATCTCCCTACGAGAAACAAACGACATCAGCATCGTCCCAACACAGAAACACGTGTTATGATCTTTGTAGCTGATTTATGTATGAAATCAGTTTAAAACAATGATATAAGTATTGACAAAGAGACAAAAAACAGCGCAGCTTTATTCATTTTGATGTGTGTGTGTGTGTGTGTACTGACCGTGGAGCCCATTGGTCCTGCAGGACCTTCATGTCCCTGCATCCCTGGAAAACCCATATTACCTTGAAGACCAGGAAATCCACGCTCACCCTGTGAAGCACAGGATAATGATGTGAGGATAAAAATATTCCTATTTACTGAGATTAGAAGGAATAGTTTATTGCAGAGAAATATCATGGGGAAAGCAAATTAAATGGGGGTAACAGTAACTCTGCAATTACTTAAGTACTTCGTTCTCTGATTCACTGTACTGGTATAATTTGTTGTAACAACATTATAACAAATGTTGTCTTTATAAATGTTCTTGTCTGTATGTCTTTACATTACAGGTCATTTAGCAGACGCTTTTATCCAAAGCGACTTACATTACACTTTAAACCCATGGCTTTTTCACATTTTTGCCCGGGGAGCAATTAG
Organism: Gasterosteus aculeatus; assembly: GCF_964276395.1. Lineage (NCBI taxonomy): Eukaryota > Metazoa > Chordata > Actinopteri > Perciformes > Gasterosteidae > Gasterosteus > Gasterosteus aculeatus. The sequence goes on along the minus strand of NC_135704.1, from coordinate 8,368,670 downwards.
GGGTTAGGTGTCTTGCTCAGGGACACTTCGACATGGAACATGGGGCAGCCTGGAATCGAACCACTAACCTTGTGCTTCCCAGCACACCTTCTCTAACCCCTGTGCCACGACGACCCTAACTCTAGCTCTTTAACATAGCGAACTCTGCCAATTATCAATCCAGTGCCAAAAAGCTAATGATTAGCACTTTTTTGTTCTAAGACTTAATTGCATTTGACTTCATAATGAAAACAATTGTTAAGTGGACAATATTAAAAAACAAAACAATAAAAAAATACTATTGGTCAAAATAAATTCTATTAGTGCCTGCAGTGACCTCAAACTGCTGGATGTTATTTCCACTTCAGTCCACTAGAGGGCAGCATTCCTGCTTGAAAGAACATCATCCATTAATCTCCTCGACCCGCTGACCCGCCAAGCATGAGAAACCCTTTGTGTCCATTTCCACTCTCTGACCGCAGCACATCTGTATTCTATCAGCCGGGAGAAAAACGGGATCTCAAGCATTTGGAACTCATCGATAGGGTTACCGTGAAAAACTCCTGTTGTCCAACTTACTGAAATTACGTCACTGGAAATAAAGCTCACGTGGGCTTTTTGGAGCCTTCTAGAAACTTTTCAAAACACAGCAGTGCTTAGGATCCTCAGCGGGTTGGCCGAGCTCCATTGAGCACAGTGAGTACGTCTGTTGTTGTCGGGGGAGCTGGATGTTTGGCTACTGTTGCTGTAGGAATGAGCCATGACAGGCCAGACTGTTGCACGGAGAGGATAGATAACACCCTGCAGGCGTCTGATTTAACTCAGCCAACAATTCACATGAACACTCACACAGTAAGATGTTTAGAAACTTTAGAACACTGGTTCCCAATTTTCTAAAACAAAGCAATGTGACGAGTGACCTCTAATTTGCACGTTGCATATGTCCACTGGTTGTGACCAGCCGAAGGCGGATTTATTTTTTATTTCAATCTTAAATTGATCAGGACATACACAATTATCCCACAGTCCACTGGCACGTTCTCATCTCTTGCGACTGAAATATTTCCTTCCCCGGTGCCCGTACCATTAATGTACTTGTTACTGATCTACAGAGATGTATCAGGATGTGGCCACAAAGCCAGAACTTGTTAAGGGCGTAAATGTATTAACATTTCTAGTGAGTTGTTGACAATGAAATAATATTACCCAGAATCAACATGCCTTTTTATTTTGGTGATTTAAACGTTATGACTTAAATAAAACAAAGAAAGGCCTCAAAGCGAGTGCCTAACAGAAGAAAATATATTGTAACAGCAAAAGCACATTTTGCTAAAGATAGTTAATAAGAACTCCTCATGTTTGAGGACAGTGATTAACATTCCTGCTGGAGGGCCGACAGCTCAAAGGCTCACGGACAGTTCGGGCCTGTGACATCACTTGTGCATCTCGACTAGCCGAGAGCCCCCCCCAGCTGTGTGCACGGACATGCTCCAATTCAAACTGATCTTTGTTCCCGTCCTGCTCTCTGCTCCGTGACTGAGCCCCAAACACCGCTTTTCCACCCAGGCCGTCCGTCCCGCTCAGTCAGAACGTTGACTGTTTTAAGGCTCGCCGCGACCTTACAAAGTTGTTCGCATCAACTGCAAAATAACTGTGTGTCAAAATGTGTGAGAAAAGAAGAAAAAAAACTGCCATATGGAAATCTCACCTTAGCTCCTTTCACACCACTGCAGTCACATTTTCCACATGATGCCCCGCAGCCCTGAGGAGGAAAATAAACATACAAAGGAGCCATCACTTGGGAGATAGAACATTTAGAAAGGGACAGAAGAATAATAAACATGAAGAGAGCAGCCAGAAGGGCAGCCAGCTGGGAATAACAGCCGAGCCCTGAGGGTCACCTGATGTACCCGTCTGATGTTTAAAGTGTGCTACAAACTTCTGTCATCAATCATTGCATCATGAATCATGTCTCGCCTCGTTCATGACTGATGCTGTAAATCCCCACAGTGAGCCGCCTGCCCGACAGCGTGTTAATGCGCGTCTGCTGATCTCGCAGTTAATTGTGACGGTTTCATCATTCAAGGGTTGATTCTGTCAAAATCATCATCTGAGTTCTTGACTAATGAATCAGTGCTGACATACTGCTGGACTTTAGCGCCCTCGCTGCTTTTATTTCAGCACTGAACCAAAACAACCAAGCTGCTGAAAGATGCTAAAACACTCAGTAGAACTAAAGAGAAGTGCAGTGGTGGTAAATTCCCTGTGGGTTTGTCACTATGTGCGACCTTGTTTACCTTCAGGTGTTGTTTATTGTGTATTGTTAATCAACTACGCTGCTGCTGTAATGTTCATTGATGACTGCGAGTCTTAAATGAAGACAGGCTTTCTTTAGAGCATCATGTTGCTCTGATAAGCTTTGGAGAAGCACATGCAAGCACATATCACTGCAGCTGCCCCCCCCACCTCCTCCACCACCACCTCCTCCTGCTTCCTCTCCTCTGGGCTCTCCAGAGGATGGAGCCTGGGAACTGGCCTGCTCTGCCTTGGCTGTCTCCCTCTCATTGCTCCCCTCCTCCTTTTTTCTCCATCGTCCAGCTGTCGCTGGACTCACGTGGACGGCGTCCCACAAATATTCATCTCTGTGTGCCTGTTTTTCTCACACGCATACATCACATACGTGATCCCTTCCAAAAACCTTTCATCTAATACATATGTCGGTTTTCATTCGACATGTTTTGTAACTCAGCATCCTGTCTTTCTTCTTACACGCAGTCCTCTTTAACATACCCGATAATCGGATCAATATGTGGCTCTGAAAGCATGGGAAAGCTCAGAAAACAGACCCCACTCTCAGGCCTCCATCTTGTTCTCATCTATTCACACACGTGTGGCCTGCTAAATATTCTCACTGCAGCTCCCTCACACATGTCTAACTCTGTCCAGCTCACCTCTTTGCTTCTGATTCCTTGAGTGTGTCTTTTCACATTTAAATAAATCACAGGTGCTCATTGTTTTTACTCTCTGCAGTTTTCTCCTTCAGTCGCAACCAACCAGAGCAGACATTCCTGCATGTTCATAAGTCAGGCCTCAAACTGGCGTTCGATGATGAAGACGGTATGTGCGCCCGTGTGTGAAAACAAAAAGCCAGCCATGTGATGTCTACTGAGGATTCTCCAAACACAGCTCCGTGATCTGCCAGTGGATCAAAGTGTTTTATATCTGATTTTGTTCTGTCTGTTTTCATTCTCCTTCCACTATCCGCCACCATAAACCCAAAACACCAGAAGCAAGATATGGAAGACAAACCCAGCTGAGCTCCTCACTGAAAGAACATCACGCTAATGAGAGAAGTGGTGTAGACGAACCAGATTACACGCAGCACACCAGAAAAAAATAGATCGCACACACAGTGACTGAAGGTGCATTAAATTTACTGAAGCAAGAGGTTAAATGATGATGAACATCCACGTTATGCTGTTTTTTACCTTGCTACATGTCAAATAGATTTATGACCCTATAGAAGACTGAGAGGCGTCAAATAGAGTTCTTTGCTTTGTTTATTTGCTGCACTGACCTCATTTATTTCAAAAAGCTGATTGATACTTATATCATAATATATCTAAAAACTACATTGAAAGTGTTTTATATCGCATTATACTACAAAAACACAGTTTTATAAACCGTCTTGGATATAAATATGAATATTGAGTTATTTGTTTCTACCAGTCAAGTATCGCAGTTACTGTCTCTTCATGTTATACCTCACATTAGATTATCCTCTTCAGATCCTTGCAGGAAGGTTCCATTATACACATTTTCTTACTGTAAAACAAAGGAGCATCTGTGTTGTATCGGTACTCGGAGAAGGAGCAGATAAGGTGATGTTACTTCCGCAGAGCAAACAGGCTGTGTGATGAGTGCCGGTGTCCTCTGTGAATATACAGTAGCCTGTGAGTCACTGAGCCCTCTGGGAAACAGCAGACAGTCTGACGTGCCTCAGGACAAGTGTTTATGTCATTCCCGAGTCTGGATGTGCAGACTTGGACGTCTGCAAACTGTGAAAAAGCAACAGGACGTGTGCTGGCAGAGTGATTGCATTTTCGGGCAGAAAACAGGGCTTCATCATAATGTGTGTTTGGGATTGTTGAAGCTGTGTGGAGCTGGCACGGACACAGAGGCCTGAGGGTCTGCTGTGGCAGTATCTCAGTCCTAGACGTTACATCAGTTCAGGCCTCCTCCATAAAAGGCCTGATGTTTCAATAATACTCGATAAATCGAGTCTAAATGTCTGACATCATCAAATACGTCACAGCGCTCAGATGAGCCAAGGAGAGAGGAAGTGATCAGTAATGTTTACTTCAAGGAGCCAGAGAAGCGTTATAACACATCTTTTATCTTTGTCCAGTAAGGAGGGTCCACCGTTGGTTTACATCAGAGCGCAATGTTCCAACTGACAAAATAAAACCACCTCGAGCGCTTGTTTCTGTAGCAGTTGTTCTAAACAAGTGTCTCAATCATATTACATGATCTTCCCCGCTAGAGGGAGTTGGATGAATATTCAAATACAGTATAAACATCTCCTGACAAAGCTCATGTGATGTGAATAAAAGCTCCAGACTATGAACTAAATGGAAATTGTTTTGCAGAATCATCTCTACGCTAACCGCTTGCTCTAACTCTAACTTTCCAACAATCAATCAAAATATTGTACAGACTCAAACTTCATTCTTGACCTCAAAGTTCTCATAAAACACCCAATTACAGGCTTTACGCTTCTTAACTAATTAAAGCATGAATGGGCACGTCCCTCCTCATGTGGGATATTTATGCTTGAATGTTTACTTAAATCTTTTTTTTCACAAATTCTATCCCACTACACACACGTTGTACACATGTTACAATAAGAAGTGTGGCAGTACTGATTGTAACCACATGGGGGGAGAAGCGTTTCCATCAGCTCCATATGGATTCAGCATTTACAGCCATTGTAAAGGGCATCGGAAGACCCCAGAAACATCTGGTCAATGTCACCCACAGACGTTTCTTAGAATGACATCACATTCCTGCCCTAACTTCCCACCACGGCTGTAGAATCTCACAAACCACTGGCTTCTCAGCGGATGAGTATTCATATCCTCTCTTCTTCTATACACATATCACACACACACACACTGATTAAAGACCGGTAAGGTGAATGTGTATATGTAAACTAACATATAGTAATCACAAATGCATCTTGAGAGGGCATTGCAATTATACTACTTTACTTAATTAATTATGCAGATTCGTGACATACAAAACACTTATGCTCACATTTGCACGGTAAGACTATAGGAAGTAGCCACTTTGTTCACAAGATTAGTACCGTTAAGGAACTGACATCAGCCTATGTTAGAAAGTTACATAAATGCTAAAAAACGGTGCTCTTTTTTGTTGTTGTTTTCAGGGGAAAAGCTGTTTTCCTGAGCCGGCAACCTCAAAATCTATATAAACAGAGAACAAGGTTTATCTCTTCCGCTGAGAGAGGAGTCTTCCTTCCCTGCTGATAGGAGTTTCCCTGAGGGGGAAACCAGATCAGCTTACTTACTTTTTATTCTGGAGATCTGTTGCGCCTACATTCTTCCACAAACCAAGCATTTCTTACAGAGTCTATTGGCAGCTTAACAAGAGTCCTGTGTGAACGCCAAGAGAGTGAGAGGGCTGGTGCTGATGAAAGGAAGCTTTGATGAACGCAATGTGAGTTGCACCCAGCACCAAACTGATACAAATAGTTACAGTGAGCAACGGTACAATGCCAGGTACAAGGAGGGCTAAAGTATGCCCAAATCTGTTGACCCCCAGAGGGGGTTCTATCCCCACTAAACTTCAGCAATTAACAGTTTCATGCAACCGCCTTTGCAACCGTATTGTCAGTCACATGATTACTTTCTTGGAGGTTTTGCTTAATGGTTTTGTTTTAGCTGCAAGAACAGCCCAAATGGCCCAGAGTCACTCTGAATCTTGCCATGGTGTAAAGCTCAAAGATGAATCTCCGAATTGCTCCTGGATCATGTGTGGATTTACCTCTGGTGGATCAGTCACGTGATACAAACTGGCCCAAAAAGATTTTTACCAGCGGTTCATATTGAGGAAGGTGTCATCCCAGCAGGCATACTTGAATAGCCTCTATTTAAATCAACAGGTCATGAAAGCGGCCATGAGCCCAGTACTGAGGGAGGCAGAGGTTAAAGGAACGCTGGTGTGTTTGCTCTATAGGAACGTTAGATGTGATGGGTCAGAGTACCGTGTACATTTGGCTCCATGTGACATTCAGCCAATAATATATCCGGTTTACTTTATACGGTCATGACTCCAAAACCAGCCTGCTCATGTGAGCAGAGGTATTATTGTGGCCATATTGTTGCATCACGTAGTTTGGGGTCTATGTTTTGGACGATGGGCTGTTTGGGTTGACGGCCAGTTGGCTGATCCAATTACTCTTAATGACTACGATGCGATGGCTTTGTTACCAGCACAATATTGTGCAACGATGTTAAATTTAACATTTCACAAAAACAAATCCCGCTGAAATAACCGGTGGAGGTTTTTTCTTTCCTTTTCTCACCGATGTTTGTTGAAGTGACTTTGACAAGCCTCTGTGTCCTTTGTTGGTCTGAGCGGTTTAACCCTGCACAAGACACCCCGTAAAGACATGCTCCGGCCGATAAGGGCCCATTAAGCAACACCAAATGGGACAGTTATGGAGCAAGCTAAGATACAGGTAATACAAGACCGCGTAGTAAATTTAGCAGCAACATATACACATGTGCAACAGTGCAAGTTGAATTGTACTACTCAGCTGATACTCATGACATATAATCTACTGGATCAGTAGCTCAGGTGCTACTGATCGCAACTACGCTGTCCCCACAAACTGTCCTGGGCTGCATTCACTGAAACAGGAGGAAGAAAATAATTAGAAAAATAATAAAATAATAAAAAACGAGTGGGGGGAGGATCGCTAAGTTATTTCAGACTGTGCTGCTCTGGCATTCCTGGCCTTCTGTGGTACTGAGAGGCTGGCTCGAGAGAATAGAAGTGGAGGAGGGGAATTTTCTGTCTGACTGCCATACTTGGAAGACACGTCTCCTGGTGCAAGTTGCTCCGTAAACAGCGCGCGTGTGGGTCTGTGTGGGTGAGCAGCACATGCACCAACTGGAATGCTACGATGTGAAACATTTTTATGAAACGCCAAGACAGATACAGAGTTAAGAGGAACCTTTTCTTGTCCTTTCTTTTTAAAAATGTATTAGTGAATAAATGTGACAAAAATAAATACATAAAGTGACATCAAAATGGAAGACGGATGTAATGGCAGCAGGTAAAGAAATCCAGGCGTATGCTGTATATTACAACCAAATTGGTCCAGGGGAAAAACAAAACATGTAGAGCACTTTTTTCAGTGGTAATAATTAAATATATGCTTCAACAGCAATCAAATTATAACATTAATCTAAGAAATGATTATAATAACTATCATTCTAGTTATGAATACAGCGACACGGCAATCCCCCAGAGGAGATGGAGAGAATTAGCTTGTCATTAAATTCACACAAATAGGTTCATATTTGAAAAAAGATAACATGTTGGTGGTGTTACTGGGTTACATGTGAATGCTGCGGAGAAGCAAAAGGACAAGTTGAGATTCCTACACATATTATACAACGTCCGGCAATAACACAGGGCTACGTTTTCTGTGTCCTTTATTTAGAGAGTCCTGTAGCGCTCGTTTGCTGAGAAATACTGGAAAGATGTAAAACATGTCTGTTCTGGCTGCAGGCAGCAGGTTTTCATTACCACCACCGTGTGGGTTCTTTAACCTAAATCAGCTGCATCTGCTACACACGCATGCATATCTGATGAGTGAAGCTAATATTTAATGCTAACAATGCGTGAGCAAATGCTTACGGCAAATGATGTGTAGGAAAGTAGCTATTCGCACACACACGCACACACACACACGCAATGAACAAACCCACTAGCCAATCGCTCAAGCATGATCATGTGTGACCAGGTTAAAGTTGCCTGTCAGCAAATGTGGGACCAGAAGACCGGAGCAGCTGTAAGTGCATGGCTCTGGAGAGATGGGGTCTAGTAGTTTTTAGAAAACAGCAGCATCATCACCCGCTTATCATCGTCATGCAGGTCGACGCTTTACTTGAGCTCAATAAACCTCACGTGAGCACTCGTCTATGTAAATCAGTGGAGCCTAACATGGGCAACCACGGACAGAGCTGCAGACCAAAGCTCATCCTCTAGGATTGCAGAAGTTGTTCAACATGTGAGCGGACATGCAAAGAGAAGTGTGCAGCCCGCTTTAGCAGATCAGAAGCAGCCGTATCAACAGTCCAACCAGGAAGACTCTCGGGCTAAATTAACTCAACAAATGGGAGAATTGTTTCAGACTATTTCTCAATATTTGCTTGTTTGCTCAATGTTTGTCTGTGTCTGTCCATAAAAACTCTGGAATCGAGTGATCTCCAAGAGCGAGTTGGACAAATGCAGCTGTTGGAAGGGAGCTCAGGAAACTGTTCCCTGCTTGTTCCTCACTGTGCGTGTGATTGCTATGATACAGCTGTTTAGACTGAAGAAAAGGAGCATGAAAAATTCAACTAATTCACTGAATCACTAGCATTATATTTCTTGACAATGGTTTGGTTATCATGAACAACACAAAACACTCAATTGCTTTTAGGGCAAATTCCACCTTAATGCCTCTAAGAGACCCAGTGGAATAATCCTGCCTTGGATTACAAAGGTCCCTAACCTTCCTTAATCAGCTCGTCCATCTGCATCCCATCCTGACCAGTAACAAATGGGCCTCTCACGCTCATCCTGATGACCTGTAACCTCTGGCCAGACAATTACAGGGGATTTGGACGTTCAAACAGTTTTCAATAGAAGGGGTCATCTTGATAGCCGCTCGTAATCCTTCGCTGTCAGTGTTTATGTGAATGTGAATAAAATGTTACCCTGTTAAAAAAGAATTACGCAACACAGATCTAAGACTATTCCTTTTCCCTTAGGGGGGGACTTACTGACTCTACGGCACAAACACACACATCAACACTCAAGAACTCCACCCAAGAACAGCTGGTTACAGGGTTTTTTTCTGTAGCCAACTATTAATCGATGATGAAATAAACGTACTAATTCCTCAAATGCAGTAAATGTTGTTTATGTCCCATATAAAACACAAGTGTGAATTGTCAGAAATCGGAGGAGCTAATTGAGATTAGTCTAGGTCCAGTTGTCTTAGCCAGTGTGAAGTCTTTTTGGTTTGCCCACTAATCACTGGTCTGAGCTGTTATTGTTCCACACAATAAAAAACCACAACCTTTCTATACAACCCAAGGGGATTGTTTGCATTTGCCTCAGTCTTGGATGCCTGTACCACAGAAAAAATGAAAATGTGAGCATGGGCAGGTGCTGGTGGAATCAAAGAGAGACAAGGGAGCAAGAAATAATGACTTTGTCGCCACGTTTGTTTTCTCTGAGAAAGGGCCCGTTCAGTTCAAGTCGGCGGCTGCCGAGGTCTGAGTGGTTCAGCTGCTCCTCTGAGAATGCGCAGCGCTGTGCCACAGGATGTAGGCTTTGGAAAGCCATTCTTTCTACACGGATGAAGGCCTCTTCCTTGCCTTTTATGCTCACAAAGACAAGAAGGGGTTGGGTCAGTTTCTCAAGAGTGCTGGTATCTGGTATCTGGCTATAGCGTCAGCACGTGAGGACGAGGAATGACCTCAGCAACTTTGTACCGACCAAATATGTCGCAGTTTACATCCAAGCAAACTAAACATCGACATTTAAGGAAAATAAAACTGTGACCTTTGACCAAAGGTGACCTCAGCGGTGGGCACGGCCATGCTGCCAATAAGAGACAAAAAAAACAAATCTATTTCATACGTGGAGGGTTGATGATTAGTTTAAATAGAAAAGCAAGTAAATAAAAAGATGGAACAATCTAGGACGTGAGTCATTTATGCAATGCAGCATTAACACAACTGTAATACGGGGCGACACAATGCGTCCATCAGGGAGTATGCATATGCAGGAAGTGTGTGTGTGTGCACAGAAACTCGGATTTTACATCCTTTTTAACAAAGTCTTTTCCATTTGAGCCTTCTCCACATATGTTGGAGTTGTTTGTTCCCAGCGAGGAAATGACCCCTCATTATTGACATCAGGAACAAGAAATAGAGGCGACACTACGCGAGCAAGAATAAGTGTGAGAACGAGCGGAAATTCCAAAGACCAGAGACAGACGGCCTTTATCCCAGCACTTCACTTCCAAGTCTGCCAGCGGACATAATGGAGCCCGTTAGCCGCATAATCAAACCATACACTTCGGATGATAGTTATCTAATAGACAGAGCTGCTCTCTATTGTTCTCCTGTTTCCATATCAAGCCTCATCTCTTCCGTCACCATTACAGCCGACATGTGGAGGCTGTAACTTGGGAGAACCAGTCTGCTCTCCTATCAGTTCAAATGTCTTAATCTACGCTGAGCCTCAGCCATGCATTCAAAGATCAGCATATCGCCTCTGCTTCTGATGTCAACCTCGCGATGTGACCGGCTGTCCTAAAGATATCTGATTAAGCTCTTTTTTTGGTAGACAGCTACACAAATGAACAATTCCCAGTGTCTCCAAGTTCACACAGAAAAGCCGACAGCAGCAACCTAACGTTGCTGCTGTCGGCTTTATCCATTTTTAAAAAATGGATAAAGCGTCTGTTGTTCCATGAAAGAGGTTCAAGGTTCTGGGTTTGGGTGCAGAGACACTTTCCGGTTCTCTGAACTACAGTCGAATCTGCTATTTCTATCAATGCTCCTCTGTAAATGCAGTTTACGATTTCTGTGCCAAAGTCTGAATTGAGGATTTTGATTATTTGCCACCTATATGTTCCGTACACTATGTGAAGTTGTTATTTCAAGGCCTGCTGCTCTAAGGAAAGTCTTTGTAAAAAGACCCCACTGTCATGTGGAGCCAACAGGATTGTCTCCTTCCTCGTTCAATCGATCATCACTAACTCCATCAGTTGAACACCTTGTCCCTCGGCCCAAAACAGTGACAGTCAGATGTTAGTTAGTTATTTTGAGAATTCACTAATAAATCCTTGGGGCTTTGTGGAAACTACCAGACTCTAAACGTTGTTTTATTCTCAATTTGTGTCTCAAAGTTGGGTCCACCTGCTACCTGATAGCTCAATAATTGAACTACTTAGGTTACGATACGCTGGATCAGTGAAATGAAAGTGAAAGAAAAAGGTATTTCCACCAGAGTTGGATGTGGGGAAGATGATTTTTTAGTTTTTTTTGCTCTGGCTTGACTAAACATGACTAAAATGCAGCAGAGTTTAAAACCATAGTGGACTGACAGCAATACTTTCTTGAGTCTAAGCAATCATGCAAAAAAAAGCTGTCACGGCACAAATATCAATGACATTTTTTTTCTTTTTCTTTCTTTTCTTTTCCATTGCTGCAATCTTCTGTGATTTATCAGGAACACGCAGTTCTGTGGAGGGGTATAAAAGGTCAGCTGTTCATTAAAGCCACCACAGATTTGATCTTTATTTGATTTTAACAAATTCTTATGAGAACAAACTGTCTTTTTCTTTCAGACACAAACAAAAATAAAGGAAACGTAAGGGTTTGTCTTAGACCTTCTTATTCTGTATTCAAGGCCGGTTAATGACTTCTAAAACAAACAACTTATGCCGATAATTCTCTCATGTTGACAGAGGGAGAAGACACAAACTATGTTTATCTGGGAAGCTCCAGCGTTGAGGACAAAACTGAAAACGGCATTACCAATATTTGTCGTGATTGTTGCAATGTATTGTTAAACATGCACACACACACACACACACACACACATACACACACACACCTAATGTATTTATCTTAACAAGGCATGAATAACCACTCTATTATGGGAGCATTGGATATCTGAGACATGGCTGAATTTCACTCAACCTCGGTGTAATGAAGCACATACTACGGCTAATAATCACATTGAAATGATAAATAGCACGTTGGGTTCTTGTGTTATTAAGGCTTTAAACAGTTAAAGACGTGTGCCATCAATAGGCTTTCTCCTGGAAGACTCATCGATGAGATACAGTCTGCTAGATTCATACCAAGCTTTGCACATGCAGTGCAAAGGAGCTTTAAGTCCCACTAAAAAATGTGGTCGTATCAGGTTGTAATGGATCAATATTTGAACAAAGCAAACCTACGCTCACCCGGATTAATAAATCTAGCATTTTTGCAGGTTCCCACATACCTAAAACCTCCACATACAAATACCTTTGAGCCAGAATTACACTATCCTGCATGGCAACCACAGATGTTAAGGTTGTCTGGAAATGTTTTAATAAGGCAGTGAAGCATTACATTATTCATATTTATTATTTATTTACAGCCGCCCGAACGAACCATCACATTTCAACAAGTCTCCCCCACAAAGTGATCAATGTAATTATCCCATAACAGTCTCGATTGGACAACTCTGCAGCAGCAGGGTGGAAGTTCAGGTCAAGGTTATGAGAGAAAGAGATTTGCTACGGGTTGTAATCTCTGGCTCCGACCCACATTCCTCCACCCTCACCCTCGCCTCTTCCTTCTCTCACCCCACAGAGCCACCCGCTACATCCCATCATCACTCTCCTCCTCCCACCTCCCTGTCAGACAGATGTATCCATTACGCCGTCTCCCACCGAACCAAAAATTAACCTTCATGACTCACCGATTTCACAGTTAACCGAAAAGCGCTTTCACCATAGCAACACACCTCCAGGAGGTAAACCGATCCCAAGCATCAACACCAGCGCGGAAAATATCAGCGTGAGACTGAATATGTGAAAAGCAAATGTTGCAAACATCAATAAATGCCTCATCGGTGACGTTTGGACCGCGGGGAATTGAAACAGTCTTTACCATGCTTAACCTCTATTTACTCCTTAATCCTTTACTACTTGAGCATCAAGGCTGGGGAAGTGTTATCTCTGCCCGCCGGAGGCTGCTGTCAAAATACAGGCACACTCACATGATCGCAACTCCGGCAAATGTAGGCATTTTTACAGCACTGGGAGGAGACGGGGGTCAGGCAGGTTTATGCCTTCCCAGGGTGCCTTGCTTGGCTGGTGGCCGGTAACAGTAAGAGGGTCAGCTGTTGTGCCTGTTGGGGAAGAGGCAGCCTTGTGGGCGCATTGGACAGCAGGATTCCGAGCTTTCAACAGGCGATTTACACACTTTAACAGCTCCCGACACATGTGGGTTCACCCTGTCCTGGGACACCAGGGCAAAATCCGGGAGGTGGAACCTGGCAGAACTCAGAGGCTCATCGTTCCCACCAGCTACTTCCTTTCCCAACATCCCACACACAAACTCTCACTCCAGGATTCTGCTAATCTGATCTTCTTCCTCCTCATCCTCCTCCTTCTCCTCCTCTAGGAATTACTAATGACTCATTCTGTCCTGATTAAATGACCGCCAAGGGAGACACTCTATTCGTTTAAACAGTGGGGAAATATACTCATCGAATGATGTGTTGAAAGTATTGGGAGCAAAGGTTGACATGGTTCTAAATATTAGCTTGTTGCTTCATCCATAAATAGAGCGTAGGGCTTGAAGCCAATCTTGCATAATCTTTTTATTATGACCTTTGCAAAGTCAACGTGACCCAGACGCGTCTCAGAGTCATCACTTGTGAGTGTTGGGTTTCACTTCTACACTTTTGTCACGTTACACTTTTGTCTCAGTTTTGATGTCAGCCAGCGGAATGTAAATATCAGGGATTGGCCTTGAAATGTCCATACGGTATATTCACCACCGGCCTCAGTTTGGCACCACTGATGGTGAAGAAGCCCAAACAGGAGACTGCGATACTCAGTCAGTGTCACGTCTCTGCATACGTGGAGAGTAGAAGAGATAAACATACTAAAGCGCCATGAGGACTTTGGCCAAACACTGATTTTGTTCACCAGATTCACAATAATGAAGATGCAGGACACAAAAGCAAAAGGCCGTTAAGTATTTCATTTCATTGTTACGGACATAGCTGGTGAGGAAAGCCCCTTTCCGTCCCCCGGGCTGCTTTGGATGGATGACAGGAGCGCAAAGTTCCTGTTTTGAACCTCTAATGGGTGGATGGGAAAATAAGCTGAATCCCAACGATAAATCCTGTTGTTGTTGTTGAACCACTCTATATGTCATCGGCTTCATCTGACCTGAGACAAGATGTTCGGCCACTTAAACACCTCCTCGCCCGTCCTCTCTGTGTCCAGATGTCCTACGTCTCTCTCGTGTTTATGCTTCTAAATCCATGCAGACGGAAGATAAACAGCTCATTCTGCTGCTTTGTTTAACCTGATTTCTTGCCTCTCAGCATCGTACACTTCTATCAAAGCTTTGTCTAAATATGCAATAAATAAGAGGATCGGTTTTCCTAAATAAGACACAGGGGACGGGACATCAATGCCACTATGCCCAGTTTGCGGATAAAGGAGGAAAGGTTTTAGGAGTGTGGATGTGGGTCGTTCATTTTCGAGTTGACTTTTTGTATTTGTGACGAGAAATTGCAGTTACGATCAATCACAGGTGAAAATATAAATTTCTAAATCCCTCCGGGAAATAGAGAAAGTCCCCACAAGATAATAGCAGGCTTCCTTGAGAGGTGTCAATTTGCCCCGAAACTGAACATGAAGCTCAATGGCGCAATAATGCAAACAAATTAACAGCCGGTATTTCCTCATCTTTACTCCTGAGACGCTCCACAAGTGTTTTTCGCCCCCTCACCTGGATTTCTGTTACTCACGTGAGAGATGTTTCTGCCACAAACTCCACCCACCCTTCAAAACAAATGATGGGTGGAGCGGAGCAGCAGGCCTCTGAACTCTCTCTGTTCTCAGGGGAGACTCGGAGCCCCCGTCCTTCCTGCCATATTATTGTTTTCCATTGAACTACTTTTGAATGAGAAACCTGGATGTCCGAACCTTGCTGTTGGCCGTGTGGGATGCCGCCTACTGCAGCCAAGAAATTCCCGTTGGTCAAACATTTGCCCTGCGAAAGATTGACTGACAAAACTGGTTGAACGCATAATATTTCCACTCCCTTGCACCATCAGATATCAGTGCATTAAAAATGTTTATGTCGAACATAACATTTGTATACCCTGAGAGAAGAGATACACACTCAGTGTCATCGGTTTATCCACTCGAACATGATACTCACTTTAAGATTATAAAAAGGTCTCTAAAAGAGACACAATCACAACGATTGTATTGGATAATCTAAACATAGTATTGATGCATTAAGGTATTTCACTATAATATATCCAAGTCTCCCTCTTACCCACTTACTCCCCTCCCTCCTCTCCCCTCCGTCCTCTCCCCCTTTAACAAACACACACGCCTGCATATCTCTATCTCTCCCTCCCTCTCTCTCTCTCTCTCTCTCTCTCCCTCCCTCTCTCTCTCTCTCTCTCTCTCTCCCTCCCTCTCTCTCCCTCCCTCTCTCTCTCTCTCTCTCTCTCTCTCTCTCTCCCTCCCTCTCTCTCCCTCCCTCTCTCTCTCTCTCTCTCTCTCTCTCTCTCTCTCTCTCTCTCTCTCCCCCCGTCTGGAAAAGAGGCTTCACAGCGAGTAAATTCAACTCTGAAGTATTAGAACTGCCTCACAAACAGATGAGAAGTGTTTGAAGCGACACGTAATAACAGTTATAAAACTAATAATTACATTTAGGAATATTCAAACAAACAACAAACAGAAGATGTAGAGACTCTATTTGACAGTGAAGCGCTGAAATGGGACTGAAGCTCAGTAACAGATGAACAGTTATTAATGTTTACTTAACGGTCTGAACTCATCAAAGAAAAACACACGGTAGCACAAATACTACACAAATACTACAGAATACACTACACAATACACTAGATGCATGTGGTAATATACTATCCGACTTGTGTGCACGTCTACGCTAAAACTCCGTCGCAGGCACTTTGTTTAAAAGTTGCTCTCCTTCCCTTAATGGAACCAAGTTTAGGAGATATGCGTCCTAAGGTGTAGTTCTCCATCCACTCACCTCAGCCCCCGTCAGGTCTACGCCGCCGTACAGAGCCGCCAGCAGCAGCAGGGTGGAGGACGGCAGCAGCATGGCGGAGGACCCGCAACAATTAAAAAAAATAAATTAAGAACACAACAACACCTGTCTGCAGCTCCTCGTGCTCTCTCGCGCTCTTCTGGTAAACTATTGACTCATCGGAGGAGCGCGGACACGTTGGGCTGCATCTTTGTCCGAGACGATGTGAAGTCCCGATCAATGCAACTTGGTCTTGTTTCTGCTGCACCACACCCCCTCCCAAAAAAAAAACCCGACCCCCGTCGCCCCCATGCAAACGGGACTCGAGCGTGCATGTTACAAACACTTTGCCTTCTCTCGGTAAGGAGATCGGGACGGCGCGCCTCACTTTGGTGGGTTTATTTTTGCAGAGTATCGGAGCAGGTTTTGGTGCCACAGGTATCTTCATACCTCAAACCGAAGCGTCCCGGCCCCGTGATCTCCATTCCCGTCACAGTAAGTAACATCACTTAATGACATATTGACCACTCGTGGAAATCGATTAATCGTTCCAGCTGTTCCGCGCGCACCTCGCGAGAACAGTTTTTTTTGTGGGGGGATAAAGTATGAAGTTGTTTCCTGGTGGATCGCATGCACGGACTCTGTGATCGGGCTTATTAACGTTCGAGGGTCTCGACCTGCTCATCAGGGTTCGGGCCGACATGCAGTGACGCGTTTCCACGAGCGAAACAGTGGATTTGAAGTGTGTCTCGGTGCGCACGAGCGGGACCATGCCGGGACAACGGGACGGAGGACCGAAGGACCTGAGGTGAGCGGACCGCTGCGCTGCAAAGCCTCGCTTTTGGGGAAGTCGGTGGCAGTACTGTGTGTTAACGCTGTCACCGCCTCTGGCTGCAGGATGCTGCTGCTGTGCCTCTGCGTGGCCATCCTCGCCTCCGGAGCGCAAGCGGTAAGTTTATTTTTATTTATTTCATTTTATTTTATTTTTATTTTTTTCCTCTCCCACGTTGTGCTCGATTTTTGGCTTGTTGACTTTCACTTGGAAACTCGCGGTTGTTTTTTTTGGTTAGAGATAAGAAGTCGCACGTTGGGAGTGTCGCTGGTCCTGTGGGAGGGACTCCGCGTGCGTGCTGGTAAATGACGGCAAAGCGCGTGCAGTTCATTGGGAAATGGACTCACGTCGACATTTCAGTGCTTCACATTCACCCGGCATTCAATAAACGGCGACACTGTCATGGAGCCATGTGCTTTGTTTTCTCCTTTGACCTGGTAGGGATTAGGAGTTGCTGTACTTACACCTGCGTTATGGCACTGAAATACATTTTGAGGATACATTCACTCTGTCTGTTTTTAAGAGACTGCTAATGGATTTTTATGTTGTAAATAAATGAATGGAAACAGCTTCAATCTGGTAAAATACAGATTAAAAGATCTGAATTTGTACTGAAACATGGTTTTCATATTTATGATTTGGATTTACATTTTTTTCAAAAAGAAAGTTCTAAAATAGAACTTGTATTCCAATATCTACTGGTGCTACTGGTAACGTATAGTATTCCTCCTGTCTATACTGGAGTGATCCCCGCTGCAACTAACGGAGATTAAAAACAGTCTTGATTTGATATACCTCACCTGATGCTAAGCAAAGAGACACAAACATTAAGAGGGAAGTCTGTACCCAAAGACAATACCACTTAAAATGACACTGAGGACATGAGCCCTGTGAGATAGTAGCGCTGTGATGCCTTCCCCTTTAATCCAAATGATCCACCATCGCAGATTTCTACTGACGTCACAACCAGCTCAAGGACTGCAACATAAATAAAGGGCTAAATAAAACCATGTGTTCAAAGGTTAACTAAACTAGACTAAACTTAACTAAACCAGGCAAAGAATGTTCACAAGGAGAGACCTCGCAGCTGGCTCAGGCGTGGCTCATTGAGCTGTCAATCAACATCCTGAAAGACATAAAAGAGACAGCGATCAGGACACCGGCCCCCAGTGGAAGGGAGGGCCCGTAAACACCGATAAGAATGGTGTCAACGAGAGGTCAAAGGGCAGGTGCCTCGAAATTTGATGTCACAAGCACATCAAACTGTGAAAGTAGCCATGAGTCTACCCAACGAAGAGCAACACGTGGACACATGTTCTGTGAATTGGCAAAAACAATAGTGACTCAAAGCCGTGTTTCCATCCACTACTGTTATGGGAATTATATGAGGAGTTCAGGAAATTGAGATAAACCTTTAGTGGCCCCAATTTTTCCAGAACGTACCATTAAACAGTTCACATGGATCAGAATGTCTTTTGCATTTAGATTTTATTTGTTAAAACGTTCAAAACATTCAAGTGTGAAAAATTTTGTTGGCACCATTCACGTGAATGCAATGTCTTAGGAAAACCGGGAAGTGATTCCTTCAAATGTGGCTCACTTAGCCTCTCAATGAAAGATTAACTGAGACGATTTTCGAGGTCACAGGTGAAGGTCACTTTGACCTCAGGTTCATCTTATTCCTGTAAATACGACAGCTCAGGAACTACTAGGAAACTTTACATAACTGTTAAATAGGATGATGGGATGAAGGAGCTAATTCAATTCAATTCAATTCAATTTTTATTTGGAAATTATGAATATGTATGAAAATGGAAATCCAATCAATGTCCTACGCGGGCGTTTGTGTGTCATTGGAGGAGGTCTTGCCTTCTTCCTATTGGAGAAATGTGTGTTCAGTATCAGTGGAGCAGATCCACGTGTGTGTTGATTTTACCGTTCGCTGCTCCTGCGTTGGGAAAAAAAAAACTTTTCCACATACACGTAAAATGATTTATTGTTTTTCCTTATATCCATAAACACTTCTGGAGATTTATGTGAAAGAGAAAACACAGATGTTTTATTGAACAATTGTAATGTTTTACTAGGCCAAAGTAACAGCTCAATTACTTGTTTATCCCCTCTCTCTCTCTCTCCTACACCTCCTGACTTTTACACTGAGTGTGTTTTGCTCTCCTGTGTGTGCTGATCAGATGCTCGTTGTTCCGTCAGACATTTGTTACTTTCTTGGTAGTGATGAAAAGGCCAGTTGTCTGCTGCTTTTATCAGATTAGGTAAGGCCTTGATTAAAAGCGTGTGACACAGCTCAGCTCCTCTGTGTATTATGCTGCTTTGCTCAAGGGCAGTTTTACAGGAAGGCAGCTGTCTAATATTAGGTTGGCATCAACCACGTGCCCTTTGCAGAGAACTACTTTCAGTTTCTGGATGTGATGAATCGGCATTTTACCTTTTGGTTAAACGCCCCTGTCTGTGTGCGGATTAAAGAAGCTATTGAAACGGGATCAGGGAGTCATGAGCTCTGAGTAACGACATAATGATTTTACTTGTACAAAATGGTGAATGATCAAACAACAACTTGTGACGTTTCACACAGGATTCTTTAACGGGCTTCCTGGTTCGGTCAGCGTGCTGAGGTGCAATAGCCTCTTTGGTTATATTTTGCTTGTTTTTCAATTGGCCACAGTTTAGGGCAGAGTGAAGAGCCAATTATTGAGGAATGAATTATTCCAGTTTTGGAATATAAAAACCCATTTTCAGGCCGTCTCTCCTGAACAACCTTCGCATTACTGAGCTCAGCTGTGAACGCATATCATGACAGAACTTCCAGCCCCGGCTCCTTTTTGATCTCGGCTGCTGGCCAATCAGAGCTGGAATGGGTGTGAAGGTCGAATTGTGACGGAAATTGTCTGAAGCAGCCTCTTTAATTCTGTAAAAGTGTTAGGAGCTTCCAACCAGCGGTTCTGATTGAGTAAACTACCGCCCACCGTTATCATCTTGATCTATTCATCATTTCTTTTAAATCTGAGAAAGTAAATATTCCCCTGTTTTCCTGTTTCAAATGTTTAACATTCCTCAACCCAAATACATTTAGTCAGCTGACTGGCAGTTCCAGAGGCCTCCTGTGACGGGGTGCTGGACATGAGTGGAGCGGGTGGGATAGGTGAGAGAGGAGAGGTTACGATAGAGAGCGGATCTGGCCCGAGGCCTGTAGTATCTGCGGGAAGAGGTTCGGCCGGTATGGGTAAAGGGGTCAAACACATTATCAAAAATAGAAGAAGGCGCCGCATTCAGCTGCCCCGAAGACTCCACGAAAGACTCCCTAGTTTTTGTCCTGCTGTGAACTACAGAATCTAACAAATCCTCATATTTGACCATGGGTACCAACGAATATTTTGCTTCCTATCAATGATATTGACTGACTGCTGAATTGAGTCTCACACTCTTTATCATGAGACGTTTTTAACCGACCCTGAAGTGTATCCACGTGGAACGGTTGTCCTTTTATGCTCAAACCGTTTCTGATCCCTTCAGTCAGTTTTATTGGTCATATGTTTTGACTCCAAAGTGCTACATTACTGCTCCTTCGGGACGGTTTCATTAGAGGATCCTAATTTTTCGATTTCCTGATTTGCATTCAATGCCATGACTAAAAACATGATTTAATGCCCTTCACACCTGCACATAAACAATGCACATAAAAATGACCGTTTATCAGCGTCCGTTGGCGGAGGAAGGAAGGCTCTAGAGGCAGTAATGTTAACAGGATGTTTCCTAGAGGACCCTGTGAGGGGCTTTGATTCTCGTGTGGATGAGAATATATTTCAAGATGTGTTTGAGCACGGTGGACGGCGGGGATGATGCTGGAAGAGGATGTCTCAGCTGTGGGAGTTTGGTCTCTGGCCCTGAAAGGGAGACATTTGCGTCCACAGATTCCTACAGTACCTGGAAGCCCGGCAGCAACATCTGCTTTAGCAATCACCAGCTAAGTGGATGCTCGGGGTGAATGCTGTTTCAGCATGTGCTTATTTAGCACGGTTGCCTTTGCAGCCGCACAGCCAAACCAAATCGAATACATTACGCTGTAAAGAACCGTAAGAGAACATGCAAAACAATCAAAAAAATGATAGAATTGCAGTCAAAATTGGTTTCACAGCCAAGCATTTCTCTTGGAGATGCTTAAGCCTCCGTCTAAGTGTGGATGAGTGCTGCGTGATGGGGGTCACCCGAAGGAACGCAGACGCGTGACCGCCCCCTCAAAAGTGATTGTTTTATGGCAGAGGGAGGCGTGTGTCCGGGGCGAGGGGGGAGATGTCTGCCTGTGATAAGGACAGAAAAATGGCCGGCACGTTGCCTGCCAAAATATTGTCTGTGACACGGAGATCGCCCGACTGTAACAATCGAGGGAAGAGCCCATTGTACTGTGCTGCAGGGAGCTGCGTCTCGGATGAGAAGCCCATGTGTGGGGCTTCCCTGTCACCGGTGTGCGCAGGCATGGATGCGTGTCATTTTCCACCGAGGTGTTGCCCGCACTTTGCAGACCGACCTCGCTGACCTTCGCCACATTTTCCCTGCGTGACGCTGGTGTGGATGCACGCTTGCTCACGTGCGAATGTGGTGTCCGTTCTGCGTGTCTTTTGTTTGCTTTGGTATTGTTCTCCTCGGGAACAGCTGTTTGAAATGTGGTGGGGGCGATTATTTGATTGGTCTCCGGGGTTTGACATTGTGCGAGCGAGGGACGTCCTGGCGAGCCTGGCAGTTTGCCCCCACTGGTTAAACAAGCACACATCGATGAATACTGTTAGAAAACATAGGACTCAAAGTCCAGTGAATCCGTCCAGCGAAAGCAGGTATTGTGAGTGTGTGAGTTTCTTGCTCGTACTTGCTCCTGATCTTTGGGCTTAGCAAAGTTCAGTTTTGTGGGACACATCCTGAGTGCATTGTGTGAAGAGAAAATAGATTATCCAGAGAGGCTCTCTAAACAGGAAAAGGAAACAGGTTGGAGTGTAAACGTGTCAAGAGTTCCTTTACAAGCCGCTGGACGCCACAAATTCCAGAGTTTACTGAGTACGTGTTGCGTTCGCAATGTGAACCCATTGTTGTTCAAACTGTACTCAAAGTATCATGAAATTGAAAAGGGAACGTACGTGTGAAGCCTGGTGGCAGTCTGACCTTCTCTACTTGACTCTGTTCTGGTCTCATTCCAAATACCTCAGAGTTTTCGGAAGTTGACAAACTAAACCCCTAGACTTCTTATAAAGTATGTGCAGTATGTTTTATCTCTAAAGAGTCTAAAGAGCCGCACTATACGGTGATTCAAATGGTTCTCTGCTCATCCACACACAGAGATAAAGTGCTTAGGGTTTTCTGAAGCTTTTATACTGCAACAAGTCAGCGTCTGTCAGTCCTTTAGTTGGCATACAGATGCTTGAACTTATTATTTTGTTGTTATTTAGAATGTCATAATGTTCTGCAGGAAGACGCTTTTTCTATTGGGTTACCGTGCGGTCCTCCTCTGCAGCACCTTATGTGCGAGCAGCAATAATCAGTTCCCCTGTGTGAATGTAACGTCCTGCAGTAGAGTCACTTTTATTTGACTTGGAATGCAGTTTCGGAAATTCCTCGTGGATGTTGCCTCTGGAAAATCCCCATATATTGCATATGTCCGCTCCTGTCCTTTGCCCTTACTCCATCTAGCAGTGATTAATGTAGAGACAAAAGGGTCCCATAAGGTCTTGCCGCACGGATTCCACCCAGTCTTCCCAGGCTCCAGTCTCTCGCTGCTTCCTTTTATAGCCTAATTTCCCCCCCTGTTCTCCGTCTCCCTGTCTTCTGTCCCCCTCGCCCTCTCACCGTCCTTCTCTTAAAGGGACACTTGGCCGACGGTCTGTCCTCCCTCTCTTTTACTGTACTCTTCCCCTCTCCGCTCGTCTCCTTAATGTCTCAGCTCCCCTCTTCCCCCTCGTGTCCTCGTCCCACACGTCTCTGTCTCTCCTCAGCAGAGGTACGTCTCCTCAGTGAGCTCAGATGGAAGGATTGTGTCAGCTGTGTTTACACTAAGACCGTACATACGTACTCTCACAAAAAGACTGCTGGCTTGTTATATCACGCGTTGTTTGATTCAACAGGTGCTCACATGGTCATTTGTTTGAATTTGATTCATATTATATTCTGGTGTTTGTAGGCCCTCCACAATGTCCCAATCCCATCAAGTGGGAACGTTGCCATTCCCTGATCTCACTTTCCGGCTTTACGCATTATTTCCTCTGGACTGGAGCCAGAACCTTCATTCCCATCGCAGCTGTGGTCGAATTGATATAACTGAATTATTTCTTGTCATGGGAAAAACAAAGTTAAATGCACAATTTGTGGGAACATAACCATGACCAATAATTCTTTTCACTCTCTGTCCCGCTCCTTTATCCCTTGAGATGTGGAGGATAGCAGTGAAATGGGTTACTGGTACCCATCGATGGGTCTAACGGCCACATGGGGCTGACGTTTGTGGCTTTGAGAGAACGTTCTTGAGAAATATCGGCATGTATTCTCTAAAATGAATTTTTATCATCTAGCTCCAAAGAACCGATTTGAGTGCAGCCTCACAGAACCACCAGCATGTCTAAAGACTAAAGGCCTCTGTTTTTGCGTAATTTACATCCTCTCTGTCTCTGGACTCAGGACTTACCAAACCTATCATCCAATCACGAGTAATTAAAGCTAATATGTATATATCTATTATTTAGCAATGTGTGTCATCATTCTATCCCTATGAGGACATTGTCTACTCGTAAGTAGAAGAAAAAGAGAAAACATGACTGTTCTCAGGCGTATCAGATGTCCATGTTCTTACTGAACGGATCCTCCCATCTGGATGTGATGGATCATCTGATTAGAAGGCTAAACAGTAGGGCCTTCAACACAGCAAGTCTGACAGATTGGACAGTTAGCGCTAAAATGCCAAACAGTTCTAATCGCATCTCCGTTTAGGTCAGACTGTAGCAGGAAGCATTGATGAGAAGTGTGCCCCTCTGGGAAATGGGAGTTGAGATCCAGCGTGACCTGAGGCCAGTCAAGGAGAGGAAAGGTCCAGCTGCGTCAGGTCCCGGGCAGAAACCAGAGCCGTGTTTACACTGGAGAGCAGCCAGAGGAGCAGAGTGGGAGTGTCCACTCTGCTCCTCTCAGGTCCCTCTGCTCTACTTCATGTTCCCCTTTTAAAGCTGCGTCCTGCTCCTAGCAGACCGACCTCTGTTCCCACTCCCCACTTGGCGCCCTTTATTTTGGATTTATAGAGCCAATCATTCGGTCATTTCTGTAGATGTGTCTGATATTTTTCAAAACGTTGAGTGACTTTCTAGAATAGCTCTGCTTCAGTGTGAAGATGTGTTTATTCTCACAGCTGTTCCCATGTTAACATTCAGACATTTGAACTTCATTCATTTTCTTTTTTTTGATTGTCTGTTTGTGTGAATGTGGTTGTGGGTATTTCTCAGAGTTTGAGTCTCTGTGTGAACTCAAACAGGAAGTTGACGGTGGTACGACAGGAACATCAATTAGCTGTGAAGAAGCACTGATTCACAGAAGCTGTGGTCCAGATCCAATGTGGCCAGCAAAGCAATTTCACCATAATATGATCTGATCATTTAATTCAGGTTTTCGCACCATAGCGAGAAGCTGAAGCTGCACACAAAGCATAAACTGCGGTTTTGGGCACGCTGGCCTAAAGCCGCTTGTGTTCTGGTACTGATCGCTGAAACACCAAAACGAGCCCGGCAAAATGCTCAGCTCAAAGCTGCAAACGATTAATTGTTAACATCCCAAATGCCAACCCTTTCAAATTAGCACCAAGTACAGCTGAGAACAATCGGAATAACATTAGTATATAATGCCGACCTCTTGGTGGCGCTAGAGGAAGAGTTGTGAGCCTCAAAGTTATCGGGATTCATCCTCTGTTTTATATTTAATGTACCCTCTTGATTCAGATGTGAACTTCATGGGATCCTTTGACAAGGTCGTTTTCAGCTGGAGGAAGGGAGTATCACACGCGCGGTGCAGAATCCGTCTGTCCACTGACATTGAGATATCGGCCAGACACGCATGAAGGCTTATCACCCAGCATGTTTCCATCACGGACGTGAGTAGCACTTACAGGAACCGTTCTCGGAGCTTCCTGTTAACAGCGGCCAGGTGTTTTTCATTCAACGCGTTTGAGCTTCTCGTTATGAGCGAGAAGAAGGGCCTCTGGTAACCGGGACATGTAGTCGGACATACAGTGCATGAATATACTCGCAGACTATTAAACCTTTATTTCTTGGTGTTTGTAAATAAAACAGAATATACATGCTGTCTCAATCAGTCTCAAACATTAAAAATGATGTCAGAATCATAAGATTATGAAACTGAAATGAATGTAAACCTCGATAATACAGTAACATTCCTTTAAGTACTTTTTAGTTCCCCTTAGATACTTATTTATCTTTTTTGAAAATCAACTGGAAACTAAAGTGGACCAGCCATTCCCAGTGGAAATAATGCTTACATCATACACAGTTTTGAAGCCTGTCAATCACAAGACATCCACGTCCTGAAGCATGCCCCGTATTTATTTTGGTATCAGGGTTATATTGGTTTTCTTGAGCCTATAGCTCCTGAGACCAGACCTTACCAGTGTAAGTTCTTATGAAGTTAGATGATGCGGGCAGCAGCCTTCGGATCGGTTAATTAGACAAGTGTTTGTAGAATTGAGGGGGCATCCACCATTGATCTGTGGAGTCGGGCATTCCTGTAGGCCAAGGTCAAAGTGGAAAGGCCACAGGGACGATTCTTCATTAAGGACGAGCAACAGCCTCTGACCCACTTAATGTCGCAGGGTTCCTTGTAGATGGATTCGGTTTCTGTTGATTCAAGAAGAGCCGTAATTACCGTTATCACAGCAGCCGTATTTCAGATCTGTCCATCCTCCCAGCGTGAGTTACTGATGGCCAGCCTGCGAACCGTGTCATCACCACCCGCAGATCAAACACTCATGTTGACCTGGAATAGTCTGTGATGTCTGTTCCTCAAACACGGGGAGGGTCTGACACAAACACCGTCCCTGCTTCCCTGCGTCCTTCCATGTGTGAAACTATCTCAAAGGGGCCGTTTGTCATTTCCATCACCTGAGGTTCATGTTGATGTTGCTGACGTGATCTTTCAGTGATACAGAGGTTGACGTGTGAATGCTTGAACAACAGAGAGTAAGAAATGCTATCAGTGTGAGGAAAGCTTTTTTTTTCAGGTATTAGATAAAAAACATAGTTTCATGTGGAAAATTACAGTCAGAAACGGGGGATTTTCTGTCTCCATCTGAAATCTGTCTCTGTCTCCGTCAGTCACAACAACCCAACGCACGCATATCGTCACGCATATTTCTGAGTGACGGTTTTAGTTGGTTAATAATCTGCAGGGATCATGGGATGTTTCATTGAGTAATTTACCGGGGGAGATGTGGAATGTACAGCTGTGTGTCGACATCACGGCCCCCATCTGTCTCCTTTCTTTCTGTGTGTGTCGTATGTTTGCATTTCATTTAATAGGCGAGAGGCATCAAAGTGTATTTTCTGTGTTTCATTGAATATTTTATGTTCTCATCTGCAATAAATTAAGTAAAAACCTACATTTTGAAGATGATGTTTCTCTTGGTGGCATTTGAAAGTCTTTTCAAACATGCAGGGATTATGGGTCCATTTTGTCTAATTATTAATGAATCTAATCCTGTTTAGATTAGATTCATAGATTAGATTCCTGCTTTTGAACACCATAAATCCTCCCAGCCTCTGTAGCTGAAGGCCACATTTATACATTTCCCCATTAGTTGCATCTTGCTCTCAAGATCTGACATTGTTTTTCTGCATCTTTATTTTTGTTGGTTTGGTCTACATTCTTTCTTTTAGTCAGTTTTAGTCCTCATCCTGTTCCGCTATGTGCTGTTGTTGATGGCTGCTCTTGACATTGATAGGAAGAGTGAGGGAGTGCTTATGTCTGGGTAAACATACTGTTTACATTACATGGAAAAGACCACGGTGAGTCAGGCTGACCACAGACAATCCACAAAACCCGACCACCATCGTGTCTACACGTTTACTATCATGATGGAAATGATTACTCAATTCACCAAAAATGAAACAACAAGCAGATTCTTTACAATTTTGTTTTTAAAAACAAAAAGGATTTCTTCAAAAGCTTCGATATTGGACAGCCACCCTCAAGAGTAAAGCCAATGCTTCCTCTTAAAATACCTAGTGTGGAAGTAAATCACCAAAATAAAGTACAATCAAAACTATCAGACTTTTATCATGGCACATCTTATCATGGAACATCTCTGATTAGCTGACATCCAATTTTGGTATACAGCAAAAATCATAGAATCATAAAAAGTATAATTGAATGCCATGAAATTAGTGAACTTTATTTAGCCACAGCATCTTATGAGACATCATAGTGTAACCGGATATTGTCGGCGGTTTTCCATAATGAACTGCCAGGGAACCTTTTCCTTACCTGTGCGTTGTCATAGACTGATGGAATGACAAACTACGTAAAGGAAAATGTCTCCAACTGGTCCATTACTAACTCAAATGTTTGCTTATTAACGACAAATTAAATCTCCTGTATTTAATTAAATATATTCTTGTAATTGATAATCAATGTAGCAGGAAAAAAATACTGAGCGTGAGAAACAGAGCTGTCGATCCAGCTGGTGTTAATTCATTTTTACTGTACATCGAAGGTCATTTGTTTTCCGGCACCAGCGCGGTCGTAAAGAGCAGGGAGGCAACAAAAACAGCATTCCTCATTAAGCAAAGCATTAACCAGTGGGGCTTGACCTCCTCCAAGAACTCAAATACATGTTAGCTCATGTTAGGAAACACTGATGAAGGCAGCAGCTAGATGGTAAATCTCAAAAATATTACACACGAATGGCTTTGTAGTATGTTCACCTCCACGCACACATAGATAAGCACAGATATAACTAGCAGACATCATACATACGTCAACTCACTTGGCTCTGCTTCGACAGACTGATCCAAGTTAGATATATATCTACTAAACTTAAATAAGGGTGAGGCCTTGTGGATTTGCTGCTCCTGAACTCTACAACATCCTTATGGCAATAAACTATAATACACTCGTCAGACACGCTTCAAAATGGAGGATTTGGCCAAAGAGCATCAGACTTTGTTTTGTCTCAGGACACAACGAGTTGGCTCTGAGAGGAAGACAGACGTTTGTTGCTTGGTCTTTTTTCATAATCCATCTTCTATGGCACATTTAACTTGTCCTTTGACTTTTGTGTGTGTGGTCTGAGGGTTGTACACAGTTGCACAGGTTATTTATATTGAAAGGTGGTGTGGGTGTTTTTGTTTTTTTGTGGAAAGCATGTGAACGTTTATGCACGTGATTGCAGTTTTGAAGTGGGGCAGATGGCTGCAGCGTGTTTCCGTCCCCAATCACTGGAACTTGTTCACAGCACACAAAAGATGATCCACAGCGGCATCATGTAAACAAGAAGCAGAGAGAGATGACAAACCACAGCCGAGCAACTGACAATTTGTCATTTGTCTGACAATTCTCATGACAAAGACACATAGTAACTAACTTTTATCCTTAAAACGTCTCTGGAATACATACCACTAATGGGTCCTTAATTCAGAAAATGGGAGTCACTGCAAGATATAAGTACTCTGGACATCCATACAACCTTAAGAAAACAGCTACTGACCTGGACCAGATAAAAAGGCCACAATGTTTTTCCTTACATCCTGATTAATGAAAATACAACTGTGGTCGCTCCAAATAGTGAATGGTTTGACCATGAGAGGGGTTTTCTTTAACTTAATCAATGTTTTTTACATTTTGATATGGAGGATTGTTGATTGAGCTTTACTGCGCTGATCTAAATAAGTGCAGCAATGCAAAGCAATATCTAAGAAACTAAGATTACATTACATTACATGTCAGTTAGCTGACGCTTGCAATAAGTGCGTTCAACCATAGATCTACAGTAGGTAATCGTGATGGTCGATGGAGAAAAGGCAGTACTTTGGTATAATTGTAGGGGACAGAGAGGATGGTGTGTGTGGACAGAGTGAGCCGCTGCCAGAGCACGCAGGCTAATTTAAACACATCACTGCATGTCTTTGCTTTATCAAACAGGGTTTGAAAGGAACCGCTCACATCCACTGGTAGTTAACCAAGAAATGCCGCCTTGCGCATTCCGTGAGGGAGGGCAAGAGGGTCTTTTTGTTGTAGAGATAGGGGATCAGTAAAGGACAACGTCTCTATGGTAAAAGAAGGCCTTTGTGTCCGAGGCGGGTCTCAATGTGGCCATTGTAAGAGCCCCCGCTGGGGTCTGCTGTCACAGTGAAGAGGGAGAATTCATCCGATTCTTTCTCTGCCGTTTTTTTGCCACTTTTAAACAAGGGAGACGGGAGGGTATCGAGTGCTTCTCCATGGTATGGCTGTGGAGGTGGAGCACGTAGGCGGAGACGCGAGAGAGACGTCATAATCGGTCACATCGAGCCTCTCTGCTTTTCTTTTTTTGTTGAATCGATGCCGTATGAAATGTGTCTCTTTGTTTCTTTCTTGACTCACAGAGACATTTGGCTTCAGTCAGCTGTTTCAGCATGGATTTGAGCTGATATGTGCCTGTGGATGGATTTGAAGCATTAAGAGCTAAAGTCCGGCTCTCCTCATTGCACATTATTTTGTCTCTACAGTTTTGTCAAGGATCCTAATTGTTTTGCTTCAGTCTCTGATCAGTAAGAAATGTGGTCGCGGCACATGATCCAAAAATGAAACTCGAATGAAGATTTTGCATGTGATTTTCATTTGAAACACCACATCAACACAAAAGTCACCCAAGACACCATTCTGTCTTAATGCCGTTACCAGCTATGCCAGCCGGCTTAGCGTCGCTCCACCTCTGACCCCTGGATGGGGAAACGCCGTTTGTGTGACTGCTGTCTTTGATCAAGTCGTGTCCACTGTTGATTGTGTCACGTCGAGCACAGATCGGCCTGTGATGGTGGGTGGTTTGGTTGGCACGCAGACGTCTACAGACAAATTGTCCCCAGTCAGCGGCCGGGCTCAGACTATTTGATGAAGAGGATTTTCAAGGGACTTCTACCATGAGTCATTCGAGCCGCATACAAAACATCCTCTCTGCACACCAGACAATTATAAACAACAATCTTACGCACATAAACCACAAATGTTTCGACAAACCCGTGTGAACACAAACATAGCTGGTCACGTCACACCTACAGTACACGACATTGTGCCAGACACCCCGTGTGATGTGTCCCATCGAGAGGACAGCGAGCCACAACACAAGGACAAATAGCTGCACTGGGTTCATGTAAATTAAGTGGACAGCGAAATGTTCCAGTTTCCTAAATATGTGACCTCCAAAAGCGCAGCTCTGACTTTCATGCTGTGTTCTTTGTGTCCGACAGGGTGGGAAGAAGCACAGCGGCCCCTGTGGAGGAAGAGACTGCAGCGGAGGATGTAAATGTTTCCCAGAGAAGGGTGGCAGGGTAAGTCCCACGCTGAAAACATCCGTCTCTCTTTCTGTCCCTGTCTTCCTTCACCTCTGTGTTGATCCGATTATGCTTATGATTCAGGAGAAGAAAAACAAGGCCATGATCATGTATGGTGCTTTCAAAATTCAAAATTTAGAAAAATTATTATCAAAGCCTGTGGCGAACTTCGTCGATCTTTTTATTCTTGCAATGTCAACCGATATCATAAAAACACCAAAGCTAACATTGCGGGTATTGTTTGTGCTGCTGTAAATACCCTGAAGTGCACCAAATATTTATCAAGCAACGGCTACAAATAGACCCAAACAAAGTCGGTGTTGTTTGCAAGTAATGTTTGCTTTAAAATGAGATTGCCCAGCTGATTCATTAAATGATTTAGGCCTTTTCCGAGAACACAACCACACCTTTGTTTTGTTTAACAAATTAAGATGCAACTACCAATTCCAGTACTCTCAAAGTGTTTCCTACACTGCAGCTGCTGCGGCAGCGAGAAGAATGATGGGTTCTGACTTCAGCAGGGAAAGGATCTGGTTAGGCTTAGCAAGCGATTTTGGTAGCGGCTTAAATTGTTTGTTTGTTAAGTAATATAAGTATGAGTTACGTACAGAAATGAAATAACAAAAATAAGATGAGAAAATGAGTTTGTGTCCTCCGGGACACAGCCAGCGGTCCTCTGGGTGAAGGTCCTGCGTTTGTTTGACCCGTCCAACCAGCTTTCACGCTCATCATGCAACATCCGTCAGTCTGGCTGTCTAATCAGACACGGACGGGTTCACGCTGCAGTGAGTTGAAAGCACGGCGCAGGTTCGGAGGGGAGGGGACTGGGGACCCGTTGGTCTGGAACCCATCTAAAAACATTTGGGGCGACAAGCAGTGTTGATAAGTCTCAAAGCCTTAGAGGGACTGACACATCGTTGTTATTTATCTGATGTATTATCTTTAATACCTCAGATTAACTGCCAACAAAGCTCACAGCAGCATCATTTGTGATCACGGCCCCAAACCTTCTTTTAGCTGAATACCACTTCACAACAACGCAATGTGAACCTTTTAAATCATGTGGACGTACAAGTCTGTCATCGGCATTCAGCCACATGGAAGACGGTGCTGCTGAAATGCATTAACAGCATCATCCCCCCCAACAAGAGGAGGCCGGAGAGGGACGAGTGAATGTAGTTTGGGAGACCCGCCAGGGGGAGAAATGAAAGACAGAAAGAAGAAATAGGAACCATAGGTTTTACCGAGACTGGAGAGACAGACATAGACTAAACATATTGAGATAACACGCTTAGGGGGAGAGCCGGGGTTCGGCTGCTTCGTGCTTCCAACACGTGCTGAGCAGATCGTCAGATAGCGCTCTGATCACGGACTACGGGCTCAGCAATGCAGAGGAGTCCGGCGGTTAACGCCTCCTGCAGTTGTCAACACGTGTTTTGGAGAGATTTAATCCGTTTAGCAAATTGGTTCTTTTCAAGGTTGAAACATGCTTTCGGTAGACACAGAGAAGCCGTTTCTGACTCCAAATACGTGGCTACACACTAGACAGGACTGTGCTGTGCCTGAGGAGCAAATGAAGCAAAAAGAAAGAATGGACCCAAGTTGCATCAAGTACTTGCACCCCGTTATACCTCCTGCTTGAAGGACTAGTTTTTCAGGGCGTTTCAGGAATGATTTCTCTTTGTAAAGTGAAATGTCTTTTAAGATCCATATTTATCACATCCCGTCTGTTGCCCTGTGGTGAAGGCAACAGTGGACAGGTGAAGGCATTTAGAAAGCACATAATGCTGACCAGAATACACATTCTATTAATACAGTGAGGAAATTAGTAAGTTTCAATCATTTTGTTAATAATTTAGGTGTTTGTAACATTTGACTGAAACCACAGAGTGTTTTTGAACCCAGCGGACTCACAGTCCCTCACCTTGTACGTCTGTTTAATAATATACAGACAGTAGTTCTGAGACTTCCACAGAAGGTTTTAGTAAAAAATACTAGGAAATCTCTAAGTCAGGTGACCGTCGGTACGTTTCATTGAAAAACCTTTCAAGGCCAATGCCCATCATGTCTCTTATCTTGTTAAACAGAGCTCACCGGAAGCATAAATGTCTCAGTTCAACAGTGCTATAACATAACATAACATAACATGTGCTATAAAGACTGAAAATCTGCTCCTTCCAGTTAAGTGCAGCTCCTGTGGGAGGATCTTTAAAAAATACAGAGATGGAGAAAGGAATGGCCCAACAACCGTACCTCGGCATGCAGTGAGAACTTACAGAGCGATTTTACAGTCGGCCAGACCTTTGACCTGCACATTCTCCGTGGATACAGGAAACCCTGCAAGGAGGCAGAGAGAGGAAGTTCCACATTCCACATCTGAAGGATGCAAAAGCGCGGTGACGGGATCGGGAGACCGGCGTTCCCTTCCTCCTCCCCCGTCTCTCTCACTGTTTCTCTGCGTCATACAGATGTGAAGTAAACTATTCCAGCGACAAAGTGATAACGACAGTGAGCAGCTTTAAGCACCTTGACATTCTTTGCGCGTTGTCTATTGAAAGAGAGAAAAAGTAAAGAAGTAAAAATATACTCTTAGTCTTTCGTCCTTCACACATCTGGCCTGCTAAAAATGAACTACGAAAACATTTCTCACGCTCACTGTTTGGGCTCTTAAACCATCCGAGGAATTCTCCCCTGTTTTTTCTCTCACTCCTGATTCATCGCGAGCACATTTCAGCTGTTATGGCCTCAGAGCCATAAACCTCACTGATGCAGCTGAGAAGCTGCCGCGTTACCCAACTGATGTAAATGTTTAAGAACACAATGGAAACCAAGATGGATTCTCACAGATGTGTTCATCCCTCTGGGGTCTCAAGCTTTACGCCTCCGTCCATTCCACCCAAATCCCTTCCCAAGTCCCGCTGATGACGCTTCACTGAAAAGGTCAAACTGATGCTTTGCAGCTGTCTTGATTGGCTGAGAGCTGAGACAGCTGTGGCGATTGGGTGATGGTTGTTTGGCTGTCGACGGCTTGGTGGGGCTACTTTATGTACAATTCTTTTATCTGAGCATTATCGTCTCTGTGGCCATTATTTTTCCTTCTTTTTTCACCGCCGCTCTACTGAACATTTTCTTTTTTCTGTTTTGGGGGATTCATTTATCGGTGCTTTTTTTCCCTCAGAAGGCAGCTGTTTAAAATATAAATCAAGCATAAACACCCACTGCTCCACAACGGACAGAGAAGGTTCGCGACTGGATGGTGTAAATAGTCGAGCCTGATATTTCCCTCATGAGTTGATGGAGACCAAAACAGAGCTTAAAGGAGAGTAAATACCGGCTTTACATTCACTACGTGAAGCAGCTTTGTTTCAAATGTTGCTCCACACCTGTTGGATGGGCTGTCATTTGCAAACAACCCAAGGTTTACGCTTGCCAGAGAGCAGTTAGGGGCTGGGTGCCTTGCTCAGGGACACTTCGACATGGGACATGGAGCAGACAGGCTTCAAACCGCCAACCTTGCAGTTCCCGCGCCACCGTTGCCCCACATTACAAATTGAAAGTGCGACAATATGTAAATATTTTGTTTACAGCTAGTTGCGCTGCCCATAAGTAGCCGGCACAGATCTGTTAATGCACGTCTAAAGAAAATAAAAATAACAATGTTTTGTTTCTTAATCAAACTTATAATACGGGTAGATGAAATCCAGCGTTGTGATTGGTTGACAGTGAGTCACAGAAGGTGCATTATTGAGTGATAATGTACAGTACCTGTTCACATTGACCCGAGCGTTCCATTTTTACACGACCGTTATTTCACATTTTGTCTTTTATCTTTATCTTTATCTTGAGCTTTCACAACCGGACAGCTCAGGTGGACGTCATGAGCGATGTGAATGAATGAGATGGTGCGAGATCTTGATCACGGAGACCCGATGCTGTTTACGAGCACGTACGGGGACTATTTTTCTCTAGACTATATGCGATACACAACTATTTTGTACTGAAAGGGAGCTAT
Source organism: Gasterosteus aculeatus (assembly GCF_964276395.1). Taxonomy (NCBI): domain Eukaryota; kingdom Metazoa; phylum Chordata; class Actinopteri; order Perciformes; family Gasterosteidae; genus Gasterosteus; species Gasterosteus aculeatus. The sequence continues at coordinate 8,334,155 of NC_135704.1, read as the reverse complement.
TTACTTACTATTTATAATTTTGCTGGTAACCGTATTATAAAAGCAATGAGGGACTTGAGACAGAACTTTATCTTCAATAATGTAACAGTTCGATGGTTGCCGGCCCTCCGCACCTCAAACTGTTACATTATTGGGCGATAAAGTACTGCCTCAAGTACCTTATTGCTTAAATAAAGAATATAAGATGTGAGCCATGAAGGAAGGAAGGAAGGCAAACAGATGTTGCACAGAGGCACATATGAGGTTCTTTATGAATCCATGCTGGCGCTCCCGTTCTTCACCAAGTGAGATGTTGAATATATATCCAGACAGACACAGAAAGTGTGAGCGGGAGAGTGAAACAATATAGCTGATTGTTTGGTGGGAAATGAATATTTATTCCCTGGGTTTTCTGCTGTGGATGGAGAGCAGCGTCTTGGCCAGCTGACTGCAGCCTCACAACCCACTCACATGGCAGAGAGCGCAGAATATCCAGTTCCCCTCAGCGCTCGCTGTTATTGTGCACCGTTGTTGTCCCCGAGGTCGGTCATAGACGAGCAACCCTAGTATGGATAAACAAGTAAATAAGTCATGGACAAAAGTCAAGGGCGCTTTCTCCATGGAGACAGTAAAATGTGGCTGGATGGAGGAAAAGGAATCCCGATGCTGGTGTTATCAAACCCAAGAAGCCTGTGGTCTCTAAAGCTTATAAACCTTCGGCAGCATAAGAAACCAGGCAGCCTGCGTCCTCTCCAGACAACATGTTGGGCAGATCAACGCTGTCTTTTGTGCTCCGCGTCTTTCCGTCTTCACTTCTCGGAAACGGGAAGTAGAGACAGGGTTTCTTTTTAGCACACTTTGAATAGAGCAGTAGCGGCCTTCTGCGCAAGCCCACGCTCTCTCCTCGTGCCGTTCATTGGACGGAGAGATAAAGAAACAGAGGGGGGCGGGTAAGATGGTCGGGCGAACACAGACGCTGTGCGGATTGATGGATGCTGTCCGTTCCGCCATGGGAACAGCCGCCCCCAGCTGATGTAAAGCAGGAAATGACACACGTCTCAGGAAGCTGAGCACAATGCCGGTCCACTGATCTTTTTTTAATATAGCCTCTCTGTTTTTTAGGGGAACAAGATTGTCTGTGTTTTGAGCTGCGGCTATAAATGGAAGAGATCTCCTTGTTCCATGAAAACAAGTTGTCATACCTTCATTCTCACCGCGGCCGTCATGCTCTTTCACCCAACGCTCAGGGACAGGATGGCGGCACAGAGGAGCAGTGATGCCGGGTCGGAAAAGATCAAAGACTTCTACCAAAAGGGGAAGCGGCGTTCTGCCACTCTGTTTGAAGCATCATAACCTCCAAGACTTAGGGACATTTTCCAACTTCTCCAAATATCAAACCTTTTCGAAGCTCAACTGATTACATTCATGGTGAAGCAAACATTTAGCTAAAACCTTTCAGATGCATTTCCGTTGTGGTAGAAGACATGATGCGTTTTTGTCAGCCCCTCAATACAAACCTGCAATCAGGAGACGTATCCGTCCCTGCGTTCCGTCCCCCCTGACCCTGATTGCGACAGGCTCGATTAGGGAGGAACTACCGACTTAGGAGCAATTATATTTAAATTTTTTAAATGTGTGCGTGCGGGGAGGGAAGCAAAGACCTGCCGCTGCCACTGAAACTCTTGATGGGAAGATTTTTTTCTTCAGTCAGTCAGTCAAGACAGTTAAGATGTGGATGTTTCAAGACGGTTAAGAAAATTTAGTATTGGGCTTGTTAACATATCAATTAATGTTTGTTAAAACTTGTTATCAACTGTAATTGACTGAATTAATAAAAACAAATTGGGCTCATTAACACATAAAAAGTGTGTGCATTTTGAACTCACCTGTAATGGAAACAGAGCCGCTCAGTGGGACCAGTGACCGGACAGCTTGCATTTTGCCGTTGAGATGCCAAGAACATTCCAGAGTGGGCTGTCGGTCATCCTGGCTCTGGAGTTCACTGAGAGAATGTCTGCTCACATCAACAGGCCCATCATTGTTTTTGCGTGGCGTCTCATCAGAGGAAACCGAGACAAGTCTCGCAAGCGCTGACTGAATTCTGTAATGAGAGATGCGATCAGAGACTCGCAGACAGCTCGATCTTTTTAAATGAGCATTTGATTCCTGACAGCGTGGAGAAGCGCGCTACATTAAAGTTGTGCAGTTGTGATTAAAAGAGGCGGAGCTTTGCACGGAATGCTTTCATGTGCACATACAGTTGTGCTTCCAGCTGCTCTTTGCTTTGCTGAGAGTCGCTCCGCTCATAAAGAGGTCCGCCCGTCTCTTTGAAAAACGCCGTCGATATTTGATCCCAGGGAACAAAAACGCTGCAGCACGGAGCCACGACTTAGCCAGCGCTCATAGGACGGGTAGAGCAGGTCCCCGTGTTCAGCAACAACATCAGAAAAGAAAGCTTGAAGTTCTCTGTGCTGTAGCCCTCTTTCCTGAATTATGTCTTGGAGTGTCTTGGCACAGAGGGCTTCTAGGTGGATGATACAGTGCTTTCTAAAAGCCTCACCTCTGCTTTCTCCCATACCATGGATGCCATTCCTTTGCGCGTGCCTGTCATTGCTGGATATAAATATTATGTGTAGGCCATAATCCATTATATTTAAGAATTTGACACAGGCCAATTGAAAGTGGACTTTGTGTTTGTGCTAATTGAATGCAGAACGAAATGAAAAACATCACTTGAAAGGAGAACAAATTAAAAATCAGACACAAAATTGTCCTCCATTATCTATGAAGTGAACATCAGAAGTTCACATTAAATTCATGGTTTTCCGGCTTCTGCTTTTTCCATTTCTCTTTGATTTACTTTTAATTCCGTTCGGTCAAAGAAAAGTTTGACCCGCCGTCACAGACTCAGCTGTGGTCAGGCTTTAAGAGCCTATAAAAGTTGCTCACTCACATTATGAGATGATGGGTGCTGTTACAGGAACAAGAGGACTCTTGTGGGTGCAGACAAAGAAGCGACTTTATATATATATATATATACTCCTACAACACAGGGGATCACACACATATGTTTATATCCTTTATCCTTTATATTCGTCAAACCCAACGTAGCAACCGTAACTATGCAGAGCTGGCCTATCCAGTTCTGGGTTCACCCGTGATAATCAAAAGGCTCCAAATCTTGAACACGTATTCTTACACCCGTGTTGATATGTACATGATACTGTAGCATGGTGTTGTATAGCCACCAGGCACATGTTTAAGAAAACATTTACAATATTGACCTTTCCAAAAATTGGTTTGAAAGTGCAAATTTGAGTCAACTTAATTATCTAATTAAGCCATGAAAATAATGCTGCAATTGACGGGAATAATCACAAATGATAGTAGTAGTTTGATACATTTTAATTAGTGCTGTGCAACAATTACATTTTTTTTTTATCGCGATTAATTGCATGATTTATTTGTGATTAATCGCAAATTAATTAATTCAAAACTAGTGTACTGCACTCTGTTATTGATGTAAACCCTTTAAATAAGGTGGTGTTTTATAACAGCAGTAGTCCCTTTACACACAAGCAGTTTAAATATTCCTTGTAAATCACATTAAAAAATTTAAATCAAATTCATTTTATTTTGTATAGCCCAAAATCACAAATCACAAATTTGCCTCAGAGGGCTTTACAGTCTGTACACATGCGACATCCTCTGTCCAGAAACCCTCACATGGGTAAAAAAGGGAAGAAACCGTAGGCAGAACGTGAGAGGAGGGATCCCTCTCCCGGGGTGGACAGACCGCAATGGATGTCATGTGTGCAGAATGAACAATACATACAAAACCAAAGCTTTTTGTCACTGGCAAGGCTTTAAGCTTTGATCTAGTTTGTTATAGCAAAACAAGTCACAATAGTACAGGCACCTTCTGAGCAACAGTGAGTTCACATTTATCAGTGTTTTCCTTACCATTATGTTGGGGGGCGCCTCGTCCCCCACCAGCAGACAGAGAGCGCAAGTCGGAAAATGTGACGCTCTCTGTCCGCGACCTTGACGATGTCATCGGGACCTTATCCACCTCCCAGCGGGACAGACTACAGTCAGTCAGCACTCAAGTGCTCCTGCAACCTTGTGTGTATCTGGGCGGTGGTGACTGGCCTTGTGTTACTTACTTCTCTGTAGCCTGGCATGTTAGAATCAGCCGGCGCACATGACGGCCGGTTTGACAGGGGCAAACGAGATCAAGACGAGTTGACTAACCCGGCGGTGTTCTGTTTCGTGTTGTGGCTGGCAGATTGCTTCCTCCTGGGTCTCTGAACTTAAGCATGCTTTAGTCCCTATCACTATGAAACAGGACGATTACCCCGTAACAAGCCTCCCCCATTTCTGGGACTTTCTCCTAATCATTCTCCTGTTTCCGTCTAAAAGCCTCTGTGTGTCATTGAAGAACACATACACACAGTGGATGCATTCCACAGAAATCACATCTGTCCACTGTGTCCAATCACAGAAGGAAGGTTGAGTGAAAACGGTGTAAGCATCATTTGTCATGTGCACATTTGATTTGAAGACGGCAGCCATGAAGTGTTATGGTTGACTGAGGGGGTTCTCGGGGAAAAATGTAGGAAACATGTGACCAGGGTTGTGCGTCGCCACAGCAACGGCATGTGTTCTCCATCAGGCCATGTTGTGAAACATACATAGAGGCCCAGCAGCAGAGGAAATAATGTGAGTCATCTCATATTTATTCCACTTTTCATGTTATTTTCAACAGTTGTTTTTAGTGCAGTTTTGTTTTCTTCATAAATTGTGTATCTCATGACAGTTTTGTCATTTGACATTATATATGACTATAGTTTTGCCGGGGAAATATCAATTATGTGTAAAGTACACCAAGATACCTGAGAAGCCTTTCACCTTCACTTAACCATGAACATACGCACACCTCGGCCCCGATTTGTTCACACGCACCATATCTTGGATGGCTCTGGCCGGTGCCTCCCTATGTGGGAAATGCAAAAAACGTTTCCGGGCTGGCGAGATAGGACTGTGGGCCAAGACAGCAGGATTACATGAGTATCACTGACACTAATGTGACTGGCCGCAGTCCACTTTAAATCAGGGCCAAGATCCCATCTGGCTACTTCCTTATAGATTCCAGACCTTGTTTTTCCCACTGCCATTTGTAATGCTGTTTTTAAAATTGATATTCCCATAAAGCTATTTGAGACTTCAACAATTATTTTCATTATCCATTTATCTTTCGATCCTTTTTAGCCTCGCTAGAGATTTTCATTTTCGAACGACTATAAAATAAAGAAAGGCTGGATCCATGGACTCTGCTGCATTTTCACTTGATGAAAAGTTTCTGATTAATTATCTATACAACAAAAGTAGTGATTTATTTTATTAGTGAAACCTATTACAAAAGATAAAAAATATATTAAAATGATATTAAAACTTTCTCACATTTGTGTAAACTGTTACCCTCCAAGTCAATATACATACCGCCTGAAATGAAGTTCTCCTTTGTGGACGTTTTATAAACAGCTCACTGCGTCCTGGGCCGTCCACTGTAGAGAGGCGTGGAGAGGCACACAACACACAGCGTACTCTCAGACACAGGCAGACGCCCAAAACAGGCACACAGGTGGTCGGCCTCTGAGGTGAGGGAAACACCTCATTCGTGACCGGCCAGATCAAGCTCTTTCTCACACACAAACGCACGCACACACACACACACACAAGCCGCAGATGTGCTTGGACCACAGACTTCTCATTCCACTAACGTGAGGCCATAGCACAGGTGTCGGGCCCCAGATGTCCAAGTTTGTGTGTTCTCAGCCCGGGACCACCACCTCCTCCCCAGCCTCGAGTGTTCGCACACACGTACACTTGGGTCTGACCGCTGGCCTTCCCACTATGTTCCCTCGGTCGTGCCAGATTTCTGCATGCACGTGCTCGTTGACAGTGGATGCACTGATCAGCGCGACGTCTAAACACATGCATTCTAATATAAAGTGGTCCCAAGGCAGCCAAACCACTCTGTGGCGAAACGGCTAAACAGAGAGCGGGACGGATGTTTGTTTGCACGTCGTCCATTTTAACCCCTCTACTTCTCTCTCTTTACACTGGAGAAACTGTCACGCCAGCGGAGATGATGACGGTTAAATGGTGTTTTTACAAATCTGGTTGGGGGGTCTGTCTCCATGGCAACAAAGCATGTCAACTTTGTAATGGATAATCCTTCCCTGGGTACTGCTTTTGATATGTGGCTGTCACAGCTGCAGCCAGCATGGACTTCTTTCTGTCAGCATATCCTTTTAAATCCGCTATGATCCGTCGGGATCTTCAAGGACTTTCAGAAGTTTTCCTCCGACCGGGGAGTCGAGAAGCTAACCGCAAGAGATTTGAACAATTTAATAGATATCTAAACATCATCTACAGATGTTTATTTATTCGGCCTGATTCCTCCTCAGGGCATCCAGGAGGGGAACCTCTTCTTCCTCCAAGCAAAGCCCCCCAAGCTTCTCCCTTAACCCCTGATCCCCAGCTCCCGGGAGGCTGAGCCCCACTCCCCCCGGGTATTAATAGAATGGGATGCTGTTCTTGAGGAAATGAGTCCCCAAAAAATGTATTCAAGAAAAACATGAGCCAGGTCACAGAGCAGAGGGGCCAAATCCACTTAAGGGTCTGAACCTGATTGTGGGGGTCCGAGAGGAAGCAGACATATACGTGCTGTAATCCACCTCGCTGGCCTCCTGCTTCAAGCATTGTTTCCTCCATTTCTTCCTGCTCGACGTTCCTTCAATCCTAAAGCGTCTCTCTTCTTTCCTCAAGTTCCTTCATTCTCTTTTTTTTTGCTGTCGACCGAATAAAGACCTCGCTATCCACTAAACGAGTGAATGCTCAGTTCCGTAGGTTCCTCGTGCAGTGGTTGGCCATGTGTAGGTCAGTGTGAGGAGTGAGCTTCGCTCACAAGCCCCAAACACCAAACCCCTTTTCTGTTAGTGGCAAGCATACCTCGACGTCCCGTATTGTAAACCCCCAGCAGGCAGCTCGCAGACCTCAACACAAGGCTACGGTTTACACGAGTGAGCGTTGTGTCGACGCAAGGGCCCCCTGGCTGGTCTGCAGATGATACTGTAAAAGTATTTAACAGTTATTAGCACGTCCCACTTTTATGACATCAGAGGATAATGTTCATGTGAATGTAGAATCGAATACCTAAAAAGAGACACAGAACTGCTGGAGGTTCATGTTGAGGCGATTTTATTGTCAGGATGCAAGACGGATGCAAAACTATTTATAAACCATATACTATATACTATACACTATATACTTTAGGCTGAAGTGGGAAAAGTAGAAAAAAAGGTACTGAAAAGGCAAGAATCAAGGGACACAGATGGTTTGAATCCACTGGGAGGTGCAGGTGATTGGACACAGGTGGAAACGATCAGGGACCAGACAGACGTTACAAGGGTGAGAAAACACGCGGGGGAGGAAGGGAAGTTAACCCTGATATCTCCCTCATCAACGAGAACAGAACATGCACGACCCGAGCTGGTTCATTCCAAATATGTGGGAAATGGTAAAGCCTTGTTCTTGTTGGTGCCAAAGAACATCGTGGTGTCTCTTTTTCAGTGATCTATCGTACCTCCTCATCCCTGTCGACTCTCTTTGTCTTTTGATGAGTAACTCTGTCCATGACTTATGTAACAAATGACCAAATGTCCCAGTGTGCGTGGACAGACAAAAGGAATAACAGAGAGAGCTTCCGGCCGGTTGTTTATTGATTTATTTTATTCCTCTCTGAGGTCAGAGGTCAGAGGTCCGTGAACTGGGCTGCGTGTTCCCATCCTGTTCTTAGTGAGTCACTCCAAAACCGTCCACCCCAAGGGACAGTCTGGGTCCAGATGAAATGTGTGGTTTCAGATGGGGGGGGGACTTTTAATAGGTCTGAGATGTAGGAATGAGAAATGCAAACACACCCACGTACACGCAAGGAGAGGACCTAGAGAGATTATGGTTAATGTAGTTTTTTACATGGTGAGAAGGAGGGTTTTCTCAGAAATCCCTTGACATCATGAAGGCACTTGTTTGCAGAAGTAAAACGCCTACTAATCCCACGGCTTGGAAACCCTGTACACTTGAGGTCATATAAGAGCTCTTTTGCACTCCTTTCCACACTCAACAATGATGATGAGGACTTGTTCGATGTGAACCTGTGAGCTCATCTGGATTCTCACACGTCAAGTTTAACTGGAGGAGACGGTCCACACAAACGCTCCTCACATTCCCACAGCTGCAAATGATGGATGTGGGACAGGTCATTGTCCCTGACGGACGTGATATGTGAAATAAGAGGTTCATCTTTGCATCAGGAAAAACAAATGGCAACAAGCGGTTTAAAGGGTCGGCAGTTTTGGGGATCTTCCTCCCTTATTTATCTGCTGTGTGTCATTTTTGGTTCCACCATCCGCATCCCATCATCTCACACCTCAGTCTCAGTCAGTTTGGTCACACAGGAAGGGTTTGTGTGTTTTGGTGTGTATGTGTGGGAGAAGTGATTGATTAAAAAGCAGATGAACGGTGGTCTACATATGCAAAAGACACACTGATACACACACACAACAAACAGACGGATAGACGGACAGATGCCTTCCTGTTTAGTCAGGTGCAGTTCATCCGTACTTCTCTGTGTGGTTCAATCATGTTATTTCAGTCTGTTGTTATTTCCTCCTGACATACAAACTTTCCGTCTGTTAGGCCATGTAATATAATATAATGGAAGTGATAAAGCAGACTATTGCTGACTAGGATTTTAACCATGAAATACATCCCTATGAGCCATCGACGTCCTTGGACTGCTTGATCAACAGAGTGAAATGAAGTTTAAAACGCACATTGGTGACTCCTGTTTGGAGCAAGTTTCACTGCTGTGAGCTCACAGCTTCAGTGCAGCTTTAGCTTCACTCAACACACACACACGCACTCAGTGGACGCTTGTTTTCATCGTTTCAAATATGATTGCAATTCAATGGTGTATTACTGTTATTTGTGCAATTGATTTATCTTTAAATTGAAACAATTAAATAATCCTGGTTACAATTTACCAAAGCCCAACAAATATATATAAATATTTGAGATGTAATTATATATATATATATATATAAAATTACCAATTTACTAAGAAGTAAGACCAATAAAAACAACAAATCCCCACAGCTGATGAGCTCCTCATCTTTGTTTTTCCTTCAAAATTGAAGGCAGATGATTTCATATGCAGACGGATGAAACTAACTTGACTTAACTCATTAGGATTATTGTTTTCCCTTTGGCTGCCTCCATTTCCTTTTCATTCCTCCAGTAACCTCAGTAGATTTGACTGCATATTGATGGCCCGTTGTGTCCCATCATGAAAGTCACGGGACGTAAGGCTGAAGGTAAGACAGGAGCTTCAGTTACTGAGGAAAGTCAGAGGGCAGCACGTGTCTCCTGAGCTTAATGATGGGTTCATGACCGACTTCAGAGTCCTCAAATTCCTCTGATTTCCGCTCTTTCTCCACAGGTTCAGAAGTGGTTTACTACACTACGCTGTTATTCCTTCCTATTTTTTCTTAACCAGTCCTGTGTTTTTTTTCTCCATCCACTCCCTGCGGCATCACATTGTTTTGGGGTTTATTTATTGTCTAGAATTTATGCCTCCCCCTCAATAATGTTTTGTCATTTCCCCCCAAAAAACCTGCGATTTATAGGTCACTCTCCACTCGGGAGAGACGGGAAGTGAAAGAAAACAGGCAGAAAAGAAAGAGGTTACAAAGAGATGCAAAGGGGTGTGAGAGCAATCAAGAGCTCGGAGGAGGAGTGGAGGAAATATGGTAGAATGAGGAGATAAGAATGGGGAGTGTGGAGGTATGAAGGAAATAAAGCTGTGGAGGGACTGACAAAGAGGGGAGAGAAATACAGTAGGCTGCTGTATGAAACAGACATAAATTATACCGTTATAAAGATAATACTTGTCCCTTCTGATTAACTTCTTCATCATTTAGGTTGTAGTTTGCAGTGGTGTTGAACTGGACTATAATATATTCAAAGGTGTTTTAATAAATTGCTGGTTGATTTGAACGTATTCCCATATTAATATTACGTTGTGTTTGACAGGCTTTGGCCAGAAGCTCCGCCCCCGAGTGCCTCATTACTGTTCACCTTAAAGAAGAACTGCTAGCATTTTCAATATGACTTGTCCGTTTTAGTTCATAAACGCAACATAGAAAGTTGCCCCCCCATTCTGCGTACTTTCCGCCTGGATGTGTGCTTACAATCTGGCTCCTATAGGTTGAGCAAAATAAGAAAACTGTGAGAGGGAGGACGGCGTCGCTGCAGGTACAGACACGCACTCGTTGTGGGTCACAGGTAATGATTGAGGGGGGTCGTTTTTCTGAAAACTTACTCATGGGGGCCTTTTTCATGAGCTTGTGATTTTATATCTGATAAAACCTGTACCTTTTAGATTTTGAATGTTTACAGTACATACGGCATATGTAGCTGTTTGTTCAACACCGACACACACAAGTATGCACTTAAAAGCGTCTCCCCTGCTATCAGCTTTTAGAGCAGACTGGTATTAATCAGCTCTTTGGTTAAGCCATGCAGACAGGTAAAGACCAGTGCATATCATTTACCATCGAAGTGCTTCAGATAGGAATCTCTTACGCATGCACATTCACGCACACTTGCACACATGCACATGACTTAGAGCGCTCCTCTCGCTGTCACTGTGGTTCCACTCCCCTCTGTTGATTTATTACTTTGATATTTCCTCTTTGTTAGGATGAATGATTGAATTGTAAGTGTATTGGTGGAGTTCACCTACGCTAATGTGGCTTGGGGCATTTCGAAGAACACGAACGTTCATTGCAAAGGAAACCGTTTTGCCAAAACATGTGGTACCTGTCGCAAGACTATAATAAGACTTCACTTCATTTGCCACTGAATTCTGCTACTTACTTCAACCCGAGGCATCTGTGTGGGAGGTGAGAGTGCTAACCACTACACCACTTTAGCTGAAAACACTGTTTTTTTTAAATCAAGATCACCAACCGTAGCTTTAAGTTGTTCTATAATCTTGGCAAGACAGTGCAAATAATTTATTCGCTTATAATTATTGAACACTGTGTGGTCCACAGTATCTTTATCTCAGTTTTCCAGAAAGGCTCGGTTTTAAAGCTTTGTAGGCAAATCATAATGATGTTAACATATCGTGAGCTGTAAGTTATGGTGGAAAACTTCCCGGCCCGCATGAAACGCCTCCCATCACTCGGGCAAAGTTGTATTTGTTTTGACAGGACGGTTGTCTGCTCTCTAAGCAACAGCTGCAGGACCGAGATGAAGACAAAACACACACCTCCTGTTTCATAAAGCCACCCATAGACAAAGCCCCGACCACCACGCGCAAGTACCGCAAACACAGGAATGACCACGTCACTCTGTTTGTTGGTTCTCACAGGAACACGGTCGGGCCTCCCGCGGTATCTTTGAGCTCAAGACTTTATTATGTTATTCTGTTGCCCCCCCACCACCGCCTGTATCATGTCAGCCCCCCTCGCGCCTCCTCACTGGTCAGGTCCAGTCCTCTGGAGATGTAAATGATACCCTCAACATGGAGATATACTTGTATACATACTGTGTGTGTGTGTGTGTGTGTGTGTGTGTGTGTGTGTGTGTGTGTGTGTGTTTGAGGCACCTGTTCCTTGTCGCCACACACCACAATGGCACTGACCCCTCCCTGCCCTCCTTTTCAACAACGGAAACACGCGGAAGTGATTTTGGTGGCGAAGGTGAAGAGAGGACGCACACGTTACTGCCAAGTCCTCACACACCACGCAAAGCTGTCTAATAGCAGATACAAACCTGATGTAGAAAAATCAGGTCTGGTTTGGAGAAACATTTTCCTTCTTCCTATCTGCTCTGCTCCTGTCTTCTGTCCTTCATCACTCGGAGTATCTTAATCAAGTTGCTATATTTAGCTAGCGGATTAAGGGTCTGTCTGTAGTTTAAAACAGTCAGCTATCAAAATCTTCTTTTAACAGCCTTAACTAAATGGGATATTTAACGGCAGTTCTGGCTTTATCCACCTTAACTTCATCTTGTCACCGCCAACATTTGTGTTCTGGGCTCTTAAATAATCTTTCAGCTGCGTTTAAGAGGAAGGGGGGAAACAAATTCAGCATGCAAATGATTCTAAAACCAAGAATATCTAAAAGACGAAAAGATTTTTTGGACTTAAATATTTACTCAAGATGTTTCTGTTTGGTTGCATTTATGTATTTAGTTGCATCGCTTTGTTGGTTTTTATATGTCTGATTCTGGCAGTCAGTTCTTTATCCTGACAGTATACTGTTTGACCACTGGATGGGTGTAGAGAGGGTGGAGCGCTGATGGAGAAGATTTAGAAATAAACTAGAAATAAAGGCGTTTGTCTCCCTCTTGTGATGCGATCCCACATTACAAGCAGACATTTGGAGATTAGATGGAATTAGCCTTAAATATATCAAAGAAATACACAGGTGTGTCTACTTCTTATTGCATTGATGGGATTCTTATGTTGTGTTGATAACACTTTTCAAATCTTCTCTTCTATATTTTTCTTTTTTCTAACCCCTCATATCACCAAAGCAGTTCATTTGGATGAAATACAAAGTTTAATAGGTGTATTCTTATCTTCCTCTCTAATCTCAGGGTCACCCTGGCCCTCTCGGCCCTCAGGGCCCCCACGGCCCTCCAGGGAGACCGGGGGATTTTGGGATTGAAGGCCCAAAGGGGCAGAAAGGTGACCGCGGCCGTAGCGGCATCATAGGTCCAAAAGGCGCCGTGGTAAAGTATCCTTCTCTGGTTAATCTACTTGTTAAAAGTCACGACGCTCTGGTTCTCTTGTTTACTGTGTGGTGGTCATCGCTCCTCAGGGAAATGCCGGTGTTCCTGGATTCTCTGGAAACGACGGCATCCCCGTAAGTCCATCCAGCAGGCCGGTGCCCCAGCGGCTCGCTGTAGTGACTCCACCTGCCGTGTGTAGCTACTGCCTGTTCTGAATGCACATTGGCTCCGCAGGGCCACCCGGGACAAGCCGGACCCAGGGGGAAGCCAGGTGCGGACGGCTGTAACGGGACGAAGGGCGATTCAGGGTTACCGGGGCCACCCGGCTATAATGGCTCACCTGGTTTAATTGTAAGTGCAACGACCGGAGGATAGTCACATACATGTAAATATGTAGTGTTTGTTTCTCCGAAGTGACCATTAAAGGCTCTCTCTCTTTTTTTGTTTTCATCCCTCAGGGACAATCGGGCTGGAAGGGACAGAAGGGAGACTCTCTGGACGTCAGTGTGTTCATGAGGCGCTTCAGGGTGAGGAGGAGGAGTGAAAACCTCTCTTGGGTTTTCTTCTGAAGAACTCCTGGCTCCATTAAATTGCATAAGCAACTTGATATTGCTTTAATGAAACTCTATACTATATAAATACATAAATAAATAAATATATATATATTATTAACCTCATGACTCTCTGACCATCTCTCCACAGGGAGATCCGGGCACACCAGGACTCAACGGAATATTTGTAAAGCACATTAATCCAACTATCCAATGCTTTTCATGAGACATGATCAGACAACGGGGTTCATCTATTGTCTGATCCATAAATACAGTTTCTGTTGTTGCAATACTTCTTTTTTTTTTGTCAGGGGTCTCAGGGAAATCCGGGATGGATGGGTAACAGAGGTTTACCAGGACCAAAGGTATGTGTGTGTGTGTGTGTGTGTTTTCATTTTACCTCCATTGATTATGATAAAAACAGTGCTTATTAGGATCCTGTGTGTGCCCCATTCTAGGGTCCCTCAGGGCCCCCCGGCCCCCGTGGACCAAAGGTAAGGCAACAAGTATACATATTATATATATATTCAATGTAATATATGATACAAATGTGATCTATGAATACAAATAAGTGTTGGTTTGTTTTTCTTGGCAGGGCACCATGCCCAAAGTGCTGAAGGGATTGAGAGGAGAACAAGTGAGTGGTCATGTTTTCCATATTCATACTAATATCTACAGTCTATATATAACTGCTGTAAATCAAATGCCATTAAAACAAAATGCATTGCTGTTACTATTGTAATGTGATCCACTTCAGCTTGAGCTCTTCATCTTTAGATCCTCATTAAATTAATGTAGTCAATTTACTTAATTACTATGTTGAAGTGCAATGTTTTAGGTTAATTAACTTAACTTGAGTATTTTAATTGTACTTGTACTGTTGGGGTGACTTGACATGTCATTTAACTAGTAGTTCAACTACATTTAGCAGTATCTTGCTGTTTATTCAACTACATGCATGTTTCTATTGGGATTTGAGTAGTTCAATTACTTTTTTGCTATTTTTCTGGTTAACTACTGGCCTTTATTATTTATATTGTTGTATAACATGGGCAAAAGGTGTCATCACCTAAAAGCCACTTGTTTAGTTGTTAAAAGTCTTTAATAAGGTCTGTCACATTCTCTCTGCCTTAACAAGTATTATGTCTTCAATATTTTAAGCACATTTTGCTGCTGCACTTGCAGGTCTATTTTTATTGAGGGTCTTTTAAATTGAACAGTATTTTTGAACTGTAGTAATGTTACTTAAAGCTGGCTGTCTTTTATTGCTTTTCCTAATTCCACCACAGGGGGACATCGGACCACAAGGGCTACCAGGAAACTCTACTCATCAGCAGGTTTTCTTTCCCTCGGTCCGTACATGTTCAACACGTTCACCTTCATCCATTACATGTGCACATGTGCTGTAATGTTGAAAGATGGTCTCTGAAATCTGAAATAATAAATGAGAGTGGTACGGACACTGATACAAGCTCCAATAATATTCCCCCTTTTCATTATTTTAGGCACCTCGCGGAGAGAAAGGTCTGAAGGGAGACTCAGGAGACCCGGTGTGTGTGTGATCACTCACACACAGAAACATACGAACACATACATTCATGTTAACACCTGAGCAGGTCAGTCCCTGAGCTCATCTGTTCTTTGGTTGGCTTTATTTCAGGGTGACAACAAAGGAGAAACTGGTGTGACGGGATTACCTGGACCACGGGTGAGCAGAGGCACATTTCTACACATTCCAGCAACCAGCTGTCTTCTCTCCGCGTTAAACTGATCAAATGTGCTGTTTATGCCGTTCTAGGGTTTGTCTGGCCAAGATGGGCGTCCTGGGCTCAGGGTATGCGTCCGTGAAAATATAGAGAGGTTGCATCAGGATAAGTGATGTGATTTCATAACTTCATGATGACCTCTCTCTTTCAGGGGGATACCGGAGATCAAGGACCAAAAGGTGGAGATGGTTCTAAGGTGAGAATACACTCGTTCATGCTCGTTGAACTCATCATAAATCTTTGCAGTCATTGATTCCGGGGCAATGGTATAATAAACATGCTATTAAACACCTTTGTCCTTAAAAAAATGATCACGTTATTATCTGATAAAAATAAATAGAAAAATAACAGGATATGTGTCAAAGCGGAGCCCAACCGGCATGGGATTTCAGTCATTTAAATCACAAGTAAACCTGCAGCCGTGACATTAAGTTAATTGTGTTTCAGGGAGACAGAGGTGACCCAGGAGAACTGATAACAGAACCCCTCTGGCCCGGCTCTACAACAGGTGAGATGATTTATACCAGGGAAACCGTCTAATTATCAGCCATGGGAAGAGATACACAGTTTGAAGATAGAACCTGCCTGACACATACTAACATGTCCTTTTAAAAATAGTTGTTCTGTGGGGGAACTTAATGGCACTACTGAACTTTAACAAACCACAAATCAACTCAAAAACAGAAGTGTTTAACAAATGTGGCAATGAACCCACAAAGGTGGTAAAGATCTCTAGTATTTGGATTGTTCTGTTGGTAATAAACAAACTGAACTATCTTTATTATTTATAGTACAATATTCAAATCAGGACGTAACAGGAGCGTAAAACGATTTATAATCCTTTAGGTATTGTGTTACAGAGCTACACACAAATGGATTAAGGCATTGTTATCTTTGTGCATGAAATGCTAATTCATATTTTTTTAATTTTTATTATGCTTTTACTTTGATAAGCTGGTCCTCCCGGTCCTCTTGGTGAGCAGGGTCCGCGGGGGGAGAGGGGCACGGTTGGAGACCAAGGCGTCCCTGGACCCCCGGGTATTCCCGCCTCTGACACCCAGCAACAAGGTGTGTAAACCGATGCCAAGATATTCATTCACATACAACATATATGTAAAGGGAACACTAGCCTTTATGACACTTACAATGGTTAAAGTCTGAGGTCAGTTTAATTTATATACATCCCAAAATCAAGTGTCCGTACATCATATGACACCCTCTGTCTTTAGATGCCTCAGATAAAAACTCTACAAAACATCAAGATAAGGAAGAGACATGAGGGATCACATTTCCAGGACAGAAATACATTGAATTTGTGTTTTACATATAGTAAAATTATTATCACAGTTATAATGTCAATATTAACATTTACTAAATAAATTATATTTGCAGTCATATGTAGAATAGTGGACAATATCACAGACATCCACAGTGGACAGAATAAACACGCATAATATTTAAATGCTATGCGGATCTGGATCTTAAATGAAATCACCCTAAAATTAAATTTAACATTATATCGGAAGATTCCAATAGAAACCGTTATTAGGCAGCCGCGTCTGCGAGGTCGTCGTGGCGCAGGGGTTAGAGAAGGTGTGCTGGGAAGCACAAGGTTGTAGGTTCAATTCCAGGCTGCCCCATGTTCCATGTCGAAGTGTCCCTGAGCAAGACACCTAACCCCTAATTGCTCCCCAGGTGAAAATGTGAAAAAGCCATGGGTTTAAAGTGTAATGTAAGTCGCTTTGGATAAAAGCGTCTGCTAAATGACCTGTAATGTAATGTAATACACGTACGCGAGGTACACGCTGTCAAGTAGTCTTTCTATTTTCCTTTGTGACATTTCAAAAGTAGTCTTTACTGGAATAAAAACAAAATAAACCAGATAAAATACGCCGTATCATTTGGTACTTTACGCGTGACACAATGTACGTTGCTCACAACGGGGCTGCATTAGCAGGAAAGGATACCGCTCTCCCAGAAAAGTTAAACCTTTGATCACTTGAGAAGAAGTTCTGAGTTTAACATAAATATTCCTTTCAATCTCCTCTTGTATCTGTCAGATTGGGGTTTTACGGGGCCATTTGGTATGAAAGGCGAGCCAGGAGAGAAGGGCCAACCAGGGGAACCAGGACGCCCTGCTGAGAGTCCAGGTCCCCCAGGCGACAGGGGGCGCCCGGGCGCCAGTGGCCCTCGAGGGCCGAAGGGAACATGTAAGTGGGCGACCGAGTGAGTAAATCAAATGTTACTATTCCTTCTCATTTATACATTTATTGTGATTCTCTTTCTCAAATTATATGTGTCTCTAGGGGATGAGTTCTTCAAAGGGGCTCCCGGTGGGAGGGGAAGACCCGGCAATGCAGGCTCCAAAGGAGGGAAAGGTGCAGTAGTTATACTTTTTTTAATGCTAACAGAGATTCTAATGATTGATTTTTAAATGAACATAGAGTGGTTTCATTCTGACGTAGTAATACCTCCATTTAATTTACCCTTACTAAAAGAATAAGTTAAATTCTAATGTATTTACACCATAACACTTCATATTTCTTTCCTGTGGGGGAAATACTGTAACCATTTAGGCGATCACGGGCTGTGTGAATGCGATGTGGTAAACTCTTCACCTGGGTTACCTGGCCCTGCTGGTGAGGGTGGTGATGCCGGGATGACTGGAGAGTTTGGTCGGGAGGGGGATTCAGGCGACCCGGGTCCCCAAGGAAACAAGGGATTGCCTGTGAGAATAATCAAGCCGTCTTCATTCTTTCCTTTCCGTTGTTCATTTTGAGCCCTTCACCCTCACACTATTCTGTGCCGTCTCACAGGGATTTCCTGGGGTCGACGGTCCAACGGGTCAAAAGGGTCGAAAGGGAGATTCGATCGTGGGCTCACAAAAAGGTGCAGTGTACCTGTGTTTTTTTTTAATCTCATGTCAGATCAGCACCTGTGGTCAAGTGAGTCGAATAGGACACGTGATCCCTTTGCTCTCTCTGCGCATGATGTACTGATTGTTTGTTTGTTCCTATGCGTGTGTGTGTGTGTTGTAGGACAACTTGGCGATCCAGGGGATCGCGGGCGAGACGGTGAGCCCGGCGCTTTGGGTGCTCCGGGCCGAAATGGTTTTCCTGGCATGCCCGGGAGCCAAGGTTTTCCAGTGAGTCCACCCATCATATTGGCAGATTTATATTGGCGGTTCATTAAAAAATGACATGATCTCATTTTGCTCATTTCCTCTTATGAGAAATTAACTCTCCCCTACAATATATTGATGCTGGTTGATGTCAACAGGGTGAAGGTCCCAAAGGAGAAGTGGGAGACAAAGGTTTCCCGGGACGGCCTGGTCCACCTGGTATATCCGGGTTAATTGGAACAGCTGGTTCAGTCCTTGGTGGGATCAGAGGCCAACGTGGTTTACCTGGTGAAGATGGCCTCCCGGGGTATGATGGAGTTCCAGGGTCTCCTGGCGCCCCAGGTAAGAGGTGGCTTCTTCTATCCTTTTTATTCAACCTCAATATGAGGATGCACATTGCTCCGTCTTTACAAAGATGTATTTCATTTTAATTCTTCTCTCTTAATGCAAAATCAGTGAACTGCAAATGACCCTTTAATAGCTTGTGAATAAAGACAGGAAGAAGCATGACGAATACAGTTTTCCATTGTATTTACTTTTCTGTCTTCACCTCTTGATGTGACCATGATGCAGCGGCTGCATCCCTTAAACAAGCTGCAGCGATGCTGTTTGAGATAATGCTTTTGCTTTTGAGTAACTCCTGTTTCGAAAACCCCTCTCTCTCTCTCTCTTTCTCGAACTCACTCTCCCTGTCTCTCCTTTTCATTCTCATTTGCAACTGAAAGGCGGCTGTAGTGAAACAGAAGATGGAGGACAGGTGGATGTAACAGGTAGCTGGTATAATAACATTTTCACCATATTGCTCTCTTTGTAACCACTCTATTGTGCTTTTGCGTCTGGATTATACGGCCTCGTGAGCTGACAAAAATCAAACCAAACCAAAATAGTCTCTCTACATCATGTTGCCCTAAAGAAGATTTTACTCTCAGGTCTATGCGATGCTTTTCCTGGACCTCCTGGGCTGCATGGACCTCCAGGACCTAGTGGACTACCAGGTTATCCAGGTAACGCAACAACAATATTGATAAATGTTGACTTCAGGGCCCCTGCTTTGAGTAATTTCTGATGGATAACCAACAGGTCTCCCGGGCCAAAAAGGACCCCGGGGTCCATTAGGAGTAATTGGAGAAAAGGGAGAAACAGGTGATCAAGGCATTGGTGGCCTTCCTGGACCACCAGGTAAGAAGTGGCGTAATGAGACCTGGAAGAACTGGGCCGTAGCATGATAGATATAATTGCTTACATCTCCTATTTGGTTAGTCCAGATACATTTTTTTATTAACATAAGGGGTGTGTCTAATACAGGTTTTTCCGGCCCCCGTGGAGACTTGGGAGTTCCAGGCAGAAAAGGTTCAGTAGGAGCCCCTGGTGTGCCTGGTGCAAGCGGCCGGTACGGGTTGCAAGGTGAGAAGGGTGTTCACGGAGAGGTCTTTGGAGCATCGACAGGACCCCCCGGTGAACCAGGACTGCCTGGGATTCAAGGCAATAAAGGCCAGATCGGAGATCCAGGGGCATTCGGCTTTCCAGGTCAGCCATGTCCTCGCTATGCATGTATTTAAGCTGCCTTTCTCTTAGGCTTTCTTTGCCTCTGTGCCTTACCTCCTGAATAAGCTATTATCTAAAGTTCTTCATCCGTTCCTCCAGGAATACCTGGCATGCCAGGCATGATTGGCTTCAAGGGTGAGCGTGGCCCACTGGGCCTGCAGGGAGAGGAGGGGAGACCCGGCCCGGCTGGCCAGTACGGCTACCCCGGTGATCCTGGACAAGCAGGTCCTCTTGGGACGCTCGGGAGTACTGGACAGCCAGGTAAGCATGCACGGCTTCGAACCCTCCTTCAGAAATGCTTTTGTTCGTGTCTGACGTCCCTTCTACCTTCTGCCATCCTTCTGGCATCCTGCTCACCAGGTTTTACTGGAGAGAGGGGAACTGAAGGAGACCTGGGCCCACCTGGTCCAATGGGATTAAAAGGCATCCCAGGGAAGTACGGTAATGATGGTGTTGTTGGAGAGTCTGGCCCTCCAGGGGAAGGGGGACCACCGGGTGCAGATGGACGTCCAGGACTTCCAGGAATAAAGGGTTTGTTCTTCAGATATTTACTTTGAAGAAATAATCTAGTAATGCAATTACAGTGAATTAAACATACAATGTTATCAGCTCTATGTAGCCTCGTGATTTGTCCACAATTTGTCCAGAAGAGTTAGCTGTTTCAGTGACGTCTAATGGTGCCTCTCTTTCCCAGGAAACAAAGGGTCCCCTGGCATGTCAGGTTTTGAGGGGATCAGGGGTGATATAGGGGTAAAGGGCGTTAGTGGTTTTGTCGGAGAACCTGGAGTTCCGGGACAAGTTGGCTTAAAAGGAGTGAAGGGTCAAAGTGGAGAGAAAGGTGAGACTGTCGTCATAAATGTTTTGTCATTCCAGTAGATCTTAAGTATGCTGTATGTTTTGGTGTGAAACAGCCACATTGACTCTTCGACTCACCATCTCTGTCAGGTGAACGTGGCGAGACAGGACCACCCGGAAATAAGCCTCAAATCCCCTTCCAGAAGCGTAGCGAGATGAAGGGAGCCAAGGGTGACTTCGGAAAATATGGAAATCAAGGTTTTACCGGGCCGAGAGGTGAGCTGCTAAAAATTATATCAGGTCACTCTTTCCATAATTTCCATGTAGTCTTTTCACGCGTCACTTCCTCTTAATTTTGTTCCAAAGGTATTAAGGGTTTGCCCGGTGTGCCAGGCTACGAGGGAACTCATGGTCTTCCTGGAAGCCCCAGCAATAAGAAAGGTTACCCTGGTGACCTGGGTGCAGAGGGGTTGCCAGGGATGAAAGGAATGCCAGGTCCAAGTGGAAACCGAGGAATTCCTGGTTTTGAGGGAATGCAAGGCAACAGGGTGAGAAGATTCATACTGGCAATCCATATTGATTATTCTTCATTAAAGAGCCACTCATTACCCTTCAAGAGGAGCCAAACTCAGCTTGTGAACAGTTGCATAATTTATTTTCTAGGTCTTTTATTTACATTACATACATTTATTGTATTGCAACATTTCCTTTACTGCAACATTTCACGTAGACGTGATATAGTCCATTGATAAATTATCATTTATTTTCAGGGGATTAAAGGAAGTCCTGGTGCCTACGGAGCATCAGGAGACGCAGGAAGGAAGGGAGGCAAAGGTACTACTTCAAACTCAAACTCAAGACAGATGGAGATCTGGGTGCTAATTATAAAGTGATTATGACAAAAATGTTGATCGCAGGTGACAAAGGGCCACGCATAGACCTTCCAGGAACCACTGGATTAAGAGGAGAGTATGGCCTTCCAGGAGAAACAGGTACAATCATTTATACAGCTTTTGGCTTCTAGCGTTGATCGGCACCACTGAACATTTAGATGCTCATTTGTTGGTGATATGATTCATTTGATACCTCCTTCACAGGCCAGAAAGGATTAACTGGACAAACGGGGGACAGTGGTTCACCTGGTTTTGATGGAATCGAAGGGAAAAAGGGAGAGGCAGGTGATCCGGGAACAGGAGGGTACCCAGGCAAGAGACTCCCATTCACGTTCCTTATCTAACGGTATAATTAGCAGTGTAGCAGAATCACAATGCAACTTGTACACAATCTTGTGAACAAAATTTATATTTTCTGCAGGCGCTGATGGGCAGAGGGGGACGCCTGGTAATCAAGGTCAAAAAGGCTTTCCTGGACCTCCTGGAAAAGATGGAAACCCTGGGTTACCCGGTTTCCCAGGAAACAAAGGTAACATAACCAGACCAGCATCTTCTCTTTCTTTTACTTTAAACTACCTTTCTTTTGTCCACCATGTTCAATTTAACTATGCAAATGTGTGCAGGTTTCCCTGGGCTGAAAGGCCTTTATGGATTAGATGGACTGAAGGGACAAAAGGGTATCCCAGGAACACCAGGTATTCGATCCAATCCATAAAAATAATCTGGATTATTTTCAATGGCCACTTTCACTGGCCATTGAAACAGATGACGGTTGTTGGCGGTGGTGGTTTGTTTTGTCACTGTCAATCAAATGTAATTACACCACGTCCATACTGCACACTGTCCTCTTGTAGCAACATGGGTTTTTGAGTATGAAGTATGCTTGTCTAACTTTAATGATTTAGTCCCTAATAATCTGTGTTATAAGCAGTGCTTTCACGTATCACTAAACACTTTTGGTATACTTAATCAAAATATATTTCTTCACTATATCCAGTGAAGTAGAGACCTGGTCCCAATTTATGTAAAGATCTCAGGAGTTTGACAAAAATGTTTCCATATTCTCATCAGGTCTGGATATCACTGGACCAGCTGGGGAACCAGGGGGCAAAGGAGAAAAGGGACAGAGTGGCGACGCCAACAGCCAGTCTGGTGCTCCTGGCTCTGCGGGTCTGAAAGGCTTCCAGGGACCTCAAGGTCCGCCATTACTCCTTACCCTTCTACATTAATATGGCATCTACGAAACCAGCACAGCTGTCAAAGAAAGAGCCAGTGACACACGGCAACACGGCAGTGATTGTCGGGTTTTAACCATGTGAAGACTAGAAACAATCTATGTATGTTTCACTCATTCAGGTGACCAAGGTCAACCTGGACTGCCGGGATTGCGC
This sequence comes from Gasterosteus aculeatus, assembly GCF_964276395.1. Lineage (NCBI taxonomy): Eukaryota > Metazoa > Chordata > Actinopteri > Perciformes > Gasterosteidae > Gasterosteus > Gasterosteus aculeatus. The sequence goes on along the minus strand of NC_135704.1, from coordinate 8,311,244 downwards.
GGCCCAGAAGGACAAAGCGGGACTCCGGACAGACCAGGACGCCGCGGTGAGCCGGGCTCTACGGGACCTAAAGGGTACCAAGGTGAGAAGATACAGTAGAATCAAAGAAAGTTATTGTTAAAACAACCAGAGCTTAATCTCCCCCCTTTCCTCTTTTTGGTAGAACGTTTATACTATGAACGAAATACTATTTACTTTACTCACTACTTCTATCAAGAACTCTTATTTAGTGTATTTTACATTAAAAAAACAGTTTCATTTTTAATAAAAATGGAATGAATGATGATGAATTATTATTATTATTAATAATAAACATTATATTGCAATACTCACGCATATCAATATTCTCTGCAACCCAAGAAAACACGATTTTCAGTATTAAGAAAGACGGAAGTGTAAATTCATTTTGGTATTATATTCTTTATTACTACTTAGTCAGTAGGCAGGCATTGATGTTTAGGATTAATTAGTAAAGTAATCAAGAAGCTGAACTCTCACTTCAGCCTGGTTTTGATGCTGGGGATTTATCTACTAACTGTATTTATTCATCTTAAACCATTTGTGCCTCAGGTTTCCCTGGAGCCAGCGGATTTCCTGGTGTGGATGCTCCCCCTGGGGCGAAGGGTGTGCCGGGAATACATGGGTACCCTGGAGTCCCCGGCAGGAAAGGATTCAAAGGAGATCAAGGATCATTTGGATACCGGGGGCCAAATGGTATTTCTGGAAAGAAAGGTGAGCATGACGTGTTGGGACTTTTCAAGAATAAATCTTTTATGAGATTTGGAATCAGACCCAAATTACCAAATCACCATTTTCTCAAAGGCTGTCGCTGACAAACAAACACTAATCTACCGTCATCTTAGTGGTGGTAAATTGCTTATAGCCTAACTTGTCCTTCTTACTTCCTGTTTTACTTTCAGTTTAGAAACTGAACAAAATGTGTAGTATCATTTGTTTTTGTTATATTCTTTAATAATCCCAAATCCAATAGAAATATTGTTGTTTTGCCTTCCATGCAGCACTCTAATATTGCAATGGCAACAAAAACATGTACTACAACTTTGAAATCATCTTTACAGGCATAAAGGGAGACCAAGGAGTAATGGGACTTCCCGGCGGTATCGGTGTAAAGGGAGAAAGAGGGCCAGTCGGTCCAAAAGGAAACACTGGACCTCAAGGTAAATTATACACTTGATACAGACTGCTCACATGTTACCACACCTGGTCCTTTATGTTTTTCTGTCTTACTCATTACGGGATGTTTCTTTTCTGCAGGTTTTAAAGGATTTCCAGGAAAGCAGGGTCCTATTCCCATCCCTATTCTCCTTCCAGGCGATAGAGGCCCTGGAGGACCACAGGGTATCCAAGGACCAAAGGGCCACAGCGGGGAACCAGGGCCACAGGGCCCCCCTGGTGATGCAGGTCAGTTGTTTATCATCACTTCCTTTATTGTAAACTATAACAACCTGGTTACGGGTCAGTGTTTCCCACGACATCATTATGAAGACTTGCTTTCAGCTCCTACTGACTGCCAGCGCTCTCGACACATATGCTTTCTGTACAGGTTTCATAGGACCCAGTGGGCAGAAGGGCATGCCCGGGATTAGTGGTCGTCCAGGAACACCTGGATTTCGTGGAGAGTTTGGAAAAGTGGGGCACCCCGGCCTGTTAGGGATGGAAGGTGGGTATGACCCCAGGGGGCAGACTTGAAGCAGGGTAAACAGACCTGGATTGAACAGTTTAAAGTAGGCGGAGACTCCTCAGCAGGGAACAGTTACCAAGAGGGCTTTCTTGTGTCGGTTTAATGACTGAATAATCAGTTAAGAGCAGGTGAGTATTTATTTAATAAGGGCCAAGTGCATCAATGCAAGTAGAATCTGACTGACATCACCATGTTGCACCGTGCTGAGTGTATCAAGTGTGCATGTATGAGTCCATTATATAATAGATAATGAGTTCATTCCTCAATAGGTCGCCGCGGTAACCCTGGTGTCCCCGGGCTGCCTGGTATGCCGGGCCGCAGCGTCAGCGTGGGTTACTTGCTGGTGAAACACAGTCAATCGGATCAGACACCCATGTGTCCCGTGGGTATGTCTAAACTGTGGGACGGCTACAGTCTACTGTACCTCGAGGGCCAGGAAAAGGCCCACAACCAGGATCTTGGTAAGTCATTGTGCGGTCTGGCTTCTTCCATCCAGTGTGAGCTTGTTACGGCACGGCCCTGTCAGAACAGACCATTTTGATCCAATGAAGCAGAAGACCTTCCAGAACAATCAGGCTCAGCACATCTTACTGCTGGCACAGATTGATGGGGGGCAGACCACTAGCTCGCTCGTCTTTTCACAGCGAGCTAGAGTGGTACGATGGGGCTGGAAACAAGAGAAAGTGTCCTTTAGATATAGATGACAGGATGACAGAAAGGGACGGTCTTGTTTTGGTTACACTATCTCACAATCATCTGTGTACTCAGGTAAATCCAGCAGTTGTGAAATACTCCTCTTCCCCGCTGCTTGTTCTCATCCTCAGTTAATTCCATTGGGAGTTCCACTTTACTTTTCATTAGCAATCATTTTTTATATCTAAATGAATACACTATACATCAAAGGCAGAACACAGCTTAATGGAGAACCAATTTTTGAAGCTCTGCTTTATATTCCACGAAAGTCTAAAAACACTGATAAGGAATCGGCAGAAATGTATTGCACGCTCTCGTTTCAGTGTTGCTTCTTCCACAGGTAACACAGACTGAAAAGTAGGATGAAAAATGTTACCGCACTTCTTATAAAGAGAGACTATTTCATTTTTGAAAGAAGCAAAAAGCACAACTAGTAAAAAGTTTAATTCATACATGATAAAATGCACCCTTGGGGTTTCAGGCTCGTCTCCTACAGCAGCTTCACTTGGTCTGTTATGACCAGTAGTCTGAAGCAGCCAAATTTAGCCAACGTTGGATAATTGACACTACCGTTATTTTCACTGTTTTATACAAGTTCGCCTTCGTAAAGGCACCAATCGGTTGTGGCACAGCGGATGCCACGTTCAGTTTGAAGCTTACCAAATTAAGCTCTGCTATTTATATTTGTTTGGATTTTTTTAACTATGGCAGTCTTATTTAATGCAATTTATCTACCGTACACTTTGTGTGTGTGTATGAATTGTATTTTTGATTATAATTTGTTTCTTTGTCGTTTGTAAGGTTTGGCGGGCTCCTGTCTCCCCCGGTTCAACAGCATGCCTTTCCTCTACTGCAATCCCGGAGACATCTGTTACTACGCCAGCAGAAATGATAAGTCCTACTGGCTGTCGACGACGGCTCCTCTTCCCATGATGCCCGTTGAAGAGGCAGAGATCAAACCGTACATAAGCAGATGCTCGGTGTGCGAAGCTCCGTCCGTCGCCATCGCAGTCCACAGCCAGGACATCACCATCCCGCAGTGTCCCGCAGGCTGGCGCAGCATGTGGATCGGTTACTCTTTCCTCATGGTGAGTTCTGGGCTTCCCGCTAGATGATGACAAGTTGCCGGATTTTAAGCATCGCTGTCATTTCATTTCATGTCAATTGTGAGACTTTGATGAAACCACGCAAACAAAATATTCATGGGCACTAACTACTCATAATATACAGTACCAAAGGTTTGGACATTTTTTCATTGAATGGAATGAGAAAAAATGCACTATGTCCAAACGTTTGACTGGTACTTTACTAATGTTGACTACTTCAATCCAGCAAGTAAAAACTATTATATAATGTAGCCTTTCTATGCAGAGTACTTCAAGCTTGAACCATGATAGTGACTAAACGTCACGATGGCTCAGCCCTGCTGCTTAGGTTTGGACCCAAGTTTATTCAGTCTTTCGTTTCATAGACCGCCACGTTAATGGAAGCACAATACTAGTTGGGGGACCCATTCAGGCTCACATATTACAACATAACCATTCCCTCTTGGTAGAAAGAGGTCGCCATTTTTCCTCACCTCCATTGTGCAGAAGGATTTTGTTTCCTACTAAACTATTATTTCGGGAAACATTATGCGCCACTACATCAAAACTCAGGCATAATGTCTTTGCACCATAATGCAAACAAAAACAATCTGTAGCTTATTTGGGAAACGTTTGCCATACTCACACAATGAAGAAAACTAAATAAATGTGTATTTGTCTGTCTTAATTTTCCTAACCCCTCTGTGGCACTATTTTCAGTTTATATTTTCAGTGCAATTATTCCCAGCAACACTCTCGTGTGCATTTGTTTTCTCGCCTTCCTCATTTCTTCCCCTCTCGCCTTCGGTCCTTCGCAGCACACAGCGGCAGGAAACGAAGGCGGAGGTCAGTCCTTATCATCGCCCGGCTCTTGCCTTGAGGACTTCCGCACAACGCCCTTCATTGAGTGCAACGGGGCCAAAGGCGCCTGCCACTACTTCGCCAACGAGCACAGTTTCTGGCTCACCTCCATCGATCGGTCGTTCCACACGGAGCCGGCGTCAGAGACGCTCAAAGCAGGCCAGCTCCTGTCACGCATCAGTCGCTGCCAGGTCTGCATGAAGAACTTGTGAGGGACTCCACGAGTCTGGTGTCGTCTTGCTCGCCGTGTAATAAAACCAAAGCGTTGTTGGGAGGATAGGGGGGCGGTCTGGAATACTGCTTTAAATATTGTCAAACTTTCCCACCAAGACACAGAGCTCAGATTCGCAACGACTGCGATACCTTGAGCTGTGAGTGAAATGTCCCACTGTGGAGAAGACCAGAGAAGCCCCATAACAAAGTCAACAGCTTTATGGGAAAACCAGTATTGTTGTGTTAAATGTGGATTGGTGCTTACTGTTTAACTTATTACCTCAGCTGCGATGACATATCGTCATCGATCAGAGGCCGTATACTACAGCTGAACCAAAGACGCCCATGTGTGTGCACTGCTTTAATCTATCTAGGTGTTTTTATTGTTTAGGGTACACAGCCCACCATAAAGCCACTAACACTGCTTCTCAGCCAGGTGGAGAATGCCTCTCCAACTATTGTTTTTTTATTTTTGTTATACTATTCACAGTATTATCCTGCTTTTTGTATTATTCTCTTCAAGCTGTTCATCTGTTTTATGCATTTATCAACTGTTGCAAAATCACCTGTAACACTTCATTTTTCAAGCACCATTATGTTCACACAATGCACTGATTCCGTTTGTATTTATACCAGCTGATTGAACTTGAGTTTAAACATGTCTTCTCTAATACTGCTCATGTATCACTCTTTTTCATTTAAAAATCACCTTGTTATTGAACTGCCAACAGGACAGAATGTAAACACCTTCAACCAAAGGTCAAACTTTAGCTACAGTCACTGTTCCTGAATATTTACACAATTTAGAAAGGTCAATTCTTCTACTTCACCTGGAGTCACTTGTTTGGAAAATACATCTTTGGCTGGGGATATACTTACAATTTTCATAAAATGATTATTTCATTGCATTGTAAAGATTAAACTTTGTTATACTTCTGATTGTGTTACTCTCACAATCTAGATCTAAATCAGGCAGACCAGACCGCCTATAAAATATAGATATTTATTATGACAAAATAAACTAATTGAATTTAAGTATAAACTATTTTCCCATTGAAGAGCTTGAAATGTGCCTTTTAAGAAAAAGATCCGTCTCAACGCTAATAGCAGAGCATAAAAGAAAACACAGGTAAACATGATTTGTTGAAACCTTAAATAACAATAATAAACATTGCAATGTGCCACATAACAATTAGTAATGTTACATTTGTGGAATTCTCAATCGTAAAACAATAACAAAAAGCATTGATTGACTTCTTAGGCGTGTTATTTGATCACAGACACATCTTTTGGGATACTAGTGTGGTTTCAGTGGTTGAAGATTCTCAGGGCGTAGAGTGATAAAGTAACACATTTTATGTCCTCTCCTCTAAATGTCAGCGGACACTACGAACGCTAACGGCTTCTGGCAGAATCAGGAATGTGTGTGTGTGCAAACGGGAGATCATTAATGCCGTTGGGTCTCAGTCAAAAGAAATGAGTACAACCATCACAGTATGTATTTGGTGTGCAAACCGACGTCTAGATTGTCCTCCGCTGGACACGAGTCCCTGGTGGCCTCTAGCAGCAGGCAGACCTGGCCCGCTTGTTCCCGCCGCCGCCGCCGCCGCCGCGGCACTCCTCCAGGTCCACGGTGGGAGACTCCTGGTTCTCGTTCCTCTTCCTCAGGATGGAAGGCAGCACCAGATCAAACAGCGCCTCGAACAGGGCGTCCACGTTGTAGCCCGTCTTGGCGCTCGTCTCGAAGCACATCTTCTCGGCGGGCAGGCTGCTCTTCTCCTCCAGGCCCTTGTAGCGCAGTATTCTCCCATAAAGGGCCGCTGCTTCTTCGGGGGTAACCTGCTTGTTCAGCGTCACCCCGGAGAGGGAGGCCGGGGACGCCGGGGGCGTGGGGCAACCGGACGGCGTCCGCTCCTCTTCGTGCTCATCGGGCGCCACATCCGGGTTCGGGGTCAGCTGGGCTTTGGGGTCCGTGAGGTCGGCCTTGTTCCCCACCAGGGCGTAGATGCAGTCGTGGTTGGCGGTGTCGGTCAGCGACAGGAAGCGCTCCTCCAGCTCCGCCAGGCTCTGCCAGTTGGTGACGTCGTACGTGAGGATGACGGCGGCGGCGCCCCGGCAGTACATGGAGCCCAGGCCGTGGAACTGTTCCCGACCTGAGGAGACGGGAGAGACGAGCTGTGTGAACAACGCCGCAGGAGGACGGCAGAGAGAGCAGCCGACAGTCAGCGGTTTGAGAACAGAAACCACCTTTGTCGGGGAAATATGCGGCCTCATTGAAAGGGCACAACGTGTGGGAACACTTGGTCTCTTAGATAATACGGTTTATAAAGTTTATCAAGCAGAATTGGTGAGGATTATTTTGTCGATTAACTTAATCGTGTCTGTAAAATGTCCCAAAATTTGTCAAAAAGAAGAAAAAAAAGCTCACTCACTCTAGATCACATTGACGTGTCCTCAAAGTCCTTGTTTTATCCTACAAATAACTCAAACTCTAAATATATTTTACTGTTTTCCTTTGATCAGTTGTGATGAATATACTGTCAGTATTGACCGTAGTACTGCTATCCAAGAATGTATTAACTACACTAATTCACCACAAATACCTCCTGGAATACTTTGTAATACACTGAATATGTGAGGTATGAAGATATATGTTTTCTAAATACTATTGCCTGAATGGCAAAAAAAGTGAAATAACTGTTCTCCTAGTTTATCTGAAAATTTCCATTTTATGCAAGTTTGAAAAGGTTGAAGCACGAGGAGTCACGTCCTTCCCTACAAAACCCGTCACCTGACTATTAAGAGGAATAGAAACAAGTTGGGCAGCTTAAATCTCTTCACAGGACTTTTAAACCAAACTGAAAAGTGGCATCAATGGAAAAATAATTATCTTTAGCAACAGAGCGGAGCCAAACTTCTGACATGTTTTAGGAACAGCCACTCTTCCAACGCTTTATGGCCGACGCGGATAAGTCTGCCGCAGCGGCGTGGAAGTGACTCAGCGCTGATCCAGCATTTCTCCACCAGATGAAATGAACACAAGAGTCTGCTCCCAGAGGTCATGTAGTTGGGGCAACACTGGCAGGAAATAGCTGACTGGTGACGCGGTCGACCTTTGGCTGTAATCTCTGTGGCTCACCGATTCTACATCTGTGCAGTGGGTTTTTGCTCGACAGGGTTTATTGTGAGTCGTGTTTACGCAATCCTGGAATGTGGTGCGGTTATAAGCGTATTCATCAGCGATGACTGGACGACGTGTTCCTGGAAGAACCATCATGAAACGCAAACAAGTGGATTCGAGAGAGAATGTATGCCAATTCATTGTGACTCTTCAAATGGATTTTAAAAAAAAGCTGGATTTTTTGAGTAATAGACACAACTAGGTGTGTGTGTGTGTGTGTGTGTGTGTGTAGAAGAAGAAATCGTTCAGGCAAATTAAGAACATTCTACAGAGAATGCATTACCAGGTACGGAGCATAAAAACTGCTAATTGAGTCATACAAGTGAGTGAGCCACCGTCATATAAATATGTTTTGTTTCTGTGTTTCCTCACTGAAAAAGCATTTCAAGATGAATTGGATTCACCTAATGGAAAAAGGCCTGTGCAGTTTCTCGGTGGTCATGTGCCTACACGTGTAAACAAGATGTTTGGATGTTTTATTAAGCTTTCCATTGAGAAGCGATAGCAGTAACTGTCATTTGTGAAGCCAATCTCTGAGGCAGCTGTTCACAGGAGAGACTGTGTGAAGTGGCTTATTATATGAAACACAACATTTATTTAAAATAAAATAGTACTGTGGCCTGCAGAACAACGAGCAGGACCTCGAGGTGTTTGTTTAGGAAGCATGGGGGTGAGTGTGAGAGGGGTGTTTTCTGGTCTTGAATCATCACAGAGCTACAACAACATCAAATGCACCTTAAGCACAAGCAAGTCCAACTAGGACTGAAAAGAAACGTTTGACCAACAGTAAGACCAAGGTCCAGTATACTTTCACACTGGTCAATAACATTGTGCCTTTCCAACCAAACGCCGTGTTAATGATTAGCGGTTCTCTCCAGCAGATTTCTATCAACATAAGATAAAGTAGGTGTAATCCAATCAGCCCGCTGGCATTGTTGTCAAGGCCTGAGCGTGTTGGACCTGCGTTGGTTTTGTTTACCTGTGAGCCTTTGATTAATAAAGGCTGCACAAGGCGCAGGGTTGTTATTAGTCGTATGGAGAGAGAGAGCGGTCACGTGCTGGTGATTGCCTCAGGTGGGCAGATCACGCGTTAACGGGTAAACAAAAGTTAAATAAACGCTGAAGTCAAAGAGTGGAAAAGGAAAAAACAAATTAACGGGGGGGGGGGTATTACCGGCAGTGTCCCAGATGGAGATGTTGTAGGGCCCCCACTGTTTGAGGAAAAACGCTCCTCCGACGGTGCTGACGGTGTCTTTGAATTTCCTCTCCGTGTACCTGTGGAGCAGCGACGTCTTGCCCACGTTCATGTCCCCCAGTAGCACCACCTTGACGTCGGGCTTCTTCATCTTCGACCCCTCGGGCATGTTGCGCAGTCGTCGGGTCCCGCAGCGCAACACGGCGCGCGCGCGCGCGTTCTTCTGTCCTCGCTTCGTCGTCGAAAAGGAGGAACCCGATTTTAGCTCCGTTTGATGTGAACGCGCTCGCGAACTCCGCCGATAAACGTCATTTTATAAACTCCAGTTAATTCGCGGCAGGGTGACCGATCTCCATCTGTTGTCTGAACTTTGAAAAGGGACCGAGGGGAAACAGGAAGTAGGTGAGGGGTGTCACGTGGCCGTGGGGTACTTTACCCTGAACTCTGCATTTGTCTTCACCAAACTTTTTTCTCTCGTGACCCACTTTGGAGAAGGAATCAAATTCACGCCCCGCCGCCGCAACAAAATTGTACGTGTTGCGTATTTATTGAAATAACATTTTGTGAACCCTCCATCTGAGCTTTTTCAAACAATGAAATAAAAAAAAATGCTAGCACTCTCAAATAAACCAGATTGCTCCATCAGAAAAAAAGGAAATCAAGTTCTATCTGTGTAAGAATTAACAAATATTTGTCAGAAAATAGGTTATTGGGGCTCTAATTAACCTTTTTTGCACTGAACATCTTTTCAAAATAATAACAATAAAGTGCAACCCGGGCAGATTCGTATGTGCTGATGCAACTTGTGGCTGCAATGAGTCTGATTTCCACTGCAAATCATTTCCAACAGGGTTGCAGACGTGACACGGCCTCTCTTAATTCATGTGCAATGTTGAGCATAGATCTGTATTTGGCTTCGAGGGAGTCAACGGCAGTGTGTATAATTTGAACGTTTGCAATATGGGAATTTCTCAATGAGGTTCTTGAAATAATATAATTATTGATTTCCCCTTGCGACCCACCTGATACCACCGCAACCCACTAAGGTCGCACTGCACTGTGTGTGTCGCATCCAACTGTTTACCCTGTTTTGTAGTTTATATATATATTATATATATGTATATATAAAGACGAGGTACTCAGGTCCTATGTATTGAAGCATATAATTAAAATGAAAACACAACACGAGTCCAAAGAAATATATGCTAAATAGAATTTCCAGGGTAGTGTATCTGAATTTATTAAGGATCATCTAATATATTGGTATGATTTGGTGGAAGATCAACAAACCAGCATCTAGCGGCCATTAGAGGAAGTGCAGCTTCACACAACCTCCCGTTGGGCCGCTCAGTTGTTGACTGTGGTGATTTTGACCTGACGGAATCTAGGATTGTCTGAGGCACAAGTGAAGGCATCACCCACTCCTGCTCCCTGCACTAAGTTACTGGTTCAATGCGCCTCGTGATTGGGATAATTTGCCCTCGGCTGTCAGCGTTGAAGCACAGTCCCAGTTTAGGTAAGAAGAACTGAACTGCCACCAACAAACGGGGTTTTGAAGGATGAAAACAACATGCCGCAAGACATTCATATGCTCGCCGTTTGCTTTCTCACAGTTGCCCTGTCAATTGTTGCCACGTTGGTCTGTTTGAACGAGAAAGGTAAAGTGAACGAAACATTGTCTCATTGTATTTCATTGCAACGCCTTGGTAGCTGTAATGCTAGTTGGCTAAGCTAACGAGGAGTTGACATATTGAGTCCCAGATGGTTGTTTAATTCGGCACCTTTTAGGACCCCGCAGGCATAACGTTAGCATTGACGGGAGAACAGTGAAGTCACCCTCAGACTACTGATCGGAGGTCCGTTTTGAAATTCTACCAACCGCCGCCTGAGGATGGGAACGGGGCTGGTAACACCGATCCCCAGTCAGTTCACCAAAAGTACGACGCTACGCATTTTCGCAAACGACGTAAAAACACAGCCGTCTAGACTTGAGCTGGCACACAAACACACAGCCGCACAAAAACATAATAATGGTTCCCAACACCTATTATTGCCACTAGTCCTTCCAAACTACCTAAATGGCCAGTTGTCGCTGTTTGGGATTTCGGTGCCCCGCGGCTTTGATGCAGCTAAGCGCAAAGATCCAGACCGGCCGTCCATTATAATCCGCAGTGTCAACGTCTCCAGCCGACCCCGTGTGGACCCCGCCATGCAAGCGAACACAACGCGGGGCTTCCTGTGGTCCGACGTGGAGACCAGGACCTTGTTGAACATCTGGGGGGAGCAGGACATCCAGGTGGCGCTGGATGGAAACTTCCGAAACAGCTTCGTTTACCGCGACGTCGCCCGCCGGCTGGGAGCGATGGGCTTCGAGAGGACGCCGGAGCAGTGCAGGGTCCGCATCAAAAGCCTCAAGAGACAGTACCTGCTGGCGAAGGAAGGGAATCTCCGCAACAACGGGCAGTACCACAAGATCTGTAAGTTCTACGACGCCATGGAGGGGATTTTGAGCAACCGCGCCGCCCTCGATCCCCAGGAGTTCACTGACAGCGGGGCGGGAGGAGAGGAGGCCGGCGATGGGCTGGAGGAGGAGGATGGAGAAGATGCTCGGGACGGGTACTCTGAGGGCACGGGGGAGTGTCCCTATCCCGCAGAGACCGAAGTGAAGCTGGAATACCCCGCTGTTCCCATCCCGATTCCAGTTAAGGTGACTGTGGGAAATAACAGTAAGTTCTCCCTCCATCGTCCACGTGCGTTGCTCCTTCACAGTGATGTGATTCTGTCATGCAACTGCATCCCACAATGATTCCCTCGTCTCCATTTCAGGCACTCCAGTGAGACCCCACAACAGCAGCCAGTCGGTCAGTAACCCGTCGACCAGAACGCCCAAGCGGCCGAGGAAGCGCCGCGCCAACTTCCCTATGGAGAAGCTGATGGAGCAGTTCCTGGAGCAGAGCACCCAGGCTGAGGAGAACTTCTACCGGATGGAGGAGCAGCGCCTACAGGCGGAAGACCGGCGCAGGGAGGCCGAACACGCCAAGGAGCTGCACATGCTCCAGATGCTCGGTCAGATGTTCTCCAGCATCTCCACCGCCAGACCCGGCCGTGCTGCCACTCCGTCCAAAACATCCCCGCCAGGCCAGTCTCCCGCGTTCTCCGGCGCCTCCCCGTCATCTACACGCGGCACGTCCGGTCATCTGAGACGCCCTCCGCCCTGGACGGACTGTTGCCCCCGACAAAATCCGCTGGTGAACCCAGATCCCCAGGGATTAGGTATTCGTTTCGGCGTCACAGTGCAGCGTTGAGGTGGAAGTTAAAGCCATTATTCAGCGGCGATGCGAAGGCTCAGTGAGGTGTCACTCCAGTGCAGGTTTTCTTTAGTTAGGTGTTTCTTCATTTTCCTTAATTTGCAGTGCATATTGCGGTTCTGTTGGTTTTATTGCCTCACCGTCGTTGTGTCTGCGTTTGGTCAAAGCGTAGGTTAGACAAGGACTCGAGGTGAGCAAGCATCGCACACTTAAACTGCCACTTTTGTTCCCTCAGTTTTTGAACGCTACTACAGTTTGGGGTCTGCGTCACACAGAGTCATGGATGATGACTTCCTCTCACTGGTAAAGAAAACGGTGCCACCGCTGACATCGAAAAAGCACAAGGGACAAGATGGACGTATCGGGATCATTGGAGGATGCCAAGAGTACGTCACAATTTTCCCATAGTACCACATTGTTCACCACAAAATATTGTATAGGACGACATTCTGTCGTCCTATATAACATTTCACCTAAAATGTTCTTCTTTACACTCTAAAGCTACACTGGAGCGCCATACTTTGCAGCCATCTCAGCATTGAAAGTGGTGAGCGATGATTCTGACTGATTTCGCATTAATCTTATCCAGTCTAAATTTACTTTTGAGTTACAGGTCCAATGTGGGTGAAATGACTGTTCTTGTTCTTTGTCTTGTTTCCAGGGGGCGGACTTATCTCATGTGTTCTGCACCAAAGATGCTGCAACAGTTATCAAATCATACAGCCCAGAGCTCATAGTCCATCCCGTTCTGTAAGTACAGATGCCCCCTGGACCAATTATTATCTGAATAGATTTTTGACAGGATACAATTATTTTATAGGATATGTTATCAAAAAAGTAGGATATATATAGAGACACCTCTGTATAATGCAACACAGCTCAACAGCACACACAAACACGTCCATTCCACTGCTAGTCTTTACCTTGTGTGTGCATGCATGCACACACGTTCTTTTAATCCCAAAAGAACAAATCTAAGATTGGCCTTTTCATAATGTATGGATTCAGACTCGTCTAATGCAGGTTTGTCTTTCTTTGTGTGTGTGTGTGTCCAGTGACAGTCCCAATGCAGTGGAAGAGATAGAAAAGTGGCTCCCAAGACTTCACGGCCTTGTGGTGGGACCAGGCCTAGGGAGGGAAGATGCAATACTGAAAACTGCCAAGGCACGTCGAATACATTCCCTGTATTCGACGTGCTCTGTATTGCACTGATTCAGTCTTGCCAACAGTCTCTATGGCGCCTGCGTGTACACGACCATAACACGGAACTAAAGTCGGATTTTCAACAGTTGTTTGATAGTGTTGAATTTAAGCTGCACACTACACAGCTCCTCGTGTTTGTGGCTGTCTCCAACTGAAATGGTCCAGATTGAAACTACATTCCCAGAAGACAAGCCATAGTGGGAATGTCAAGGACTTGAAAGAAAGATCAGCTGCTGAGTTGACATTGACTTGCAGCCCTGCTTTATTTAGACGGATAAATGAACACGTCTCTAGATAACCTTTTTTCCCTCTCTCTTTAGGAGGCGATCGAGAAGTGTAAAGCGAGAGATATCCCTATAATCATTGACGCAGTAAGTTCCTACTGTTGAACAGATGGGATTTTATCGGCAAATCTGTCCACTGCCTCTGAGTGAGTTTGTCGTTTTTGATTTTTTTTTTTTAACAGGACGGATTATGGCTCATTACACAGCAACCATCTGTAATTCAAGGGTACCCAAAGGGCATCCTCACACCTAACCTCATGGAGTTTACTCGACTGTACGAAGCCCTGGTGGGTCTCTCTGCAAATGTGATTTCGCCACCAATTAATGGCACACAACATGGCTTTCTGTGTGTTAATGAATGTTTGTCTTTTTGCCTTTTCCGTGTGTTTCAGCATCATGAGCCCATGGACAGCAGGGACCATCAACGCAGCATCATGCAGCTCAGTGTAGCCATGGGCAACCTCACTATGGTGCTAAAAGGAGAGCATGATCTCATTACAGATGGCAGTAAGGGTAAGTGCAGCGTTTATGTACATTGTACAAAATATGTTCAGGAAATAAACTATTAGAGCAAAACATTGACCTTTTTCCACTTTTTGTTTATTACTACTTGGATATGAATCCTGAGAAATGTAAGAGCTTCTTTTTGTCCTTTGGTGAGTGTGTCATGCTGTGAATTGTGGTTTTCAGTGATCTCATGCAGTGTTGAGGGAAGTGGGAGACGATGTGGTGGACAGGGTGATCTTCTCTCTGGATCTCTGGGAGTTTTTGCACACTGGGCTCATGCTGCCTCTGCAGCTGGAATAAGCAGAAGGTGAAGACACAATTAGCGTTTCTTTTAGGAGTGTTCAGCACCTTTTATAATTTTATTGTTATTTATTTTAATAATTTTTGTATTTTTAGTATTATACATTTTAGTTCACCCGCCGTTCATTCCATCTACATCAGTAATGAAGAAATCAAACGCAGATTCCATCAAATTTGATACACGTAATCTATCCTAGTATATGAAGTAACCTTTTTATGGATTTATCGTTGGTCCGATTTGAACGTTTTGTTTACACATAATTAACTCAATTGTCAAAAATTTTGATGATTAATTTTTGTCTAGTAATTTTCCAAGATGAAGTTAATGTCTTTGGGATTGTTGGTCAGAAAAAGAGGCATGTATGGATGTATTGGGACATGCTAATTCTGTTTCTGTACAATGTTTAGCGTTTTGCATATTGGATACCATTGACTTATGTCTCTGATACATGACATGATAAACTGTGAGGGGAGTTGTTCCATGTTCTGGCGTTTTTTAGATGAAATGATTAATCAAGAAAATAACCATCAAACAAATGTTGTAAATAGCCTTTAGTTGCCTACGTATCGTTATTGTCACATGGCTGTTAACAATCATTAGAAGTCAAACCAGTAGTATGGCCTATTAATGTGTAATATACAAATAACGGTATGTCTGTGTGTTTCCTAATCCACATCCTTTGGTCCCCCAGTGTAAATCCATCGATGGTTGCAGCATTCGGGGCTTGTTCTCTTACCAGGCAGTGCAACAGTCAAGCATTCCAGCGACATGGCAGGTCCACCACCACAGCAGACATGATACAGGAGATTGGCTCAGCCTTCAAAAAACTATTTGAAAGCTGAAATCAGTCAACAGAACATCAATGTTTTAAAAAAGCTAGACAAATACTTACTGAATTTTGCATTTAGGAACTGCTAATATAGCCTATGACTATATGAAGGTAGACACTAACACTGAGAAAAATGTTCACATCCCACCAAAGAGACTGAGGTGGTAAGATAAATGTCCACTGTAAACCATAGTTTTTTTAAATCTTTTTAATAAATATGGTTTTGTGTGAGTGACTGTTTGTTGTTTTGAGCATGTTCTTGGATGCTGTCACAGCAAAGTGCCTTTGTTGACTTGGGAATGGAAAACTCACCAGGATCTTCTGCTGGAATTCAGGCATTTATGTATCAAACTGATGAAATCGCATGAAATCAACGTTTGAAGAAAAACGGAAGTATAAATTATTATTATATCAGTTGACTTGATAGTTGCGCCCAGCCCAAAAGCAGTGGGTTCTGTTCAGGCACTTCAGCTGGCAGCTAACATAAGTCACCAGCGGACTGCTGGCAGGACCCCTGCTACCGTTACGGCTCGATACACGAGCTAGCGTTAGCAACGCAGCAGGAGCTGCATCACGGAGCGCCGAACCGCCGCTGCAAAAAACACACGCGTTTATTATCCACACCAGGTAAATACATCTGCCAGCCGCTTAGTTACCAGCTAGAGAGTAGATGCTTTGTTGAATGATACAATTTGTATTGCCTCTCGTGTGAATCGTAAGAGAAACGTTATGCGTTAGAAGCTAACGTACGCTAATGTGGCTAACAGAACGCTACATTGGTTACATTGAAGCGAAAACGATATAAACCAGAGCGCTTAAAATGTCTAAATGATCGCTGATCGTCATAATGAAGGTGTGGATGTGACGGACTCGTGGACGCAGCAGTTGAGTGTCGTGTGATTGTTTAGGACGTGATTGAATGAAGTGCCTGTTTTCCCAACGCTGGTTATCAGAATCTTTGTTTGACACATTAACGTTTCGGTGCCGTTCGCTTAAACCTTCAACGCTGTCAAACCGCCAAGGAAAACATTTCAGTCGGTTATGTAACTTAATGTCAAAGTAAACCCGTTTGTTTGGCCAACCTCACATTTACAGAGAGGCGAAAGTTCGTAACCTTAACTCTTAGTTCGTCGGCGGTAATTACCACGACTATTATTAGACTCGGGAACTCAGCTGTTGTTTATGGGCGTATTCACTCTGACTTATTAGTGGCCGATCACGCACTCGTGTGTGTTTTTTGGTTTATGTGACGGGGAATCCAGCTAGCTTACCCAGCTAACATCCGTGTTGTGCTAAGTGACTGATTGGCGTTGTGTTGTCTTCTCTTCGTGAGTTGCGCTCACCGCAAACTCCCAAGTGACTGACAACGTCGTCAGTCCGACTGTTTCACGGATATAGTTGTGCCCCCCTCTCCCCTGTCTTTATTTATCGTGTATATTTATGGACTGATTTCAAATTATTTATAATGGGAATATATAACCATGAAGTTTTTTTGTGTAACTAAATGAACGAATAGTTTCCAGCGTTTGAATCTTCAGCACATGTTTAATGTTAACAGGTAAGAAAAGGCGGTCTGCTATGCTGAACCCGGCCAACGGCGACCCGAGCCACGCGGTGGTGAACTATGTGGAGGAGTACTTGGACCTGGTGGAGTCACTACCCTTTGACCTGCAGAGGAGCGTGTCCCTGATGAAGGAAATTGATGCCAAGTATCAAGGTAAAAAATAAAAAAAAACAGGTCCTCTCAATGAATCAAAATTGTATTTGTCAAGATATCATCTTGAATTGCATATCGTAGTGTGGCAGAGATGCACTGGACACAATAAACACGACAGTATCAACCAAACACTTAAGAAACTACACAGAAAATTGTGGACAAGCTGTAATTTACAATCACACACTACAGCTTCGCTGCATGACTGTAACCACCGGCTCTCAACCTCTTCCACTAGCTTGAGCCTAACGCACGACTCCCGTCTTACGGTCGTCTCACCTCCTGCCTTGTCCACACGGCATGCTTTATCAACGCACAGGAAGCACCTTTCGTCTTGGCAGTGCTATTTGAAACGTTATCTGAACCCAACAACTACACGCCTGGTCCACCTGGCTGAAACTGATGTAATATAATGTGACGCTAGCCCGTCTGATTGGTTTGTAAATTCATTATTCACTGGCTAAAGCGCCCTGCGCAGCACATAACAGTCAAGAAAAACAACTTATTTGGCGAGTAATAGAATTAATTGTGTGTGTTCCCTTGGAGATTATGTTGATTTTCAGTAGTAAATTTGTCCTCATTTCTTCTTTGGCAGATGTCCTGAAGGAGCTTGATGATGCTTATGAACGGTATCGCCGAGAATCTGACTCACTTCAGAGGCGAAAGCTCCAGTTATCCATTCAGAGAGCGCTGATACGTAGTCAAGAGCTCGGCGATGAAAAGATCCAGATTGCTGGACAAATGGTACGTTAAGAGAGCCCTGCAGCTGCTCACGGGCAAACGTCCAGCTCTGAGTGTGTGTGTGTCCAAACAAGCAAATTCTAGTTTTAAATGTTTTAGTCATCCTCATTTTTGGCCAACAGTAGCTTCACAGTAAATCTGTCTGTGTTTCAGGTGGAGTTGGTTGAGAACCGAACACGACAGATGGACTGGCATTCTGAACTGCTTCTTTCCTCTCAAGAAGTCCCCGAGAGTCACGTTCCCACGGCAACCGCCATGGCAGCCACCGCAGTGTCCTTAATGTCGGCGGCCACGGCGGCAGCGGCGGCGTCCACCGTTACGCCCGGCAAAACGGGCAACCTCGAAAAGAAGCGCGACGAGGTCACGCCGAGCTCAGCCGGCGGAGACAAGGCGGGAGGGAAACGCTCCAGACGTCAGAAAAACGGAGAAAACCGGGAAAGCTACGGGGGTCTGGATCAGGCGGAGGAAGTGGGGGCGGGCGCATCCCGGGAAAAGAGGGCCAAGACCTCCTCAAAGAAGAAGAAAAGGTCCAAAGGCAAATCTGAAAGAGAAGTGTCCCCCCCAGACCTGCCCATCGACCCGGATGAGCCCACGTACTGCCTGTGCGAGCAGGTGTCCTACGGGGAGATGATCGGCTGTGATAACGACGAGTGTCCCATCGAGTGGTTCCACTTCTCATGCGTCGGGCTCCACCATAAGCCAAAGGGCAAGTGGTACTGCCCCAAGTGTAGGGGGGAGAATGAGAAGACCATGGACAAGGCCTTAGAGAGGGCCAAGAAGGAGAGGGCGTACAACAGGTAGCTCGTCGCGGCGGCCCAATGAACACTTATTCAGTAAAGGATTTATTTTATGTTTCGTCTTTGTTACCATTCAGCAGCAAAAAAAAAAAAAGCGAGAAAGAATTGAGAAATGTTGTAAATAGTTATTTTTGTAACTTCTGTATGGCTGAGAAACTAGACTGTTGCCTCGTTGTTGAAACTATTTGTAAAGAATGGACACATTACAGGACAACCTGCATGTAAGTCACTGCCCCTTTGTTTTCATCATGCATGCAACACCCCCCCCTCTACATCTGCTGAAGTCATTTCACAAATAAAATGTTTCTAAATGAATAATTCCTGTAGGACTTTGATCTGCCAAGTGGCCAAAAACATGTTCAAAGGTTAGTTTTATATGTCTTCACTTTGGAGGCATTTATTTTTCAAGTCGTCCGTCCCGTTATGAACGAGATGTCTCAAGAATGTCAGAGGGGATTTATCTTGGCCATAAATTCCTATGAAAATGTGTGGTAAAATGACTAGGCGATGACATTGGCAGAGGCGTCGCATAGGATCAAGTTAATGAAATCCGTGACCTATTGGGACTGATCGTCCAAACATTTCATGGGCATTATACTCTTTTCTCCTATATTCTTTCCAATGGCTTTTGAAATTTCTAACTTTACAAGATTTTTTTTTACAGTTCTGTGCTATCGTGAGGATTCACATCGCATTTTAAGTAGTGATCACTTATTCATTCTCACTTATGCTCACTGCTTCAGATTAATTTGTAATTTCCAAAAAAACAAGTAAGATTGGACTAAAAAAGCCCACATCCAAGAGTATTGAATTTGCGGTTCCAATAAAAAGCTTCTCACATCTGGATTTGCCATTTTTATTTACAAGTGCTGAAAAAATGACAGGGGACAACCAGTGTAAAATCTGTACATAAATTCAGTTGCAGGCTTCTTATATACACGAGTACTGAGCAAGAACGTAAATACACTTTCTGTCATGCATGTAACAGAATTCAAAACACAGCAAGAGACACGGTGTAAAGATGTCTAATTTAGTTGTAGTCCGTGACGCGTGGGCTGCTCGTTCTCACACAGAAGGCTGGGATGGATCTCATTGGAGCGGAGAAACAGGCGGAAACGATAAGGAGCAAAACGGAACATGAACCATGACTTAATTCACACACCCTCCAAGACATTTAACATAATAAGTCAAGGGAGGGGGGTTACAGCAAGAACACACTAGAATTTTTGGGTAATGGCCCACAAGTCCATACTGAAAAAACATCAAAGCAAGATTCAACACATTTCCTCTGACAGACTGGGATATGTGGATAAAATGGAAAAATAAATCCCTCTTGACGGGCAAAAAACAAACACCATTCTATGAAGGGAGGATGACGGTAAAGTGCATAAAAGCTTAAAAATCAAAGAAGTTGGGAAAAAGTAAAAGGTACTCCACTAAACCTTGCAGCACACACAGCTTAACAATGGAGAGAGCAGCTATCGAGTTGTCAGGTCAACTATCTCTCCAGCTTTGTTCTACGATGGCAGACACACGCTTCTCGTACTCCCGCTTGTTCTCCTGGTACAGCTGGGCGGCCTGACTGTTGGCCGGACTGTTGGGGTTTGGTTCATCAAGCAGGGACTGCGGGGGGAGAAGGTCAATACTGAATTCAATATAACCGACCTGCTTTAATGCCATTTATCCATCTACTTGGACACAACTTTCTCTTTGCGTGTCAAGAACATCAGTTTCAAACGGGACTTCAGAATACTTGGGTGGTGACACCGGCATTTTCCAAAATGTCATCTGGCTTTTGTCATCAAAGAAATGTTTTTGTGAATACATTATCTAAAAGTGTAAATACAAATTAATTTTCTATTTTTTTTACATTTCAACCCCAATAGAATATACATTTAAATATTAATGTCCATCTCAAACGTTCATACTTATACTTCAGTTATAACTCTGTTTCGGCATTCTTAAAAAATTGATCTGCCAATTCAGATTTCCTTTCTAAGAACTGTTTGACACATATTTGCTGTCACCTTAAAACAAATGTATTCCTTTAAGTTCTTCTTTGAACGTGTCACGATTGCTTTCTACTTGCAGGCAGGACTGTAGGAGGAGAGACTATGTGCTGTTGGCAGACAGTCTGAACAGCACCCGATGTCAGATGATATGATGAAGTTGTTCAATATAGGATTTTTCCCTCTGTGGACTTTGGAAATTACAAGCTTTGCGCATGCAGTGCGGGTCATATTATACAAGTGCTAGTGCATCTGTGTGACCACACAATACTCTCATGCAGGCAGCAGCACAAATGTGCCGATGGTGCTGGTAAAGAAACATTAGTGTAAGACAAATCATCTGTAAGGGCTGACCAGCTGATTAGTCTAACTTTGGACTGTGTGTCAGACAAAAAAGGTACTTTAAGATGAAAGATCGAAGGACATTTCAAGTTCAAAACACTGATAATATAGTCATGAGTATGAAAATATAAAAAAATAAAGCAATCAAATGAATTGCTATTGTAGGTAATTTCAAGTCCAAACCCAATCACCATCAAATTTATAAGTTTCATTTAATTTCAACACTTTTCCACAATAGGTTAGTTAACGTTAAAGTTTCCCAATGTTAAAGATAGGGTTGGCTTTCTATGTTTTGTATATTTGAAAACGGAGTACCCTCAGTTCTTTGTCATTGGTAATATATATATATATATATATATATATATATTGTATTGTTGTTTATTGAACATTTCTACCTGGATAGATGTAAGAATAGAGGACACATCATATGTTGGACTCCAACGATTCTGTAGGATGTCCAAACATATACTTCCATCTGCATAGACTGTGGGGAAAAAAACAACACAATCAAACACTACACAAAAATAGCAACAATGTAATGAACCACAGGATAATAGAATAAACCTACCATTTGGATGAAACATCTTTGAAACAAATCGTACGGTGGGTGGTTTGTTGGGGTATTCTTCTGTAAACTCTACAATGAGTTTAAATGTACCTGGAAAAACATAAGACACATTTTAAATAAGGGGCTTGAATGCTGAAGTATGTTAGAATAGTTTTATATGCAATGCAGGACCTTATGCCTTACTAAACAAAGTAATGAATAGAGTGAGATCCTTACCATCTTCAAAGGGAGTGCCTTCAGGGCTGTGAGGTGGAACAAAAAAGAAAAAAGGTATTTTGTCATTTATTTTCCACTTCACAAACATTT
Organism: Gasterosteus aculeatus; assembly: GCF_964276395.1. NCBI lineage: Eukaryota > Metazoa > Chordata > Actinopteri > Perciformes > Gasterosteidae > Gasterosteus > Gasterosteus aculeatus. The sequence continues at coordinate 8,289,405 of NC_135704.1, read as the reverse complement.
GCAATTGTGGGGGGAATTTGGTCAATTAGTCCATTCTATGCATCAACAGCTTACCCAAATATGACGGCATTCCACGCCATGATGTTGTTTTCAGAGGGGGCACCACTAACACCAGCTGGTGGGTCCTCTTGTAGCCTTCACAACAAAAAAGAAAAGTGAAGGGGTATTGCAGGATCCACAAGCAGAAAACTAGATGGGTTCAGCGAGTCAGGTGAATGCCATAATGAAATGACCACTTTCCTTTTCACAATAAACCACTGCAAAAATTCACATTTGAAATTAGGAATGGTCCTGAATTGTTTAAGACTAGAAAAAAAGAATCAGATGTATTTGTTTTCAATCAATCTCCTTAATGTGTGTGAATACAATGTGTGTGTGCGAATACATCCCAAAACGTAGACTTAGTTGGCACTTGCAGCACATAGAAACAGCTTTTTCCAATGGAATGTGTTCCTTTACTCTAGAGAGCACCAATCTACACACTTCCTTTGCACCTTTCTGTTAGCAGACATTATAGTTATTACTGATTTACACAATTGACCCAGGTGAGGGTCAATTTACCAAAATAATATTTTGTCTTCAAACAAATATATTCATATGTCACTTTAGCAAATGTAAATTAATCAAATAATGATTCATGTACACAATGGGCATTGGAATTTCCTGCCAACTGGAATATTTTTAAAAATGTAGCGTATTAGTGTATAAATTATAATTAACTGTAGCCTAAATTCAACATCTAGTTGATAATAAAATAATTAGATTTTAGGGAACTATGTTGGTGGTGGAGTGATACTTCTCTTTATTATTACTTTTAAAATAGAAACCCAGTTAAGGGTGTTAAAAGGTCAAAAAGGGCTAATTCTCTGAAACCTTTTGAAACGAACCGCAGGGTTCCATTATTACTATTAAAATGTAAAAGCATATTAAAGATTTGAATAACTTAACATTACTTTTGATGGGCTGTTTTACTTAGGTAGGGACCTTTGGTAACGGAGCTAACGTTAATGTTGGTTAGCACCGTATTCCAATTAATGTTGTAAAAACGATAGCCTTGAATCTACGAAGCATTTACGTTGGATACGTTGTTTTGCCAAAGTATGAAATGGCCAATCAGTCTTTTGTGACGCGAACTTTATAGTTAACGTTATCTATGCGCCGTAAACGGTAACTCTATCCTGCTGACGTTAACGTGTATCGGCTAGCAACGTTAGCTTTTAGCTAAGTTAGCTGTGGCCAAGGGGCTTTCACAAAATTAGTTATTTCACTCAAATATTGCAGGTTCTTAAATTCACGATGGTCTTTGCGTTCATATTTACGATGGATATCGCCGAATCAATATGTCAATATGTAGTAAAATATATAATTGCTAGCTATGCTCAGATAACGTAAGCTAAGCTAATGCTAGCTGTTTTTGTCAATCATAGCCCAACATTACCCGGTTCATTTTTACCCGTCGGCTTACCGTTTAAAATCTCTCATGAGTCTCCTTCTGGCCGGGGTTGACATTGCCTACTTGTGAAACACGTATTGATAACCCCAATACGTTATCAGGAGAGTATTTGAAACCCAAATGTTATATTGTGTTGAACGGTTATGTTCACTCCTTCACAGCTGCCCGACGCTTTCCGTCGTTCTTTAGATAATCCTGTCCAGCTAGCTCGCCCAGCTAGGTTTACCAGACGATACCACACTCTGTAAAGAGGGGGAGACTAATTCGAGTATCGAGTTGAAAAAAATGTTCTGCCTCAGGAAAATCAGGTGTATCCTTTTGCCGCTTAGAAAAACGTTTTCATTAGTATAATCTGTTGCATATCAGCAAGATAAATGTATATACCGCGTTGGTATATTTGACCGTACTCTTGGTCTCCCCCATTCGCACTCACAGTGACGTGGTGTTTGTGCAGCGCAGCTATGACGAAGGTCGCCTAGTGACATATGACTGTGAGCGAAATACGCTGCTGTTCCTCTGTACGGGCCCGAGTGGGATAGAGATATTTAAAGCCCGATTATCGACCACGTCGGGCCAACGAAGGGCCTATTGAAACTGTACGTTTCTCCTCATTATCATTTGGGCTCAAGCACCAACAAAGACCGAATGAGGAACCTATTTTCCCTCCAATGGCATTATTATTATTATCAGGGCCCGATCACCGCTGAAGTCGGAGCGAAGGATCCATTGTTCTTCTAATACAACATCGTCCATCTGGGGAGAATTGCCTCATGCAAGGGCCCAGAACATATACATATTTTTAGATTGTGCCACCAAATGAAATCATTCTGTCACGAAAAAAAAAAAAACGTTTTAAAAGTGGTTAAACATTCTCTAAACACAACTAAATATGGCACACACATTAAAAGCTTTACATTATGTGATGATTAGAATTTTTCCAAGTGGAAAGTTGTCAACAGCTTTATGCTTCACTCTACAACATTTGGGAGGAATATTTAGAATTTAAATAAGTCTCCTGTGGCACTATCTATACGGCTTGAGTTCATGATTGTATTCAGAGACACACATAACTTATTTCACATTGTCTATAGCTGTGATACAATGAGCTGAATCAACTGAAGGTTTTGCAAAACTTTAATTGTTAATGAGTACAAAAAACATTTAACAGGGATCACTCCACAAGATGAGACAGAATTCGATTGCAAATGTTGGCAGTTTCAATGCAGATGCTTAGTTTAGCAATCAGAACATGTCTATATACAGCTTAATCAAACTTGATTAATAAGCTACACAAACACCTTTTCTTTAACAATACAAACAAAAATCCCTTCTTAAATCAACAATCAGGTACACATTTCAATCCAAACACAAAGACGGGCCTGCCCTTTCCAAAAAAGCAAAAACAAAGATTATCAATGAATAACAGCACCACTCAATGGCTTTAAGGCAAATTAATGCTGGTTTAAACTCGTACAACATTCAGGCAGAAAGGACAGTCTGACAAAGGGAACCTCTGTGCTTCAGGATCCATGGAAGAGCTGCATGGTGGTGTAGAAGGCGTGGTCATACAACTGCTCTGCTCGCACACACTTCTGGTGCTCCACCTGGCTGCCCCCCGTGCCGGGGTAGGACGAGTCGCTGCAGGCGAGTGGGCCGTGGTGGATTTCTGCTCCTGGGTAACACCCAAATGGAAGCTCTGCTCGACTGTGGCCATTTAAGGAAAAATCCTCACCTGCCACTGAAAACGAGAAAAAGGGTCAAAGGGCATATATTGATTTGAATCAATCCCCTTTTCTATAAATATTGAACAGCAGGGGGAAAATATGATTGAAAGGGGGACTTGGTCAAGCAGTTTAGAAGCTATTATGGAACTGCCTTTCAACAAATTAAGAGAAAAATAGGTTTTGTTCTCACAGTTGATCAGTAAATTGCTACGTAAGATCCAGCGCTTTATGTAAAAGTTACTGCTGGAGCCAAAGCTTGAAAACCAGTGTGGAGACAGAACTAGGTGTTCTGTCTCCACACTGGTTTTCCAGCTTTACGCATCAAGTAATGAAAACCGTAAAGCTTTTAGATCATAATCTGCCATTCCATAATCTGAAACCCAAAATAAGCAGAACTAGTTTAGACCAGTGCAACTAGTTATATGTGATATATACACATAGAAGTCTTTTGCATTTATCTGAAAATAATTGCTTTTTTCCCCCACGTTTTGCGGGTCAGCACTAAAAACAGTAAGTAGAGAAAATGACAGAAACATCAATAAATCAAATGTCCACCAGTCACAAGTATGAAATCAATCAATTTAATTATTTCACACAAGCACAAGCTAAACCTGCTTAGTATTATGCATTGAATGTTCATAACGGAATAACTAGACACTCACACTCTCGGCCATGTAGGTCAAAGTAAACAAACCATTTAACATGAAATTGTACTACAAAATACAGAAAGAACACAGAGTTTCTGTAATCATTATCTATAAAAAGTTGAATATTGTACATTGAGCTACTCTTAAACTATTCAATACAGCTCGAGAAATAAGGCTTTTTGCGAATCCATGCAAATTTTCTTGAGCAGCACTGTTCATTCGTAATAACCGTTTGTAAAATGGCCAATTACACGTTTCAAAATCTGAGTACTATTATACAACCGAAAGATCTGCAAGTCCAACTAATCGACAAAAAAAAACTTTCCATACAAAAAACATCATACAATAGAAAACAATTGGCTAAATCCAAACCCATTGACCGCTGTGTATGAGTACATGACACCTATGAAACACAAAAAAGCTGCACAGTGACTCTTTATAGTTTACAAGCTACATTCTTGTTGGAATATGCTTTGGCATAAAGGCAAGTATTAATTCAAAAGAGCGTCTACAAATGTGTGGTAACCGTAAACGTCAGACGATATTTCTTATGTATATTAAAGAGTGCTTATGCATTTATTTATCATTTCGTCTCCAATCTAGCGTTATTTAAAATAAAAGTCTACTCAATTATATTCAACAAACTCAACGGGGAAACATGTTGCTAAAGAGAACTATCTAAGCAACACATATGTATATATATATTACATCTCTCAAGTATAACCATTTCTCTGATGGAATTAAAAATAAACTATTTTTTCTTACCTAGTCGGGATGAAAGTCACTGACATGCGAAGCACACCAGAAACATCTTCATGACTAATGAAGTTCATCCTTTAGCGATTATGCAACAATGCACGATTTCAGACAACTTTGACCTAATTTCTCTGTTCTGCCAATATCCACTGGTGACCCTATCGGGTCAGAGGGATGCAGAGTTCCTGTTATCGGGGATGCAGCAGTATAATTCTGAGAAACAAAGCTCACCCTTCTATCATGATTACAAAATAAAAAAGAATCACTACAATAGTCGGTATCTCTGGACGGATGCATTAAATATGACTGTGACAAAGAAATCAATATTTTTAATCTATGCGAGTAGAATTAGGTGCATATAGAAAATACAGTACACCTACGGCTATACATCTTTCAAATGTAGCTTACCACAGAATCAAAACAAATGTCCTCCTTTATGCTTATGTTGTGCAAAAAAAAAACCTGCCAGACAATTTCAAAAAGATATATCCTGCACAAAAGGGGCCTGTTAGCATGTGGGCAGAGACGCGCGCTTTCTACAGGTAGGCATAAGAGTTGGTGCAGCGACATGGCGTCTGCATCGAGGCAACCGTGATGACCTCGAGCTCTTTAGTGGCAGAGGCCGACCTGCCCAGTCCCCCCTGGTCCTCACACTGATCCATGAGCCCCGGCCCTTGTGGTGGCGCAAACCCATTCAGCCCAAATGCAAAGGGTCCTGGCCCACCTGGAGTTACAGCCGCCGCCAACTCCACGTTCATGCTTTCCATCTGGACCTCTCCAGCGCCACCCAGTGGCCCATTCCCATTAAGCAAAAGACCTACGAGGATAAGACGCATACAAAAACGTTCAGGTGATGCCTGATGCTAAAATAAATGAAAGGTTGAACATCCATTCTTAAGTGTAGATCAAGTACAAGCCCAATTTTTTGAAGCCCAAAGTTGAAATAAGAGTATATTTATGTTGGTCTTTAACTTTTACACACTAAGCAGTCTGGTTTGTGCAAATAAATGCTGTGTATTAGTCTTTAGCCGCAATGATAACTGCATGTGTCCAGCATGCCTGCGTGTGCAGCAGTCCAGACCAATTACAGATGTTCCAGCTGGAGCATGCCGGTTTTTACTTTCCTTTCTAAAAGAAACCTGAAAAAAAACGTAAATCCAAACGTAACCACAGAGATTAGATGAGCTTAGTGACCTACCGTTCGGTCGGGCCTTCTTCCCCGCGTTCGCTTCCATGCCATCAAACGACCTCTTTCTGTTGGGCACGCCGTTCGAGAAGCTGCGTCCCTGGATGGTGGGACGAGCTTGGCCCCCGATCTGGGTCACGCCGTTCAGAAAAGCCCCGTTATGGGACTGGGCCATGTTTTGTTGGAAGTTCTGGGCATTGGAGAGAATCTCTGCGCACTCCTGGAACCCCTGGGCGTGGGCCAGGTTAGCAGCGGTCAGCCCACTGGCATTCCTCATACTGCACAACGAGAAGGACGCGTGTTAGGGACGCTCACTGGACCGCTCATTCACACAAATAAAAAACAAAAATGAGACACGCTCATGCGCACACAAACACACAGACTCATTAAGCAGGTATTCTCTCTCACACAGACAGACGGACAGACAGACACACAGATGTATAGCAATAGCCTGTGCTGCTCTACCCCCTCACATCATATTCGTCATCCTCATGAGATGACGACTGATCCGCTTAGATCATGGGCATCTTCCATAAAACTTGGTACAAAGTTTCCAAATCAATAGGGAAACATGACTGCTGCGAGAGGACATGATTAAGACAACTGTATGTATGGAGCCGTTTAACTTGATGGAACCCGGAAATAATCAGACAAGGCTGAGATGATTGAATCCAAAAGGAGAATTTCTGCAGGCGACGTCAAGATCTCCACTTGTCTGCGGGAGAATTGCGAAATCAAGGAGGATTTTTTTTTGCAAAGGGTCAACGGTCACAGTCTTCTCACATATCCACCGGTGATACTGCTCCAGGATTTTGGAAAGGCCGCATCCAGACAATCTCGCTATGCCTCCAATATATGATGCAAAAAGGAAACCAAGAGTGGCAATTGTGGGGTTGCAGTCCGGGAAACAGACCACGACACAGACTGACTGAGAGATTGTAGAATTCTTCATAGACAAGATCATCCAAAAGAGGTCGGAACGTAAGTGCTGTCTTCAGGGGAAACTCCACAGAATGAAAAGCTGGGAGGAAATCAAAGTGCAACCATTAGAAACCCAGGAATCCCCTCCTGGGAAGGTCAAGTCGTGGAGGCGTAGTCTTGTTTCAAGAGGGATGAACAAGGGAAGGAAAAATAAAGCAACCGGAATACGCTAGCGGCGCTTGTACCACTATTCATCACTCCAATTAAGAGTCTTTGCTCTACATACAGTTGTGTCAATCGTATCCAGGCGCAGCAGGGCTTACATGACCTTTGGAGTTCAATAATGAATGAGCAAACAGTGTTTTTCAATTTCAGACTCACATATGTCATTAAGTATGGAAGCAATGCCGCTGGAAAATAAAACCTTATTGTGTTTGATTAATACGGAAACATAATACTAATTAAATTAAGGTTAAACTCATCTTTTATATCTTTACCAGTGCGTTGCTGCAGTTAATTGGTTGATAAATGATTGCATACGACAAATTCAGTTTTCTGCTGCCGACGAGAAATAATTGTAGGAGCACAATTGTCCGGCAGTCTTCCTCCAAACAACGGAGGCCTTTTAGCTTAATGATGAGAGCGCTTCTCCGCTCCGATGGCCAATTAGCCAACAAGCCTGCACTTGTTCTGGGTCCAAATGTCATCGAACTGATAAATGAGTTCTTGAAGCAAACAGTTGGGTCTTTGTAAAAGAAATGGGACTGTAGCCCAAAGCTTAGAGTTTATATTAAAAATGTGAGGGAAACGTTAAAAACGTTTTTGCATCTGCAGTGTGCTTTATATACTTATCATTTTACAAGAGAATAGTTACGTCCATCATTACTCAAGAAAAAACTGGCATACTTTGAACTATTTGATTAAGCACTTCAACCATTGTTGTTAACTGAAAACCAGATGACATTGACTTCCACACAATGAATGATTTCAAATTACCCCGTTTGCTCATGCATTTTGTTTAAAACTTTCTTCCTCTTCATATTTATCTAAACAGCAAAAAAGAAACATTTCAAGAGCTATTGCACATTAAACATTTGATTAAGTATTTAAAAACAAAACAAATTTAAATCACAAAATAACAAATTACCCGTCCCCTTCAAAATGAACGCTTCCAAAAGATTTTCCCAAATGATGGAATTCATGTCAACGGTCATGTTATAATAAGCTAGATAGTTTGGTCTCACTACAAGAAATGTTTTTCTAAATGTCTAAAAAAACGTTTTTTTTTATTGTAAGTATAATGAAAATGGATTTATAGATTTAATTTAACAGAAACTGTTAGCCTTTGGACCAGAGAGGTACAAGTAAAAACATTAAGCAATTCACAGAATGATTTTAAAAACTTAAAGCAAATTATCAGACAGCATCAACTATATTTACTTTCATTCTTTCCTGTTAAATGCTACAGAAACGTGTCCAGAGGAAGAATGCTGTTCAGGTTTGCAGCCTCTGGAGCCAAATACAAGCAACAAACCTACACTGAAATTCTTACTGAGGGTGACCGTTAAATCCACCCTTTATTTTAAGTCTTTAAGATCTGACACGAGCACTCATACAAACTCCCATGTACGTTTTGTTTATCCCAGCCCCATTTGAAAGCTGTGTCAAAAAGAAATAAGGAGGTTAAGACTTCTTACCCTACAAGTATTTAGACAGAGGTTTGAAGTGTCCGTCAAACAAACAAGCTGGACCATCTGATTTCAGAGGAAGTTCTAAAATACTTAGAGACCCCTTTTGGTTACAGCATTTCTTTAGTGAGACCTGACATCTACAGTCAGCACGGATCCAAAAAATGGACAAGAGTGTATTATTAGATTTAGTGTGGAAATTTTAAAATGAAGCGTTCATTTTTTGTAAATGCCTGGTATGCTTTGCTTTCCCGTCCTAAGAACAGAATATGTGTCTTCTCTAACTATCATCTAACCTTCCAGAGGCATCCTTTTATCATGCTACATGTTGACATGGGATTCACGTGATTAAACCTGTCCATATTAAGGGCTCCTATGGTTAGTTCACAAAATAAAAAAACTAAATCATAAAATAACAACAAAAAAAGGCTAAATACAGAAACAATCATGGATAATAAGCAAAGCATGCAGGTCTAAAACTTTAGTTTGAATTCATAAAAACCTAGCATTAAAACCAATCACCGCAAGAAATACCTCAACAGTTTGCCAGTGTGTAGATAGGAAGCGATAGTGAGAACACTCAATGCCACAACAGTGCGGCTATCCCAGGGAACGGGGCAGACTCAGCAGTGTCTATTCTTCCCCTTTCTAGGATTACTTGAAAAAACCAAGTCATTTCCAATTCAATGGCTGCAAAACATTAAGACGTACGGTTCTGTTTCAATATAGAAAACTTTTTTTTTTAAATGTCACTTTCATAGAGGAAAAGGTGACAGATCAGATGTCAAAACAGGCTATAGTATTGTAAAGGGTTAATACTGTGACATACAAAAGAAAAACATTTCTGTGTATGAAGTCAAATATTGGATACAGTGAAATGACAGTGATAACCATTGCAACAGGATGATCGTTAGCATTACACAGTTCAGTACATGATGGTAAGCAGATCTAACCCGTCTAACTCAGCTGCTCTACGCTTGAGTCTCTGCGTGGTTCTAAACACCGGCAGCCTCCAAAACACATTCCTATCTGCTGTTAGCTTGCTAATGGACCACCTTCACACTCTGAGGCTCATGACAAATAATAGAAGCTGCTTTTTAATGACAAAACTTGTCTTTTCGGTGTTTTCCGGATAAAGTTCAGCTCATTTTGTTCCATTGATAGACATGGATATTATTTGTACTCTCAATGTTTGGTTTAGGATTTATTTAAGTAAGACCCATAGGGCACAGAATGTAGATTTTAACCCCCCGCATTTTGTCTAATAACTATTTGTTTTTGAGCAGAAGTCCAAGAGAGCAAAGGAGAGCGGTTTCTTCAAGGCCGGGTGAGACCACGAGACCCCCCCCGAACTAAAGCAAGGCAGACGTAGTTCCTGCAGTCCCAAAGAAATCTTCCCAGCGTGTAAACGGTTGAGGATAGGCAACAAACAAGGACGAGCGCACTTTTCTCTTTTGTCATAAAGACATGCATCCCTTGAACCGGAACCAGGATCCTTCAGTGCAGGAAAGTGCAAGGAAAAGTCCCAGTGTGCATATGGATCAGTGTTGGGGAGAAAGGTAGGCGGGCTTTAGAGGACAGGAAAATAGATTCCAATCGTAATACTGCTGGAATGTTTTTTTATTAAAGTTCCTGTTGATCTCGTACGCAGTTCGTCAACATTTCATAGGACTGAATAAATGCCGCTGACAGTAGAAAGCTTCAACAATCAGGAGCCGCTGGGCGATTAGTGATTCATAGTGATGAAAACCAGACTGCAAACAGGAACGTTTTGAAATCAGCGGTGAAGCAGATGGCGAGGGAGCTCTCTGAATAGCGTTTCTGCCTTATTGATCAGAAATGGATCCATTTAGTGCAGTGTTTCCAGTGTGTGTGTGTGCGTGTGTGTGTGTACACACTCGCCTGTCAGCTTCTTTTTCTTCTTGCTCAACAAGCAAAAGGCTGACTGCACCAGTGCAGAGAAGAGTAGGAAAACTAACAGCTGCCGAGTGCTGTACAACCGCGCATACAGTTGAGCAGTAAAGGCCAAAGACAGGATAATGACGTTGTCACACGAAGCCACCGCCCAGCCGCCGTCTTTGAGGTGTGTTCAAGAGCAACAGAAGAAGTGAGACGATGCAACGCCTTTGATCAGAAGACGGAAGAAAATCCACTCAACATGGTGAGCGGTAAGGAAGTAGGCTTTCTGGCGAGAAGTTTTGTGGTAATAGCGAGGAGTAAAATGTTCAACAATCAACATAAAATTTAGTGTCTGTACTATTTTTAATAACAATATTAATTAAATGATGTCGCAAATTTTCTTGGTGCGAAGCAATAATTAAAGCAGCATCACTGTTGGTGGTCATATTTTGACGATTCGTTTTGTATTGATTTTAAGTTTGAACAACTGTTTACTGCCATCTATGAGGGTGTTTTACGGCACGTTTCAAAAGTAAATTGTCCAACTCAAAGGCATGGACCAAGAACTATAAATGAAGTATATCACTGGTTAATCTATTGAAATACTGGACCAAGCAGACTCCATTAATAGGTTGTATATGCTCGGTTCAGAACACCGATGCAGAAGCCAACACTATGCGCGTGTAGGTGGTGTACTGAGCAGCCGAGGAGAGAACATAGGCCCTCTCCCTCTCTCCGTGTGTGTTAATCAGAGCCTTCCTGTGCTCTGGTCACATTGCTGCTTCTGCCTTTTAGTGGAAGCAAGTCCCTCTAGCAGTGCATTGTTAGCGGCACACTCCATAATGAGTTGCACTGAAAATCCTCTGTAATGAGTTGGCATTTTTGCAATAAGCCATACGACTGTGCCGGAGTTAGTTTATAGCCGGACGTTAGCGCTTTTGTTCTGGCAATTGCATTTACAATTGCAGTAAAAGTTGCGTTCATTTGTGAAGATTATTTTTCTTAAGAGAAACATGTAAATTGTCAATGTTTGTTTGCTACACAGCTTACTTTTGGCAATAATCCCCAAATCCCAGAGGTTATTTGTAAAGGGAAGCAGTGTGATGCTAACCATCTCTGCAGCATTATGAATAGGCATTCATAGATTGTGATTATTTTTAGGTAACTTACAACGCTGTGGTAATGTACTATTATACTGATGGTTTGGTGAAATATAACTATCATTAACATCAATTAAACAATTCAGCATTTATTCCCAAGTAAATTACACTACCACTAAAAAGATATGAGAAGTATATTATTTGAACCTGCATTTAAGAGTTTTATTGACTACGAAAATGTAAATTTGTACACAAAACCTGAATTAAATAATATTCCACAATATTTCTTACTATGCAATTAAAATAGTATTAAAACAAATTGTATATTGTTTCAGGACATTTTCAGTTGAATTTTAGTACAGACATATATTTTTGTGTCAGTAATATTTAGGTCTCAACTTTTGTTACTTTGATCCAGCATTTCTTTTGTTTCTTTAATCAAGTTAGAACACATATTTATATTATAAAATATAAGTGAGAGGTTATAATTATGACACTTAACTTTTAAGTTTGTCTAAAGTTATTTTGTCATGAGCCTCATTCCCACCCAGTGTGCCTCTTAGTTTCCCTCCCAGTGGTGCGTCTATACATTTCTGGGTCATAAACAAAGAAAAGTAACTTGATAGTAAACTAAACAAAATGCATAATCTGTAAGAGGGAAAAAGAAATCACTCATCATTTCCATCATGAATATTCATTATCAGATGATAACCAAATGCACATTACAATACCTCAATAACAACTGAGGCATTTATTATATATGCCAACATAAACAAATTGGCTTTAATTTATTGAAGCAGACAAACCAACCAGGAGTTTTGTGGAAAACTAAGAATAAAGTCCTATTGGTTAACATTCAGACTAAGAAAAACTAATGTGCTTCAGCTGTCAGGATCAACTAACCTCCAGGAAAATGTAGAACAAATTCCACTTAATTTATTAACGTAACTAGGGCCATGTAGTCCAATAAACAAGTGCCAAAGAGGTAGAGCAAATAGTTCACAATGGTAATTATAATTAACTTTACTGGTATTAATTGCAGAGTTAAAAAAACACATTAAGACCAAGTTCTCTCCACATAAGAACCTTCTTCTGTAAAACCCCTGGTTGTTTTGTGTCTCTGGCATCTAATCATTAAGGAAAGAAAGCCTGCTTGTTGCAAAAAATGAAAGTGCAAGTAAATTGATAGTTGGGCTAAAAAAGACAAACATTTAAACGTGAACCTTTCATTGAAATTTGCTGCAACATTTAATGTCAGTGTCTACAATATTATATAGTATTGCTACTGCAGCCAAACAAAAAATGGCCTAATTTATAAAACTATAAAAAAGTAACGTTTGCATACTTTGATAACATATGCAGTAGGTTAATTAAAAGTGCATTGAGCTGACTGTACACGACCTGGGGAGCAAATAATTGTCAGTTAAGATGTGCAAACACCACAAAGACTGACACAATTGTTTGTGATCGTTTAGTTTCCCCACAGGTTTTACAGGATCTGAATTAAAAAACAAGAAAGATGGGTTGTGTCTCTTCTGCTTCTGTTCATGCACCAACAAGAACAATGTAATCTATAAATGTATCTACACAAAGGGAGCCACCAACTAAAAAGGCTTGACTGAGTATAACATTTACATAGATCATAAACCCACTTCCTCAAGTACCAGTAAGAAACATGGTGGTCTTGGCTGGTTACACATAATCTAATGAGGAAATACCACCTGTTATAAAATAACAAATCGGTCCATTCAGCTTCCTAAAACGTAAACTTTGCATCCACTTACGTGTGAATGATGCATTTTCAGTCTATGCAACGGCATAATAGCTTTCATACTGAAAGTAAAAAGGACTTTAGAAAAAGTAGTAATGTGCATTTGGTCATCAGGTCGAGTTATATATGCAAGACACTAACAAAAACAAATAAAGGAAATCACACTTAAGGTTTAACAATGATCATGCAATATGGCATACTATACTAACAATAGTTTATCATCCTTTACATTAAGTTGTCCTCTTGTACGTGTAATAATTGTGTTGGATTTGCACAGCTGATACCTGATATCAAAAGTACTGCACGGAGGTCTACTTATATTAAATTCATTACAGAAAGTGTCTGCTGAACATGAATGGAAGATTCAGGAACTCAATACGTCTTTGCCAATATTATTACACAAAGAGGACAATTTAATGCGAATTGTTGCAATGATAAACAACAATTTCGCGGACTAACAAAATGTGTAACATTTTCAAGGGAGCACCACCAATTCTGTTTATATCATAATATAATGCACGTCATAACCAAACGGTCTTTGGTATAAAGTTGACTTACTAAACATGCATTAGGACTAGGGCTGTCAATAGATTAAAAAAAATCAACTAATTAATCGCACATTTTGAAATGCATTAATCGCGCTCCGGCTAGCAGCTAACTTAGCCTAGCAGCTAGCTTAGCATATTAGTGCCTGAAGCGGCCCGTTTGCCGTCCGTCACTCTTCTGTTCGACACAAGAAGGAATTTCTCTGCACAGTTCTCCATCCATCTTCAACTACCACCGCGGCCTCTCCGATCTAACGTTAACAGACTGCAGACGCGTAGGGGTTTCGTTGCCGGTGTCAACGCACACTGGAAATAAACAAAATTGCGTAACTTAACCTAAATATTTTATTGTATTAATTGCATCGATTTTGACAGCCCTAATTGAGACAATAGTCTTTTACTGTACGGAGCTAAAGGTTCAACCTGCACGTCTGAAAAGTTATTCAATTATATAAAAAAATATGCTGTGCACGGTTTACAGTTATGTACACTGTACAGTCTGAAGTTAGCATTAAATCTCACTTTACAGCACCACCTTCTTTAATCTGCAGATTTCACCAATTGATAACTTGAACACTCTAGCGTTCATATCTGTGAAGTTAATTTGCAGAGGCTCTGCATTCAAACGTCGCTGCTGGGATTCGAGTTTGGTGGTGGTCCCTTGCAAAAGTGCAACTCAGATGTTGGATAGTACAGAGGAGAAGAAATGAAGGCACAGATCTGATTACAGGACTTACTCAGCTTTCGCTCCCTGAATCAAGAGAGCGTTGATGCACTCCAGACTGCCCGCACGAGCAGCCTTGTGAATGGGCGACTCGCCCACATAGTCCTGAGCGGTGACAAAAGAAAGCAGTCACACATAAAAAAAAGCAGTTTGAGCACTGTTTTAGATTAAATATAAAATCATGTTTGTGTATTGGTTTTAATCAAATATACCCTTCCTAAGCACAATCTGTTTCCATTTACAAAGTAAAAAAAAACAGGAGATTGTAACAGGGCGTCAGCCTGAACTTTTCAAACAAACTACACCTCCTCCCACACACAATTACAGTTACACATTAGTATGAGGGCAGATGAAAGAAAGAGAAAAAAACCCACATTGTAAAGTGGGACGGGCTTAACGCGAAGCTATTCTGCTGGCCAACACTGGTCTAAATATTAGCAAGAGGAAATCGCACAATGTGTAGTCTCCCCAAGTGGGAATTCTCCCATATGCGGAGGAATTCAGAGTAAATTGACAGAAATGCATTCCATGATGACGACAGCTTTCATCGTGACCTACTAATCCGATTTCTCTCAGCGGTGCAACAGAGCTTAAAATATAGCCTGAGTGCATGAAAACACATAGAGGGAGGAAACAAAGACTAAAAATAGTGAGTGACGAGTAATACACACAATGGCCTGAGCACAAATGCAGTCTAACACAACAAGGAAAAGAAAATCTGGACGTGGGGTATGTAGCAGGGGCTGACTGGCGAGGGGTCGTGACCCCACTTTAGAGTGATGCCTTCTTAATGGGATCAGTCAGAGTTCAACCATGTAACTCCGCCGACGTCAGAGGACGTTTTTTATTTGATCGTTTACACAAATGTAATGTGCTGGGAATTGTTACAAACAGTCTCTTTTTACTCTGCAGCTTCACTTGTTATATTTGTCCAGGAAATGTCAAAGTTAGTGTTTTGTTTTGTTTTAACGTTGCAACACAGTTGGGTGTACAGCACGCAGACGTCTGTGCATGTGTGTGTGTGTGTGTGTGCATCCGATGTGTACCTGTCTGTTAATGTCTGCGCCAGCTCGGAGCAGCCATAACAAGCACTCCGGGTGGCCCCCGAACGCCGCGATGTGAATGGGTGTCTGTGCAAACCTGGAGGTGACGGCATTCACGCCGCTGCCCACCTGAACCAGACGCATCACACACTCCAGCTGTGGAAACAGAAGGTGGAGAGATAGACAAATAGAGAAAAAAGGGTACGTGAAGCGGTTAATTCATGCTTCGGTCTGAGGGAAGACATTTGGGCGGGTGTGGACATGTGTCCTACAGCGGCAGACGTGTGTCACTGTTGCCCGTCCTGCGTGCTCATGAGTGAACTGTAGGCCAGCCCTTTTCCCGCGTCAACCTCGGTGGAAGACGCATGTTGCCATTTTGTTCAGTGATCTTACATTGGGTTTGAAAGTTGCAAGTTACATGTTTTTAAGTGAAACTCTAAAAGCTTTAGAAAACGACTTAAGGGGACTATTACGGACTATTGAGGCAGCTGCACGCTGCGCCATAATCACCAAACGGTAGTTTAAAACGATTAAAGTGTTTAAACTTTTAGATTAATTAGCATCAATTAAGCTAATGTTAGCTGAATTAACTGGAGTTAGGTTCTCCGCGCACCCTTTTGTCAAGGTTTCATTCATTTACTGTTAAAATGGTTCCCGCTCGACGGCGATTTGTTTGTATTGGCAGATAATCGACATACGCACGCGCGCTGCATAACGGCACAGTTCACGGAAACGTCCGTTTACGGTCAACCGTCTGCCGCTCGTTCACGACGGTTGCCTCCCGAGGCGAGGAACGCGTCTGCGCTCATTCGGGTCCCAATCGTGTCCGGTAAAAATAATAAAAAAGAAAGACCCGGCTAGCGGCGGGGCTAACCTTTCCGAAGTGAGCGGCCCAGTGAATAGGCGTCCAGCCGTAGAAGGTGTCTTCCACCGCGAGGTCAGCCGGGTTTGAGGTGCACTGAAGGAGGGAGCACAAGGCTCCGACGTCTCCATCCCTGCACGCCCGATGGAGGGGGAAGCGGCTGGTGAGCACCTCCTCGCTCGAGAATCCCGACTCCAAACCTACCGACATCGTAGCGAGATCGACAAAACAAAACCACCTGGCTACTTCGAAACGGACCACAACAATGGCTGTCTATTGTTTAATTCTGGTCGCCGATGTTGTGCCTTGAGGATCCCGACACCCGCCAGCCTGCCGAATGTGTTTCTGCCTGACGACACGGAATGGAGGGGAGGGGGGGGGGGGGGGGGGGGGGGGGGGGGGGCGTGGCTCTGAAACTTGAGAAACGCGGAGTGGGCTAGAAAATACGGACTGGATTTCACAATCCGGACCTTTTTCTTTTTCTTCTCCTGTCGATGCTGTGTGTTCACGAGTCGTAACGCCACCTATTGGAAATCAGGGTGCGTTGTGTTGGCGGCCCGTTCTCCCCCATTACAGTTTATTTTCTGACCACCAGGGGGCAGAATAACTTCAAAGATAAACTGGATACTTGCGTATTAACTACGACAAGCGGGCCCCAGAACGTCCAGTGGTCCTAAAAGTTATTGGTGTGTTGTGTGAACTTGTAAGTGCTTATAACATTAAATTATTTATTCGTTTGACTATGCATCACTGATATACTGAAATGTGCCGACATAATAAGGTTCACGAGTGTTTTTTATAATCACATGGAAACCGTGGATTGAGCAATTGTTACTCGTGTCCAGATTCTGTTTTAAATATCTTAATTCATTTTTTCTCTTGTCGCTTGTCAGTAAAAGTTCTTACATAAATTTAAGTTTAAAAAAATGAAAAATAATATTCAATTCAGGAAACTGAACAAAACAACACTGGTGTTTTTTTAAAAGAAAACGTTCCCAACACAATGTCAAGGAAACATTGCTTCAAGAAACGTTCAACTACCCCTAATCGGAAAATAGTGCTAGTCCCAACAGATATCGCTCTGAATGCACCTTCAGTGTAACTAAACATGCCGTGTGGTTCCCAATCCATTCAGTCTCCCTCCTACAGACTCCAGTGACACTAATAATATTCACCAGCGTTCTGTTGCTTTTTAGCACCACCAGATGGAAGTATAGAACAATACATGGAACAACACATGCAGGCTCTGACCAGGGTCAGGGTGATACAGAGTATCGACTTTTTAAAACGTTATTAGCAGTTCTTTTACTATTATAAATTAGGTTTCTTTTTACCCACATTTATCAACAGTACAGGATGATCTATTTTGGTAGTCAGGGAAGTATTATTTCTGTACATAGGATTACATTACATGTCATTTAGCTGACGCTTTTTATCCAAAGTGACTCACATTATGTTTAACCCATGGCTTTTTACATGTTTAACCCAGGGAGCAATTAGAGGTTAGGTGTCCTGCTCAAGGACACTTCAACATGGGACATGGAGCAACATGGGACATGGAGCAGCCTGGCACACCATCTCTACCCCTGCGCCACGTCGACCCATTAAGGATGAAGATATTGATTGCAGACGGTCATCATAATGTGTGATGCAGTGGTTTCCCTATTAAGCTTATGAAAAGCCAATCACGGTTCAACAGCAATCAATATCAACATTCTTAGATCTGGTTTGGACATGAACCTTACGATCTAATGTCCCAGTTTAAGTCAAGTGCCGTCATCAAGTGTTGGATTCTGACCACACAGTTGGAGAAAGCAGGCAGGGTTTCTCTGCTTAGTTACTCCAAAGCACCAACCACCCAGCCATCAATCAGGGGCAGGTCTGTCAGAGTGTGCACTGGAACGAAGAGAATGCTAATGAACCACAGTGAAGTGCGTCACACTGATGTTACTGGGATGATGTCATGCTCCACTTCATTGGGCTGTGGAGGCACTCCATTACCCAGTTCTCCCAAGTCGCCTCCTTCTCTTCAACATGTGACATCAAAGTCAGCTTTTATCATTTTGGAAACTCAATTCTGATCCCCCCCCCCCCCCCCCCCCCACACACACACACACACACACACTCATACACACACACACACACACACACACACACACACACACACACACACACACACACACACACACACATACTGTACATAGGCACACGCGTGTTAGGCTTTTAGGTGTCTTAAAAGGGACTTTGCTACAGAAGGTGAACGTGAACTGCCTTCACAGTCTTGAACACAACGGTGTATGGTTGGTTTTGAGCGTATCTTTTTACATCAAGTGTTGTGAAAAAAAGCCACATAGCTGTTTTCTGCCATAATCCAGAATTTAATGGAACAATCCAAAGAGTTTTTTCCAAGGGAACGGCGTGGTGCTAACTAACAGGGTTGAGCCACAGAAAGACGTCATCCCGGCACCCCGGCACCACTTTGCGAGGAGACCACAGCATATTTAGTGTCCGACAGAAGCAAAGGACCTATTTCTGTTAACGTCAGGGAAGGACACGTAGAAAGTAAATTGGTCAAATAAAGTTAGTAATCCTAATTGACAAACTATCTGTAGCATAGGGTTAGGCATATCACCACTGTATGACTGAGTAACAACAGCAACACAACATTTACTGTTGATTCTCCGTCCACGTTGTCCAACGGTGTATAACATTTATTGGCCAACCCAGTGAACACAGTGTTCCATTGAGAAGTCTGTCAGCTTTAGCCAAATACCAACAAACAGGTTTGGATTTATGAGGTAAAGTCATTTGATGTTTTTTACTGTCTAGTCAGTCTAATGAGGGATCGTTCTGTCTCCCATCGCCTCATTCCAATTTGAGTTTATGGACCTGTTGCACGTCCCCATGTCTTGAACTCTGCCGCTAAGCTTGATTGCACACCTACACAGGAATGTCTGCCGATACCTTATCGGCCTCGGTCAATATCCCACCTCAATACCGTCTGTTTGCTAAGATCAGCATGACTCCCTCGAAGTTCAGGCTCACTTCACTCCACCGCATTTCCATCGTCACTATTCATACTGCCGGGGGTGGGGGAGGGAAGCTCTCCCTCAGCTCTGACAAAACCAGATTAGATTACTGCATGTGAAAAATGCAAAGGGTGGCCAGCACATCCCGTCTGTCATGCATTCAGACACGATGTAACAGGAGCACAAAGGGTTGTCCGCTGACGTCTGACAAATCCTCACTGAGTCAGCTGCGCACGGATGAAAGATGACGCAAAGGTGTTCGGCATCGCTTTTATAAACACCAGCAGGACTGGTGGGTTAAATAGATGCTGGATTTACACAGTGAGTGAGTGAGATCGTCAGAAAACACGCGCGCACAGAGCACAGCGTTCACACTCATTTCTCAATTGCAAGATAATGCAGCCTACCTTTTTAACGAGAGGGCTGGAGACGGAGCTCCAGCAGCGGCTGTGTGACTGCGAGGACGAGCGTTGTGAAATGGAGAAGCTATATTCTCTCGAACTGAAGGACCACGCTATTGAATGAAGGGACAACAATGGGCTGTTATGAAAAGCAAGGAATGACCCATGAGGAACATATTACTGTAAGCGGATGGTGTCTCACTGTATACATCAGATTTCACATGTGAAAAGCAACAGAAATGCTAAATTAGTCATAGGTGTCTTTTTTCCCTTAGACGTATAAGAATCAAAGACCGAATAGGGGTTTGCTGAAAAGGGAATGGAAAGTAATCGGCAACCTCGTAAAAGAAAGGATCATAATCATAATATCTCATGCACAGGACTGTAGCCATATGTTTGGTCACAGCAGGAAAATGAAGTGTACGTGCTTTTTTCTGTTCTGTATTTCTGACGCAAAGAACCCACGTCTCGATTTTCACACAACAAAAGAAGCTTACAGCGCGGATTAATCATGCATTACCGCCACCGTAATTTACTGCAACAAGCGTTTCCCCAATTATTTTCTTTTCCTGCCTTTCTTTATCTAGGTGAAAATCTTCCTCGTAAGACTTCAGCCTCTTTCCGTGTTAAATGTTCCCCAACCTCACACCAACATTCCAAAAGTCACTATTTGGATTATATTTCCTGCTCAGAAAGTTTAATAGCCTTTTCTTAGAGCTTCCTCCTTGCTTGTAAAGTTGAAACGTATTTTGTTTGATTATTTATGGTCTTTAAAACTGTTTGGTGTTGTTTTGGTTCCTACGTAGTCTGCTTTTCTACCGTGTTTTGTTGCTGTATGTAAAATAAAAGTTAATGGATGACTGTTGATTCAATGTGATTGGCAAAATCGCTGTTCAGAATACAACAAAACTAGTATAATAATGTATATTATATCACACCATCACTTGTTGGTTGCTCTTCTGTTCACTACGTTTTCTTTGCGCATGCTGATTCTTCTGGTCTCTGATTTTTTTCTTATCTTCCCCTATTTGGTACCTTAATTGCAGGTAAAGGTAGTCCTACTGTGCCATTCGTGTTTTTGGGTGATTCATGGTGTCACTGCAGAGAGGAAGTACGCTATAATATCAGGGACAGACACACGCACACACGCACACACACACACACACACACACACACACACACACACACACACACACACACACACACACACACACACACACACTATTATACCATCTGCAATTCATAGCATCCATCATCTGTATATTGATTTGTTCTCTCTGTTCGTTCACCACACATTTCTTTGCATGACAGGTCTTTGATCTACAGTAAACAGTATGACTTGTGCAGCACATTCTCATTAGATTACAACGCTCCAAACACTGCGCTTGCCTTTAATAGAGAGGCAAGACTAGATAAACCTGTAAGAGTGGCTGCTTAGTCACTTATGTACCCGGTGAGGTGCCATCCAGGGAGAAGCACAGCGCTCATCGGGCCCAGCAGTGATGCAGTCTTTCCGTGTGTTGGAGAAGGAGGAGGGGGGGGGGGCTGCAGCTTTAGCGGTGACATCAGTTGCTTCTGACGACAGCGCAGCACCAGCTCTTACAACAGAGAGATTATGATTAACAGCTTTTTCCCCTTTCTTTCTCGGCTTATCTTAAGTCATTTTTGCAGGTGCTCATTGAATGAGCCTATAGCAATAAAATGTCAAAGGCAATATTTCCAAAGCATTTAAATACATGCATATTATAATGTTTCTTTGTGTAAATAACTGAATGTCTTTTTCAAAATGTACATCCAAAGTTTCGAAAATGACATTTAAACCCACATTCATGTTTGCAGCTACACTGTCAGTGTGTTCATGATTACTGAATAAGGAATTCATGACGCTCATTCCTCCAGCACCACCAGCAGCTTCACATTCATGGCGATGCTTAAAATGTCTGAACTTCAAATGTCCAAATACCTAAAAAGCAACAAAACCGTCAGCCTAAATTGGTATTTATTGCCTATGACACACGTGCTAAAATGCTAAACCCAGATTGGTAACACTGTTACCAGTAAACCTATAATTTAGCATGTGAGGATTCTCATATTAGCATTTAACCGTAACCCTCAGAACAACTATGACTGTACAATCTGGTGTCTGATTTCAAACAGAAATTCATCTCTCACAAAAGACGGCAGTGTGTAACAAAAACAAAAGTGCACAAAGTACACATTCACGGCGCTACAACCCCGCGTACTCTAAATACTGTGACCATGCAGAGCTACACTCGGCATTCAGCGACTTTCACATACTAAGCAGGCTTTTTGATATGCCAGCACACGTACACGTCAATGACTCAAACAACAAACGCAGTGTGTTATTTCTCGTCTATTCTAATGTGACATCAGAGACGGGAAGAGAAAAGAATATGGAGAGTGATGTGAAGGGCTGCTCAGTTGATACAGATTCATTTCGTTATTTCAAAAGGACCTTTTTCTCCTGAGAAACCTTTAACCCTCAGCAGCTCCAGAACATTCATTCCCCTTTTGTGATTTTCTTGGAACGTTTCCAGCACTTTTCAAGTTCCCAGATAATTAAGAGTGAGAAGTTAAAACCCACAATAGACGCTAATCTATGCCCATTTATGAGTCTGCAGCTCGGTGACTTCACACCCTCACGCACGCTTACTGTTGTTGGTGGACACATGCCGGCTAAAGCCTGTTTTAAACATAAGATGACACCTGTTATAATCACTCAACCGTGTGCACTAAATGCCAACGAGGATTATAACAGATGTCATGTCATGGATTAGAGAAGCTTGATGTACGTGGATGAATCTTTTCCTGTCACCTCCTGGAAATGCCACAGGGAATCACTTTAATCTCATTTGCGTGCTGTGTGTTCCCATTGCAGCGCCTATCAGCGTGTCTGCAAAAGGCAAACATATGGATCCTTGCTGTGTTTTTCTTTCCTACTGCTGAAGCCTGTTTGGTAGATTCTCATGGGAGGGGTCGGAGGGGGGCACAGCTGCTGTGTGACGTAAATGCAGCACAAACGCTCTGTTTGTGTGGTCGCAGCCCCTCGGACAGCTCTAACCAGCTAATGGCTCACCTCACACTCCCTTCCTCTCGCTTCTGCTGAACCTAGTGCTGGATCTTACAGTGAAAGACCGAGCAGATGCAGAGAACCAATCGACAATTTAAGTGGAAAACAGCAACGGACCGTCTGTAATTATGCCGGTTAAGGCCGCTGTTTGCACGTGAGCTTGATGATGACGTCGTTAGACATCATCAAGGCATGATGCCGGGCAAAGGCACAGCCGAGGCTCCAATTTCACAAATGAAATGAAGTTCAGTTTGTTACTTGTTACTAAACATCGGCATGTTGTGAAGATCCAGCACTTT
Source organism: Gasterosteus aculeatus (assembly GCF_964276395.1). Classification (NCBI taxonomy): domain Eukaryota; kingdom Metazoa; phylum Chordata; class Actinopteri; order Perciformes; family Gasterosteidae; genus Gasterosteus; species Gasterosteus aculeatus. The sequence goes on along the minus strand of NC_135704.1, from coordinate 8,266,266 downwards.
TGGAGCATGCATCCAATCTAGTGACTTAAAGTGAGGATAACTCAGCCCTTGTGACAGAAGACTGGGCAAAGATTTAAGGAGGGATATGGGTAAAAACTCAATGCTATCCTTTCTTCTTTGTAGAGTCAAGTCATTTGGATCAGACTTAAATAAACCCTGACTTTTAAACGTCCTTTATGACGCAAATGTACCTTGCCAACAGAATTAATCATAAAATATCCCTTGATTTACGAGCGTCATTGACGTATTCCACCACCCTTTTTGTCTCTAATAACATTGAAACCGAACCAGTTCTTTTGCACTGCGGTCGGTGTTTATTCCACTTTACGATACGGTCAACCGCGAATGCAAACCACAGTCAAGCTGACTCATTTCACTGAAAACCCAACACACCCAGCAGGACAACAATGCTACCGTAAACCACAAGAAGCATTAGAAGTAACTTCTTGGAGGTGTTTATTCTTTCCTCGTCAAAGGTCACGACTGACAGGGAGAACTCGACGGTTTGGTGCTTCTCAGGAAAGATTCAGTCACACCCGCACATTCAAGGTAACACGTCCATTTCCCGTAAGGCCTTTGCATCTTTCGGCGTGTGTTTGCACAAATGAACGCACGTTTGCGTGCGTCTGTTAAGCTGGAGGGGCTTCCTGCGGAGGTCACACCTGTCCTCGTTGAGAGATTTAACAGGAGGAGAAGATTGACGTGCCGACGCGAGGACGCAACGCTGTGCGAATTCTGTTGGAGCGCAGTGCTCTCTGCGGGAGGCTCAGCCGGGCTCAGGGCATCGTGTGCGTGCCCCTGAGACGTTGACGCAGGCTGCTGACATCATTGTCCGTACCCCCTGTAGACCAAGCAGACTGTTCGCTGCCAGAGAGGAGGAGGAGGAGGAGGAGGATGGAGGGGAGGGAGAGAAAAGGAGGGAAAATAGTGACGGGGATTCTGATGTGAGGAGGAGGCTCGATGTGAAGAAGGGGAGATTAAATAATGTATATTGTAGCCTAATTTTAAGAAACTCGTGTTTTAAGGGAACACGTTTCAAACAAGCACATCATTCATATTTAATCTAGACATCTAACTGGTGTGGCATTCAGCCGCCTACCTGACCCCTACAAGCAGGATATCTATAATCAAACCTACAGGTTTTTATCCCGTCAACACATCATTAACGCCGCAGAAATGTCACCGTGCGCCTGACAGTAATTATACAAAGTGAGTATCACACTGAGGTAATGATGTTCAACTCACATTGTGGGAGGCATGGATAACATGAAAAGAAGAAGGAAACTTTCTTATTAGGGGGGAGGTCATACATGATATACAGGTTCTTACTTATCTTAGCTGCTAAAAATAGCATGATGTCTGGAGGTGGAATGTGTGCTTTGAGCGGGATGAGAAGCTGCACAGAGTAGCAGGTGATTCCTCTGGCTGCTTCGCTGTCTTAGATATTTATTTTCAGTTTTCAGTTGCTGCAGAGAAGATAGTGAATGGAGATAAACTATGGCAGAAAAAGGGTGGGTGACAGGAGATGGAACCAAGCGGGGCCTTTGTGCTGCACTCAATCTGACGTTAATCATTAAAGTGAGCGTTGGGTGGTCTGGTGTTGGATAAAGAGAGCGGCGCAGTATTGGACGAAGAACAGGACAGGAACTGTGTCAAACTATCTGAGGTCTGCTTTTATCTCACAACAGCCTTAGCAACAAAATCCAAACACAATGCAAAACACTTCCGAGCAGAAATAAGGGCTCTACGGCTTCCTGTCAGTTGACAGTACCTGACGACACATTAGACAGCTGCACCAGTGTGTGTGCAAATTAGGAAAATTTAATACTTTAAAAACAGTGCCTCTTTTCATAATGTTAAAATTCAAAACTCAGCTGTTGACTTAGTAAAATATAAATGCTATGCTAAGAGTTTGTCAGACACATTTAACGTGGGTGCACACACCTGTTAACATTCATCACGAAGGGGACGTTGCATTGTCGTGAGTTTTTTGGGGAACAAAATGGAGCAAATGCTTGGCTTGTATTATTTGTGTACAACAGTCCAATTATCAAGTCTGCAATATGTGTTTTGCTCAAGGTGAAACATTACCATTTACTCCGTATGCAATCTGGCCCGGCCTACAATTTGCTTTGCCTTCTGTCTGAACAGCCATTCACTGGAAACATTTATTATCCAAGACCAAAATGTATCTAACCCTGACCATTCAATAACCTTAACTAGAAACCAAGTCATAATTGTGAAGATGATTTCCATTGTGGGGACCTTGGCACAGTTTGTCCTCAAAAAGGGAAGCAGTACCTGCAGTGTTGAAAGGAACAACATGAGTGATGCACTTCTACGCAGCACTGCATGATGGTGTTTTTAGAACATTATGTTCTTCACTATTTGGTACAGTTCCATCTTCTCAAACACAAGAATCTAACCATGCATTGCAAAATGAATTTAAAAAAACAACAACTTCCAGCTCTGCAGGAAGCTGGACGACAAATAAAAAAAAAAGTCTGTAATTCCCTGTATATATATTGCGCATGTCGACATATACTTTTGTTTACATCCTAGTAGTTAATTAGGGAAGAAGTAAGAAGAACTTATTTTATTGGGCCCCAGACCACCTCACAACTCATCCTACAAATCACGAGGACTGACCTTTTGACCCCAGCTCTAGCTTTCCTTTTTTGGTTTTGGTGCAGGAGAGGATCCCTTCCCCTCTCTCGGCCACCCAGCTTAGTGTCTCTTAATCCACGCTTAGCTGCTCTTTTCTCTGGCAGATGTCTCTCAAACCCTTTACCCCCATGTCAAAAAAACCATTAGGTTTCACTCAGCCACGGAGATGTTGTAGGTTAGCCCGACGACATTAAGTAAAGAAAATTAACAAGTCATCCACTAACTTTGCCCTCTGTAAACATACATGTTTCTACACTTCCTCTGACGAGTCAAGGATGTTGTCCATCTTTAGGGGCCCAGCTGAGAGACCATATGGACATTGAGTGGCATGATCAGGAGGACAGGATGCCAGTAACACCTGGGGGGATAACTCATTTCAATGTGGGCATTTTCCCCCCCATCTGGACTCAATGTCACATTCTGGTCCACCACTACAAGCAAAGACTGGTCCAGAATACAATCATTTGTTCACATGCAGTTATTTCCAATCCCCAGTAATCTGACACGGTCAGCCCCTTAACCCCCACCCCCCACTCCCTCCTACATCCTGCAGTCTGGTGTAGCTGATGACTTTATTTGTTTTATACATGATTTAATCATGTCCTGCCTTTCTGCACATTTTTCCATTGTCCCATTTATCAAATCCATTTCATCATGAGATGCTCAATTCGGTAAATCCCTTGTCGTTTCATATTTTGTCTGTGTGTGTGTGTGTGTGTGTGTGTGTGTGTGTGTGTGTGTGTGTGTGGATGGAGTGTAAAGACAAAGAAAAGTGACCCAGACTTTTCTTTAAATTAAGAAATCATTTATAGCAATCTTTATAGCAGTTGAAAAAGAGCACTCACAGCTGGCCTCATTCTTATAATTTTCCTTGCCGCTCCCTCTGTTTTTCTACCCTTTGTGTCTTTGTTTAATTTCCTCCTTTACTCATTGTTTTTTGTCTTTTAAATTTCATCAATTCATTGAGCATATCTATAATAATCTATTATTCAATTAATTCCCCTTGTCAGGACTATCACCTTTCTTGGTACCCCACATCCCCTTCCCCTGCCCCCCTCAGCTCTGAATAATAAGCTGAGCCATTGTATGACGCACATGGCTCTGTCTCCTGAGGGGCTTTTGCGCACACAAGCATTCATAAAGGCTCTATGCAGCACCGTGTGCAGAAACAGGCGGTGGCCAGGTATTTACATCTTCAGATAACCGACACCACTGTATCAGCGGCTGTGCTGATAGGAGGTAACAATACATGGTGCATTCTTTAGCAGAAAATGCCTTTGTTTCTGTTTACACGGTGATTATAAAAACAGATTGCATTGCTACCAGGGGCATTAAATGACATTGCATACGAAGATGGTCTTACTCTGTGTCTTTGGATGACCTGTTTGCCTTAAAGCCAAAAGAAACACTATATATTTAACACCAATCTCTCAGCATATTGTTACAGAAAAAGCAGATGTATCAACAAAACAATAGCAAAATGGCTGCAAAGCCACCATCACAAATCAAATCTAACACTAAAATAAAAAGAGACATTCAATTGTTACTTGCATACCAATTGCCAGCTCACAGACAAACCAGAAAAAAACTATATGGCAAATTTATTTTTACTAAGCAGCGTTTCTCCACTACACAATAATACAATGTTTTCTTTGTTAAAATGGCATCGAACTAACCAGTTAGGGGATTCTAGTTTGTTGTTTTGAATGAAAAAGAAACAAGGTTACCCATTTGCATGTTGTGCTTCCTGAGTGGAAAGGTTGTGAAAATCAGTGACATAAATCAAGCCTCTTTTCCAGCGTTCTGCCCCCCTAAGGGCCTGTCCCACTAAACTGCTGCTGTGGAAAAGCAACTAAATAATCAGTGTACCATATGTGTATTTCCACAACCGCACAACACTGTGCCTATTCCTTGTCATTAGATGGATCCTTTTCCAGTTCAACTTCCAGCGACTTTATTGTCCCACCTCACACAATGATTTATGGGAATTGAAAACACAAGCCCCTAAGTAAGTAAAACGTGTGTGAGAAACACACTGAGATTGTTTGCGTGAGAAGTGCTGTTGCTGGACCTCCTGGATGACAGGCTGACGCACAAGCTCATGAGGACGGCCAACGTCAACAAGCAAAGACTGACCAGTGTTAATTACCAAAGAAGAATGCTATCACTGTCTGTCCACGGGACACAACGAGACCGATTAATTCGAGCTTTTTGCAAAATTGTCAGAGTGCATAAACTGAAATGGCTTAATAAATGGCGTGATGTCAGTGGGTGGAACACCTCGGGTAGCCACCCGGTGCCGTGTACTGATAAAGAGCTGCAAATAGATGCAAATATCACAATTTAATAAAAACAAAGCAAGAGCTTTTATAAACAGAGCCACCTCCTTCATAAAATCTCACACACATTACACTTTCAGAACAGGAAGCTCTGCATCATTACCTCGCAGCACACCCGGTATGAACTGGCTTAGCTGTGTTTCACTAATGTGTGTTGAATATAAGCTTGATGGGTGTTTCTGCGGTGATTATGAAAGCTGGTCTCAGTAGCCGAGAAGCTGCGTTACAGATTGGAAACGAATGTAGGAGGCAGCTATTGAGAACCATTGGAGGGAGCAAAAGGGGAGGAAGCAAAAGGGGAGGAAGCGAAAGGGGAGTGAGCCGCGAGAAAATGCAAACAATCAGGACGGCAACATTTAGGGAGATGTCGACTCGGCACCGCCATATTTGCATGTACGTCATTCGTGCATTATGTTCATTTTTTCTACGTCAGGCTTAAGTGAAGAACGTATCTGTATATTTAATCACGTAAACAAGTATACATAACGAGACGAATACAGGTGAAGTCACAATTAGATGTTGATTGAACATTTATACCATATTTCACCAGAATTTGTCGCTGTGAATTTTTTCAATCTTCATGTTTAACTGGTATGATGTTTACCGTCTTTTCTTAATTTCTTTCAGCGTGCCACCAAGCTGAGATTTGCAGTAAACATAAAGTATAAGTGAGTATTTGTTCATAATTATTAGTTGTAGTTTGTGTACCACATGTCAAAAAGTATGTATTAAATGTTAATATAATATAACGTACTGAAGGTTTTAGGCTAAGACATTATATGAGTCAGTCGTAACTCATCAAAGAGCCGTGCTGACGCTTTGCTGAGTCGAGGTCAGGCTCGACAGATGTTCTCTGGAAGTCACCGTGTCACACTTGGTGTTGAGATGTGCAGCACGGAGGTCACTGCAGTCAGCGGAGAGAAGTCTTACATACATGCAACAATGAGACAACATTGATCCTCCAGCTGAACAGAAACACTTTATACACAGCACAGGTTAATAAAGGCTTTCAGTCGTAGTTTGACACAAGTATGACATTTTCTTGTTTACGACGTTCAATCTTCAATGTTCAATCTTGTTATGTTGCCTTTAAAGGATTTCTGCTGTCTTGTGATTCTGACCTTGAAATCCCATTGGACCTTCATACGTGTTGTCTGAAAAGCCTGGGGAAATGTGAACTTAATTAGATCTGATAGTTAGACATAATTACATGACACCAGAATGTTTTGATGTCTACCTTGAAGGAACGTTCCTGCCATAATTGTTGTATTTGATGATGTGGACAGCAGCCAGTGAGCACTGGTGAAATATCTCAGCATGCTTGTGCAAGCAACAAGTCCAGGAGAGAATCCTGACTAATTCCACCCTGTCATACACCCCCTGTTTACCGTCAGTCTGCACGGGAACGTGTGATTCCTCAAAACTCAAGTAAGAACTAAAAGAGGAAGTACCTCCCTGAGTAGACCTTGGTGCACCCACATTTGATAAAAAGCTAACAAGAAGCACAAGATAAAAGGAGCAAAGTTGCATGTGGCTTTTTCTTTGCGTATGAATGTGCAACGAAACATGCCCGATGAGTCACCTTCTTTTAGTAAACACTGATAACTCCTGAGAACAAAACAAGCTCAATCGTGCATATTTGTATATATCATTTATTTGCAGATACTCTTAACATGACTGATAATGGGAATTTTGTCTTTTGTTTCCTACACACACAGAAAATACTTGAACCGTCACCGCTTGTGTTTGGCAAGTGCTCAATGTCCTCATGTCTACAAGTTGTGCCTGTGAGACTGGTTTGAGCTGAATGCGGTTTGGCCAATGCTTAACATATTCACACACGTCTCAAGGGCATAAAAAAAATGAAATAAAAAACATCAAAATATCTACATATCTACATATCGTCTGGTTTGGTGATACAAACTACCATCGCTCTTGACCCCACATTGAAATAAATTCAATTCATTTTATTTTGTATAGTCCAAAGTCGCAAATTACAAATTTGCCTCAGAGGGTTTTTCAGTCTGTACACAAGCAACATCCTCCGCCCCAAAACCCTCACATCGGCAAACTCCCCCAAAAAGGTAAAAGCCCTTTGATGGGAAAAAGAAACCTTAGGAGAAACCTTACATCCCTCTTCCGAGATGGACAGACTGCAATGGATGTCATGTGTGTGTGCAGAATAGACACCGCAAAAGATGTACAACACATTCAATTCATACGACAGAAATGATTCAAATACTGCGAGTAGTAACACCAGTCGTTACACCATCTACACCTATACCTGTAGGTGTAGATGGTGTAACCGCCATCCACAGGAACCTGTAGGAAACCACAAAGACTTCAGGAAAGAAGCAAAGTGGGTAATGTGGGTGTATGATGACAGTAATAGTAATGTGGTTAATATTCATAATAAAAATGGTGGCACATGTCAGCAGGTCCATGGCAGGAGACATGAACAGGCTGTTGACAGTAATAGTAATGGGAATAATAATGGTGTTAGAAGCGGTACGTGTCAGTAAGGCCAGGCAGGAGGCAAGACGAGAGTCCAGACGGAACCACGATCAATACGGAACAATGCGAGGCACAAGACCTCTGGGGGAGAAGTTGAATTAGTGATGTGCATTATTGAGAGAGAATGAGAGACAGAGACAGAGGTGCTCGGTGCGTCCTAAGAAGTGCCCTGGCAGTCTAGGCCTATAGCAGCTTATCTAAGGGCGGGTCCAGGCTAACCTGAGCCAGCACTAACTATAAGCGTGATCAAAGAGGAAAGTCTTAAGCTTTATCTTAAATGAGCTCACTGTGTCTGCCTCCCCAACTGAAAGTGGAAATTGGTTCCACAAACTGGCAAGTGCCTTGTAGGTGAGAAGAATTCTGAGTTTTAATATCACTAAGACATTCTTGACGTCTAACAAGCTGGTCGGTCTGGTCTGGCTTGATCAACAGATACAACTGAGTATCGTCTGCACAAATATGGAAGTTGATGCATTGCCAACTAAGGATGTTGTCACAAGTCTTTTGTATGAAACCTATAAGAATCGCACTTAAGGAGAATTGTGGAGCACGAGCAGCTGCTGCTCAGTACTTATGTTATGCAAAGATATATTGTGTATGGATTTAATCTTTTAAAGTTATTTTTTCTTTGTTACTTGGGATTACTAACACAAAATATTCAGTTAAGTCTCATCTGGGTCATATTGCGTGACCTTTCAGCTGAAACATTTTGTATGCAATTTGCATTCCGTTAACATCTCAGACTGTGGGAGGGGCCGATCTGTCTCTCTACTGACGATTTTTGGTATTCACACACACTTTCTGCCACAGACAATCTCCAACGTTGGCCAGATAATTCCACCAATTTTGTATTGCCTTTTCACTGAATACAGAGTACATTTACTTTGTTGAGAGTTTGGTAATATGATTATTTTTCACATAAAATACAATATAATAGTAACGGAAATGGACAGAGTGGAAAGGATCCATAACTTATAATCAGACAAATAAGATATGAATATGCAGCACGTATCCATTTTCCATAAAAAATCGAGCTGGATATAATAGAATAAGATATCATTTAATAAAATCGATTAAATAAACACTTGAATGTGTTTTATGCTACAATAATGAGTATGAGTTCCTTCTATTATTTTTCAGGTGGAACCAAGTTTTTTTTTTTTTTTTAAGCGTTTAAAAAAAAAAAAAACCCTAACTGAGAATCACCAGTTGCTTCCTGTTCCTGTTTCACGCGCGCGGTGCGAAATGAGAGCGAGGCAGAAGCCCGGCAGAGGGAAACATCACGTGGTGTCACATCTCTACGACTGACGTCACCGTCCTCATCTCCAAGCAACCCCTCCATCAGCACGCACGTCACCGTGTGCCCGAGCCGCGCGGTTGCCCGGCAACCCGTGCCTTGCGCTCGGGCCCGGCCTTGCCTTGCCTTGCACCCAGCTCGGAGCTCTGACGCGGGTGTGACGTTAATAAGGTGGGTATCAATTTGTTATGGCGGCGGAGGGAGGAGGAGGGGGGAGGCGGAGGAGGAGTTCCCCCTGTGAGTGCCGAAGCCCTGCGCTCTGCATTCCGGCGGAGCGCTCAGCCACACACCGGCCGCAGCCGAGTCCCGGGCCCAAAGACTTGTAAGAAAAAAAAGTCGAATTATAAGAGGCGAAAGAAAAAGTTTATTATTGCGCGTTTTCTACATCCATTTCCTACTTTTCGCCGCTGTGGTTGTGGAATGGTTTACGTCTCTTCTGAGAGCCGCCTGGACTGCGAGAGAAGGTTGTTGTCCGTTTATTAAGGTAAGACGAGACTCTTCTCTCCATTGGACTCGCCTCACTACCTCACGTTTTCCTCGCTGTAATCTTGTAATTTTCTTACACAATCCAAAGACACGTGTTTTAGTTTCGTATGAAACCAAAACCACTACTAATAAACATATATTTCTAATTTGACTAACCACAATTCACTCATCATTCTCATTGAATTGGATCTATGGGACTGATATTAGAGAAACATGCCCGTATCAATTTATTTTTGCCGTATTAGGAATTTCAATTTTGACCGTATGACTGTGAAGAAAATGTTGATAGTATCTCACTGACTCCCGACCAGTGCGCTTAAATTAATTTGTTGTACTTCGTTGATTTGGACAACAAAAAACCTTAAAATTATTTTGTAAAAAAGTAAAATCTTTGAATATGCAGTGTAATGAAGAGCACTGAAATACAGGGTTGCCTTTGTCTCTGCAGGTAGCAGCCTTATACTTTCCCTCCTGACCGTGGCTGCAACATGGTGATCATGACCGAGAACAGCCGGGGGGCTCAATCCAGCGCTGCCCAGGGAAGACCCCTGCAGGTCGGGTTTTATGAGATCATCCGCACCCTGGGGAAGGGAAACTTTGCCGTGGTGAAACTGGCCAAACATAAAGTCACTAAAACTCAGGTCAGCAGCGCTCCTCCAAATTCGGTGGCTGTATTTACACATTATCAAAGCTGCATGATTCTAATTTATTCCAATTTTTCATTTTCAGGTGGCGATTAAGATCATCGACAAGACCAGACTGAACCCCTCCAACTTGGAAAAAATTTACAGAGAGGTGCAGATTATGAAGCTGCTAAACCACCCCCATATCATCAAACTCTACCAGGTGTGTATTATCTTTCGCGTCTGCGTGCAGAAAGGCGTGTGCGTGCATCATTGACTTATCCATCCTGAAATACATCGTCCACTGTGAATGCTGGTTGTGTGACGGCTCAAAGTTCAGCAACGCATGCATGAATACGAAAGTGTAAAATGCAATGGTGTGGGAAGCTTTGCAAAATGGGTGCTTATGTATTACCCTCATTTACTACTGTGGTGCTGACCATTGTGCCTCGTTATTGTTGAAATGTGGATTCTGATCTGCAAAATAAGGTGCTTTTGTTATCTGATGGTTTTGGATTAGCTTGTCGGGAGCCGGTGACTCTTTAGAGCACATTGAATCAGCACAACGGCATTAGTGCAATCCCTTTTGACCTCCCCCTGTGTGTGTCTGCATGTGCCTGTACGTGTGTGTGTGTGTGTCAAAGAGATACACTGAGAATAATCATGACCACCACGTCGGTGCTACGCACGAGGTGTTTTCAGTTGTAAACCAGTGGAGGTGATGGTAGATATGGTGAATGCAGAGAAGGGTCCGGAGGCTTCTGCTTAAACAAACAGGTGTCCAAAGGTCTCACCGTTGAGCCAATTAGCATCTGTTAAAGCTACGTGCAACGTGTCCGCACGGCACGTGAACGCGCCACATAGCGCTGCTTTACTTCTAATCATATTGAAGACTTAGTCGGGGAATCCGCTTTTTTTCCCTCTGCTGGCTTTCCCGGCATTGTGGCAGGCGTCTGTCAAGAGACAAACGTTCACCCACGCAAAGAAAAACACACAGAGGCCGCTGTGCCGTTTCCCTGCTGTTGAGAGATTACTTCATGTCAGTCATTAAGCAGTCAATCAGTATTTATTACGAAATGATCTGTCTTGGCTAAAACAATAAAAGCATGGTATTATTGTTTTCTTTCTTTCATAAAAGGCCTTCACAATAAGACAATTGAAGTAGTGACCAATTGACCGAAACTGGGAGATAAAAATGGGGAAACCTTCCCTTTGTCCGGCTCCACAATTGTAAGGATTTGATTCTTTCCTTCGCCTTATGTGAGCGTTAATCAGGAATCAGGAAACATTTGTTGCCAAAATATGTCAAACATACAAGGCATTTATCTTCGGAGCTAATGCTTTAGGAAATTAAACTGGATTAGCATTTTTAATAAAGGTTTAATAGAGTCTAGTGGTTATAATAACAATACATGTTAAATAACATCAAGAAACCTATTCAACCTATTTTGAAGATGAAATGAATACAGTTGCATTATTATCGGCCATGTGCTGTTGAAGATGGAATGACAGCTCTGATGTGCGACATGGATGACCCCTTTCTGTGCTGCATGTGATGCATTCTGCATCTTTTTTTCCGTGCCCTTGGGTTGGCGGGAGCGATGCTGGTCAGATGGCTCAATGATCGTCTAGGACCTGTGACCTGATAAATTAGCCGCTCCTTCTATTCTCTCATGAGAGTAGAATGTTATTTGTCAAGGACCATTGAGGCCTTTTTTTCTGCCTCTCTTTGACCTTGCATCAATCATACACTCCCCTCTAAATGTAAGATTTCAGATATGTCAGACTAAATTACAAGAAATGTGTGCGATACAAGACATCTGAAATATTTGCACCCAATGGAAAGCAGCTGCCATCCAACACAGAGTCTTCGCTTTGAATATTTCTCTCAGTCGTCTTTTAGCACCAACAACCGTAGAGCTACTTCGTGGAAAATGAATGGACATTCGTCCTAAAGGCTTAATCTTGCTCGGGGATTGGCTTAAGGGTCCTTGACGTGCTGTGCCTGTTCTCGAGAGCTGTGACGTCAGCTGCACCTCAAGGTGACAGAGCCCCGGGGAGCTGCTCCGTCCCTCTGATAAAGACGGCTCGCCGCTCGGACGGGACAGTGTGTTGAATCCTCCTCCTCTCGGCTTTCTAAAGGGGCTGTTGGACAAAATGAATTAAACTCCAACATTCAGTGGAATTTAGTGATATTTAATTTAATTTCAGACAGGGCTTTGTCGTATGACGAGCTGCTTTTCTGCTCAACTACGGCGTCCCTGAGGGCTCACTTGGGAAATTAAAGCTTTCTATGAGCTCTAAGAGAAGGATTGGGAATTGGGCGTCTTTCTCAAGTGATTGAAACTATGGTTTTTATGATACACTCATTCAAAGAGATAATCTGTTGCCAACTAGCCAGTCTTAGGAATAACATATATATACATTTCTAATGATTTGTCTGTGTATGAATGTATTTACCCTTCTGGGGATGTGGTATAAAATGTCTCACGGCAAGAGATGCCTGAAGCAGGCTGAACCAGAGGACATGGGGACGGAACAGGTTTTTCCCTTCATGTTCACCAGCCGCTAATAACACTTCAACTTTTCTTCCCTCTCTTGTATCTCTTAGGTAATGGAGACCACAGACATGCTGTACATTGTGACCGAGTATGCGAAGAACGGAGAAATGTTTGGTGAGTTAAGCTTTTTCAAATATGTTTTTTTGCACTTTTAAAATGACTGTAAGCCAAATTTCGACTTGAACTAAAGTATCCCTCATCCCTCCAGACCACCTGACCACAAATGGCCGTATGAGTGAAGATGAGGCGCGAAAGAAGTTTTGGCAGATTCTTACAGCAGTGGACTACTGCCACCAACACCACATTGTTCACCGCGACCTAAAAACAGAGAACCTGTTGCTGGATGCCAACATGAACATCAAACTGGCTGGTAGGTCCGCGGTTAGCAATGCTTTAAATCTGACACCCTATCTTTGAACCCTGCTGCTGTTTTGCATTCTTGTTGATTTCCCCTCTTGAGGAAGTAGTAAACATTTCTGAATCAAGTGATTGTTCTGGAAAGACTAGACGTTTTATGAATTGTGAATGCTCAATACGATCTCGTATGAGACACTGAAAGACGCCCTGAGCTCCTCATTGAAGAAAAAAAACATACGAGTTTGAATTAATGTTGTGTGTCTCTTCCTGTGTACGTACAGACTTTGGATTTGGAAACTTCTACAATGCAGGGGAGCCTCTGTCCACATGGTGTGGCAGCCCGCCTTACGCTGCCCCCGAAGTGTTTGAAGGGAAAGAGTACGAAGGGCCGCAGCTGGACATTTGGGTAAGCTTGCAGAATGAGAATATTGGCAGAATTATTCAATCCAGCATTAATTTTCTTCTTATGTTAATATTCTCCTTTTTGCTATTTTATTTACAGAGTCTGGGAGTGGTACTTTATGTTCTTGTCTGTGGCTCTTTTCCATTTGATGGACCCGGCCTTCCTGCACTCAGACAAAGAGTCACTGAGGGACGATTCAGAATCCCTTTCTTTATGTCTCAAGGTATAACGGCAACAGCAGCGCAAAAGAAATAGCGCTAATTCTGAAATCTGCCTGAATCAAAATCCCAAACTAAACGTTCCATTTCCTCCTCCAGACTGTGAAAACCTAATCCGTAAGATGCTGGTGGTGGACCCGGCCAGGAGGATCAGCGTGGCCCAGATCAAACAGCACCGTTGGATGCTGGCAGACCCAACAGCCGCCCGCCAGACCCTGAGCCATTCCCTGACGGAGTACAACTCCAACCTCGGGGACTACAGTGAACCAGTGCTGGGCATCATGAGCACGCTGGGCATCAACCGCCAGAAGACGATCGAGGTGACTGAACGTGGCGTTTTAGCACTTTGTGAGCGGTTCTGGGAGACTCACACTGTGCCCCAAGGAGAGGAAACACCACTAATCTGCTGCGTCTTCTTTTCCCCAGTCTCTACAGAGCAGCAGCTATAATCACTTCTCTGCAATCTACTACCTGCTGCTGGAGAGAGTGAGAGAGCATCGCAACCAACAGCTGAGCCGCCAGTGTGGGACCTGGAGCCAGAGACCCAGGAGCTCCTCCGACACCACCGGCCCAGAGGTAAGCGCCTCAGCTGCGTGTATTGAGTGTAAAATGATACCTAGAACCGACGTAACATGCGGCTTTACGCTTGAGTTCTAAAACGTGGCGTGCTGTCTGCTGGCTTCTAGGTGATCATGGAGTCCACCGACAGCTTTAGGAGCACAGCATTTTCCATTCCGGCCAAAAGCACTCCTCAAGTGTACCCGGAGATGGAGTACGACCAAAGTGGCTTGTTCCAGGTAATTGCCGATTAGACACCATTAAGCAGCTCAGACGTTGGGAGGCTTCACCCTCTGCCCCTGTCTACTGATAATGCAAATACTGCGCCTGTCAATGAGTGGCTGACAGTCCAACTCCTCCCGTTTCAGCGCGTGGTGTTTCCAGCGGAGGCCAGTCTGAACAGACTGCTGTGGAACCGCTCCATCTCACCCAACAGCCTGCTGGAGACCAGCATCAGCGAAGAAGTGCGACCCCGGGACCTGGAGGAGGAGGAGGTAACGCAGACTCCCGGGCCTCTTCTCCCTCCCACCACCACCTCCCGCAGACACACCCTGGCCGAGGTGTCGGCCCGTTTCCACCAATGCAGCCCCCCATGTAAGAATGTGATCTCATAGCGGTCAGTCCACGCAGCGGTCAGTCCTTTCGCGCATGCAGAGTTGTAATGTCCTCTCTTCTCCCTTCTGTAGGTATTGTGGTCTGTCCCTCAGATGGCGCCTCTTCTGACGGCTGTCTGAAGTCCTCATCCAGTGCAGTTCCCACTTTGCGGGAGGCTCGGGGGGAGATGTCAACCCTTCTGGCCTCTGGGAATAAGAGTGGCGCTCTGCTGCCTGCTGGAGCTCCCCTGACCGTCTCCTCCCACCTCCTGCCCCAGGGCCAGGCCTGCCTGCCAGCTGCCAGCTTCCAGGAAGGCCGCAGAGCCTCTGACACCTCCCTCACACAAGGTACAGGAGCACTAACAACAAGATTTGTTTACGCACTCAGCTGATTTAAAAAAGAAAAAAAAAGAAGGTGTCACGTTATCAGATCAGAGGACGGTTGTGTAACTCTCTCACATGTCTTTCCCAGGCCTTAAAGCTTTCCGCCAGCAGCTGAGGAAAAACACACGTACTAAAGGGCTCCTGGGATTAAATAAGATTAAGGGTCTGACGAGGCAGGTATTTCCTCCACTCTCCAGTACACGTGGCAGCCGAGGCGCAGCGGGTCCAGCTCACTGCGAGCACCGCAGCATGCTGGAGGAGGTGCTGCACCAGCAAAGGTGAGACACCTGCCAGTTATTTCATACAAGCGTTCTGTTACCTCTAATATATCTGATATCTTGATGCAAATATAGCGAGTCTGATCTTTGGTGTGTTTTCCAGGATGCTACAGATCCAGCACCAACCTCAGCCTCAGATCAAAGCTGTTCACACAGGACCAACACAAAATCCCCTGCTCTTTCTGGCCCAGCAGCAGTCACCCTCTCCTCCACCTTCTACGGCCTTCGCTTCCCCCTCCATGTTTGACACGGCCGTCTCCTCCGCCCTGCCCTCTCAGCAAGCTTCGCTGGGTTTATCGCACGTCGCCTGGAAAACCCTCAAGACCTCCTCCTCCGGCGGCTCCTCATCCCCCTCGTGCTGCTACGCCTCCTCTCTGTCCCCCGTGGCCTCCGCCGCTTACCTTCTAGAGGCTCGTCTGCACATCAGCCAGCAAACACAACCTCAGCCCCCCATCATCCTCCAACAGCAGCCCCAGTCGGCAGCACGAGGCACCTTCCCCATCCTGTCTAAACCGGCATTGTGGAGCACAAGCTCGGCCTCCGGCACCGACCCGGACATGCAGCTCAGTAGCTGTGTGATGGTGAAATGAAGGCACCAGCTATTTGTTCTGTCCGCGGGAAGAAAGAATCTTGATGCTGAGCTGAGAAGAAAAGAGCAAAATTCAGGAGGAAGAACAAAAAGCGAAGCGCAAGCGACAAAAGTACACTTTGTTCAACAACATGCGGTACACATACGAGAATGTGTCCCCACCACGTATGTATGTTGTGTGCTCTTTTGATATAATAAGCTATAGACTAAGCAATAACCAAACTCTGGACTCCAGAGGAGCAATAACAGACCTAAAACTCTCATTAGCTGACCTGAATGAGAGCTGAAACTAGCCGATACAATTATTGCTCACGTTTGTATTATGTCGAAGTCCATTTTATGGTTTTGTTGAATACAGGAAGCCTCCCTTTTTCCTCATTATATTTTAGACACGTATTGTGTCATTTCCTGTACTCAATGTTTTTCACCTCATTGGACAAAGGACCAACATTTCAATTTTCTTTTTTCCACTTTGTCCGCCTTTGAAAGACATTTCTCTGTAGCAGTGCAATGGACATCCAATACAATGCCCTAAGCTTCACTGAAGGACTTGATATGTATTGAAACTGTGATTATTTGTTTTGCTATTGTAGCTACGCAACTGCTGCTTTTACCTCAAGTAGCTGCTACATCCTTATCAGCCAAAACGGAAGGAAGATGGTGTCTGGTTGAGTAAAGCACAACAGGGACATCACCTTACACTTGTGGATACAAAGACCGTATTCCCTTCGTTTGATGAGCACCTTCAAGTAAGATGATGTTTCTACCTCCGCAGGAGCAAGTACTTGGGAAGCTGTAAAAAAAAAATATTCGCTGAACAAAAAGTGTTCAATACCAGAATATCGGAGGACTGTCAATTTGGACAAAACAAAGACTGGGAACCGTGCAATATTTCATATTGAAATACAGAAGGAGGATGGGGATCTGCATAGGATGGTCAAAATGTACATTTTCGTTGTGTTATTCCTTTTTGGTTTGCTGTGCTAGCTGACTTTAACAGGTACTAGATATATAACATATTGCTTGATGCTGTAAAATTGATAGAAACACTTAAGGCATTTCAAAATGCTGTTTCTTCACACAGTATGCTTATAGTTATTTAACTGAAAGGAAGAATCTGGGTTTACCAAAGAGCGAACAGCACAAGAGATGGCGATCCATCACAGATACACTACTGACTTTTCACTTTGAATGCGTCCTCAAAATGTAGCGTGGTGGTTAGCAAGCATATATCCTAAATTATCTCCTTAGCTTTAGCTTTGAGAAAACGCCCGCTTCCATCAAATGCTGATATTGTTGACATTTCTAGCTTTTACTATCAGGACCGTAGTCGTGTTCCTTTTTTTTTTTTACTTTTCTAGAAAAAAAGAAGAAAAAAGAAAAATAAATCCAAACATAGCAATATACCACGTTGTGCTGGAAGTTGAACTTTCTTTAGTTGTCCATAATTATAAATGATCTACAACAAGCTGGTTTATTAGTGCACTCTAACTCAGAGAACATACTCGAGAGCTGCAATAGATGTGTAATAAATAGTTGCAAGCTCAATTAGTTAGTTCAATTGGTTTGTTTTTGCACTCCCTCCCAACACTTGTGCCTTTGAATAAACTCATGGTCAGAGGTCTACAGCTCCGATACGCGGAAGAACGAAAGTTCAATATCTACTCTGAACTCTCTCTATCTTCCCTGTCTGACCTTTGAACGATCCGTGGAGACAGAAGCACTTTATTAAAAAATGTTTCCCATGATGAAAGAACTTCACAAAACACACTTTTTGCAAATGTGTAAGATGACCTTTTTTGATGAACTATTTCTTTTTTTTCTTTATCTGATTTGTCATTTAAATTGTGTGAGTGTTTTTATCTATGTATTTGTGTGTGTGTGTGTGTGTGTGTCTGATTGTGTGTGATTGTGTGAAGGGAAGAAGGAAAGGAAAGAAAAAGATTGTTGAACCAAGAAGGATTGTTTATTTATGTGGCTATTTATTTAAATAAAGTTCACTTCCTAAACTCGGTTTGAATGTTTTATGATCATAACCTTACTGATATTAACTGTACAAAACTTCACTGCACTTTTACAACTCGTTTTTTACAGTTGATGAATTTAGTCAAGTTGAAGATTCATCAACTGTAGTACTTCTAATATGTATATATGCTGGAAAACTGCTTACATTATTAGACTTTTAATCTAATCATCTATGCTTTATATATGTCTTTCTGATTATCATTTACAACCTTATTATTTTCATTGCACACTCATCTTTTAGCACAACCATGCATCTTTCCACGAATATTAAAAAAGCTTGTGATAAATACAACGCTTTAATCTTTAAATGTAATGATCCGTATGATGAAATGCTGTGATTTCATTCTGCAGCATGTCTAAAATAATGATACTTTCTATTACTGAATACTTGTAATAAATCTGGTGCAGCCAAACTTTAGGTCGTATCTCAAATACTGTTTTATTTATCATAAAATCCTTTGATGGCAGCTTGATTAAGTTTGAGTTATACTATTTTGTACAGATGTTATAATTTATCCATCGACAACTGACACAATGACAGTGAGAAAATACTTCTGGACAACGCAGAAATGGGTGCATTAGCTTCTTAACAACCCTTAATCCCCTTTCACTTACTGATGACGTGGCAAACTGTTGATGCGCTGGCACCCAACGAGACATGCAGAGTGATGATGCATTGGACCCCGAGGTCCCTCCTGCGGGTCATAAAGCTGAGAGCGGACAGTTTGTCTGCATCAAACCACCCGTGAGCCACATGCCGCCTCGCCATCTCCGTTTCAACACCTGCAGCGAGACTATTCCACACCTACATGTGCTGATAGATTTAACGTACGACTTGACATTTGGCGTTTGACCCCCCAGGCAGCTGCTCCTGAGGGTTCGCTGCAAAAGGAACGCCACGCATTCGACATGCAGTCAGCCAAAACAAACCAGTCATCAGCCGCGGCCTGCTGCGGACGTGACCTTGAATTAACGAACAAGCTGTTCTGCAAATCGTTCTCAACAGCACTCGGTGGCCGTCTGATTCATGTTTGTGGAAAAACTCACCGACAACCTTCCGCTCGCGGTGTTGACATAAAACAGAAAAGCGGAATGTGTACACCTGAGACACAGAAGCTCGGATTCTTCTTTCTAACAATTATTTACTGTGAATAGTCTACTTCCTCTTTATTTGTTCCTTTACAAAATTCACCCAGTTTCCATCCACCTCAGCAGAAGTAACGACAGCTTCTTACGGAGCTCCACTCCGGAAAGGACAGGACTGACATGTCAGCTGATATCGCAGATAAGTCAGTGTAGGTACACAGTGAATACTTGACATGGACTAATAACAAATGCCAAAGATATATGTGAGGTAACTCTGGTGTTCTTATTGCTCATCATCGTAGTAAAAGAGTAATGGTGCGTCTTCGTAAGTGTCTAGTTGTTTTAACTTGTCGAAATATGAAACAGCAAAAGCAGTAAAGAAGAAGAAGAAGTATTTGGTAGGTTTCGACTGGACTAGTTTGCGCGTTAATGTGGCTTGGATGGCGCTATCCTCTCTCTCTCTCTCACACACATACACAAACAAACACAGGAAGTGACAAGAATCCAATGTTACACACAGCGACAGCGCGCCGCAAAACATTCAAATAACCGGCTTATCAAAAGTGACGTTCATTGCGTGAATTGTAAAAATAATTTCCCTCCTCAGGGACCAGCTACAGATTACAAATGAACTCAACGTCTGATGACAAAAGAGAGGTTTAGACCTGCCGTGTAAATGTTGTATCGGTCACGGGAACTATTTTCGTGGCACAGATAGTGAACACACGAACTCCACTGGCCTGAACAGAAACACATGAGAAATATTCTCGGGGAGCCTTTGTGGGGGGCTTCTTGGGTTCCTCTGCTCAATGAGTTCAGCACTCTCCTAATTGTGTGTAAGTGAGTGAGAAACAGCACACTTGCGTCGCTGCCATTTTTCGAGCTCTCTGGCTGGATGACGGGTGTGAACACCAGAGGATTTGTGAACCGTCAGGAGGTTCAGAGCAAAGCAAATAAATAACTTTTGGAAGTGCAGGATAGAACTCATCTAAGAGAACCCTGCTACGAACATCTGCGAACCAAAATATATTATTTGCTAAAATAATTCAATCGATCTATTGATACAGGTGCGACTTGCTCCATTGCCTTGTTCCCAATGACTGTAATAAAACTGACTCGCCTGAAGCTCGTCGCTGGAGGGGAAGAATAACAAGGACGAGGAGAGCCTGGACATGCTGGTGATCACACGGCAGCACACAGAAATGTCATGTGTTTCATAAGTTGAGAAACATCTCAACTAATTCTAACTATTAGGTTTTCTTCACTCTATCATCTGGTCAGGTGTTTGAGCGCAACTTGATGCAGAAATGTTACACTGTGAGTTATTTTGCGTTCACTTGTTGATGATGAACACGATGAGTGGCTCATTTTGGGAGTAGGCGCTGGTTAAGCCTGAACTTTATATGCACACACCCGGAATTAGAGCATATAGTTGGGCAGCACCAGGATGATTCATATGGAAGACAAAACTTGAGTGAGTAAGTAAACTTGAGCTCAGTTTCAAGGCACCGTGCCATGTGGGTATAAACTAAAATGTAGCTCAAAACTGCATTTGCTTGGATTCCACAACAGGAGTGTAACCAGGTATGACACTAATGGTGCTTGAGAAATAAACTGTAATGGAAAATGTAAACTGCTTGAAACTGCAGATCCTGTTTGACTTTAAATGTTCTCATCATCAGGTTTAGAACAACGAGAAGCTTAAATGTTTGTATGACTCAATGAAACAAATTGGGAACATTCTCATGCTCCATTTATGTCACACTGCACATTATGTTAATGTTCTCACATTGTTCCTGCACCACCCAGGACTTTTAATTTGGAGGCTCATACATCAGCACAAGACTGGTGTGGCACTGCAACAGAGAGATTAAAGGGAAGCGCCGAACACACACATGCACAAACACACACACACAGAGTGTCAGCTGTGGCAGCTATGACGCACTTTGGGCTCTGTTAATATTGTACAGCTGGCTTAAGCTTGTGTGTGAGCATTCCATTACAGGCCTTACATTCCATTGCTCTCTCAGCTCCCCCAGCGGTGTGTGTGTGTGTGTGTGTGTGTGTGTGTGTGTGTGTGTGTGTGTGTGTGTGTGTGTGTGCTGAATTACACACCCAACTTCTGTCTCTAACAAAAGAAATAGCCGAGCCAACAATGCATCAAACAAGTATTGTCTTCAGTTAATGCATCACATCTTTCAGAAGCAAGCAGGGGGACAACGCTTGCAATTGTCTTTGCGTCAACAATTCCCACAGTAAGACAAACACGTGTTTTGTTTAGCCTGCTATGTCCACTACAGTTGACCCAGCAGACGCGTTAAAGGTTTTATTGCATTTTTATTATATAATATACATATGTATCAATTCTCATATATAGTATGACAGTTTTAGCTAAAAACGGCTCATTTGTTTTGTATTTTCATGAATTGTTTTGTCTTTTTCTTTTGGGGACCAAAACGCAATCAAATACTGCAGAATGTCTGATGATCATTCCACACAGTCAACTAGTGAACTCGAGAAACATGCAAACAAAGAATGGTGACGAGTACAGTCTTACATCAACGCAGCCGCAGAGTCTGCTTACAATAAACACTCTTAAATTGCCTAAATGCAAATCAAATGCTTGTTTTTACAGCCCCAAGACCTCAATCTGCTATTATTTCCTTTGCAATATCTCTAACTGATATAACTGAAATCTGCGAAATATGGTCAAACCTACAGTAACCTATGAGAAAAGACTTAGCAGGCTTAAATGCAATTATAATGTGTGTGTTAACCATGTTTTATTTATTTTTTTAAACATCTTATACGCATTTCTCCCAAAGATTAGCCAGAAACCATTACTGCAGCTTCTTGACAGACTACAGAGAGACCTTCCCACGGCTCTCTTCCAAAAATGGAGTGAGATTTGGCTGAGATATCATGTGATGAGCTTCCCTTTTCTATCTTTGCAAAAGCCTCTTTGTTTTCCAAGCTCAGAGTGTTTAACTTCTCTCCCCACAGACACTGTAAGGGAATATGAGGAAGAATGCTCAGGGAAAGGAGGAGTCACAGTGCCTCGCTTCACCGCGTGGTTGAATCATGACACGGCCGTGTCAGAAGTTGTGTCTCCGTGGAAACTTGAAGGACTTGAAGTCAGATGGTAGGTGCGTCACTGAGCCTGACTCCGAGGCCGCCAGCTCCTCTTTCATTGGGCTTGTGACACCAGAGACAGTGCTGCTGCTTTGTTGCTACATGGCCACATGTTGCAGGTAGGTATCGGAGGCATCACGGGTATCAGTAGTGGTCGGGAGTCACCGGCTGCCTCTGGCTCCTTCCTATGTAACAAAGATAACCTTTAGTTATCAGGACTTATCTAGGAAAACCCTCCAGATACAACGGCTGCCGGTGATAAGGCTTCAATGACCTCTTTAACCCTTGTATGGGTAATTTCTAACTTGTATTATATGAAATAGCCCTCAAGATTACAAAAAGAAAACCTCGTTATTTCCTATTTCATATTTTTCCTCTGTCCGCTGCAATTTTGCATCAGGACAGAACTTGAACTGAATGACCCGAGGAAATAAAATAGATTACATTTAAAGACAAAAACTACTAAAAATAATGACATCAAAGGAGGATTTAAACTTAGCTTAGTATTTAACTTTCAGTGATTCAGATTTTAAATTTCATTCCAAAAAGGCAGAGTGGATAAATACTTTGTTACTACATCAAACAACAATACAATGAAAGATTCTGAAGATGAAATACTGGCATTGAGTAAGAATAATGCACAATGCGCTCATATGATAACACACTGAAATGTACACACACACGTCATCAGCCTCATTGTTGTAATACAGCATTTTTCGCATCCAACATTAGTAACAAACCCATCTGCATTTGTTTTTTCTGCAGTTTCTATATGGGAACCTGTGCCTAATGTGGCTTGCTGTTTAATCTGTGTCACCTCTCTGTCTGTCTTTCTGACCGTCACCTCGCCGGCCTGCAGGGGACACATTAAGTCATCAGCCTGCACTGACGTCAGCTACTCCAGCTCCACAATACAGCCAACAGTCTGCAAGATGTTTACGAGTCTGTCTTTCATTACTCGGAACGGTTGGTTATACAACATGCAGAGAGGCAGACAGAGAGAGAGAGCATGCAAGCTTGTCTAAGTGGGTCATGTGTGTTTGCACAACTGCACAGAGGGCAGGGAAGTGGGTTGAGTGTGAGGTCACGGGTTGGCTTCGGCAGCACACGTTTGAGACAAGTAACATTTTGATCCGGCCCAGTAGTCATGAGGCCCTATGGAACTTGTCGAGGCGTCTTGTCACGCGTTTCCAGGCGCTGCTGCACAAAGTTGTTGCATGACCTCAAGTTAAATGACAGGAACAAGCAATTCGTTCAGAGGAAGTGAGCGCACATCCTGTTTACGTCATGGTCTCGTGTTCATTTCTTGGCGTTTCACTGAGGGGGAAATAACTATATGTTAGTTTACTACTCAGCGCATAAACACTTTTGGAAAATGACGCCGACAAAACAGACAAGGAAGTCGAGGGAATTCATCATGGAGTTGATTCAGTATTTCCGAGGACGTTTCGCTCCTGGAAATAAACGCCGACAGTAACAAAGCGGGGCTGGCAGCAGCTCTCAGGGGGAAGTGAGCGGGAAAACCCTTCTCTCTGTGTGACAGCGTCGAGACATTGACGTAAGACATGAATAAAACAGATGGGAGGACAAGGCTCCTGAGTCTGCATCTCTGCCATCATCTGCTGCAGACACATGATAAAATACCTTTAAAACACCACACATTTACTTACTCATTTACAATCAAAGAGCTACTCAGATCCTTTACTCAAGTCGTGTAAAGTATTGTTAGTAAAGTGCACTTAAAATATGACACGTGAAAGTACTTTACAGTAAAATGGTCCCACAATTTTTCTACGATGGATAATGTTTTGGGATTATTATAACTGCATAATAATGATTAATATGAATGCATTCATATGAAGTTTGCTTTCTCTATTGTTCATGCTGCTGATGTTAAATTTGTTTTAATGTTGTGAAGTTTAATATATAGCAATGGTTTATATTCCATAAGATTATGTTTGTGATGCAGCTGTTTTCATCTTTGTAGCAATGTGTATTCCGGATGAATCTAGGAAGGTTTTTCAATAGTTTATTGAGCTTTATGATCCCATAAAGGAACGCTTCATCCTTCAGTGCATCACAATCATTCAAAATCAGCAAAAAGTAATCTTAAAAGTAACTGAATATTTTTTTTAAAACAATATTTTGTTGTAGGGGAATAGAACATACCATACAATGCAAATACTCAAACGTATACTTCAGATCAATTCAACAGCAAACAACCTGCCACCCAGCTGCTATAAACTGAAAGAAGACGTGTTTAATAGCAGCTGTGTGAGAGGCAACACATGCTGCAGACGCACCTCACTCGCACACTGTGCACTTCTAGGCTTCTGTGAAGGAGCTCATGTGACACGTCCATGAAAACAGAGAGCGTTACGGTTACATAAAGCTGTGATATGCAAGGTCGCTGAGAGCAGGGATGCTGTGAGTTCATGATGAGGCACAAAATGAGGGTCAACAGGCCCCACAGAGCCATCGCTGCAGACATCAAGAGACCAAGTAGCTACCTGTTGGTTCAAAACGTGATGGGGTTTCTCTTAGAGGGATTCTATCACTGTTTTTGTTGCAATTACTGAGAAAGTATCGTATTTTCAGCAAGAAGAAACTATGCATATTTTCATTCCAACAACTGATGCTAACTACCAATATGTGCAAGAGACGAATATTTCGATCGTCTCGACATGTCGGCAGGCAGCGGTTTGTAGCTGACGGTGCAAACGGTGCAAACTACAGCGAAAGTGCTGACAGAGCGAGCAGTGTTTACACAACAACGATGCTGGCGAGGCCGACGTTACCAGCCGTAACCGCCGCGTGAGAGCACGTCAACCACGCAAGAAGAAGCTCGGACAACAACTCGTTCCTCTGCTCAGCTCCACAAAATCTTCATGTAGACAATTATCATTATCTGCTATAATCATGTTTATAATGTTGAAAATGTTGAGCTCCTTTAAGACTACATACCAAAAAAAAGTGATGTGTCGGGCTTGTCTGTGTTTGTGACAGTTGTCTTTGTGTGCTCGTTGTGAGAATATCATGTAACGAGTCAACAACGGGGGCAGAGTTAATCTGTTAATGGATGTCTGATTTATAAAAACATTCTAAAGTCACTCTGTGCTCCTGTGTGTTGCCGGGCAGGCCTGGTTTCCAGGCTTCGCACGTCATGAAGTATTGAAAAGCGGCAGCGGCGGCACGGCTTGCACTCCGGGTTTCCAGAACAGAAAAGGCGCGCCTGTCCCCCCCCGAGAGACACGTCCATGCAGCCTGGAGAGCAGCGTCTCTCTGAGCCAGCTGACTCACAGCAGCTCCATCTAATGCACCACCTCCGCCCTTCACTGCAAATCAGCCTCAAGCTCTTCTGAGAGGCCCGACTGGGTTCGTCTACGCGTGAGTCTGTGAGCCGGTTATCATGTGCACTCCACTGTTTGGTATTCAGCACAAAGAAAGGGCCCGTGAATGTATCCACCCATCATTTTCACATTTTCATACTCCTGTCATATTTTTTGGCAACTTATCTGTGTGTGTGTGTTCGTGTGTGTGTTTGTGTGTGTTGTTGCATGCCGGTGCGGGTTTGCATCTGTGTGGCGGCTTCCTCCTTTTGGTCTGCGGTACTGCTGCTACTGTCGTCCTGTAATGTGTACACATCCTCGAGTACGTCTCCTTGAGTCCTTTTTTTTGTGACAAATTTGGTTAATAAATTGTCAAAAACAAGAACTTTAGGATGTCATCTGATCTCATTCTTTTTAAAATGATAGTTTACAGTACAATAAAAGAAAATTCATAATAAATATTATCAACAACGGTGGTATTGAAAACTCTTAGGCCAAAAACCACCCAGAGTGCTTCTTGGACTGGAATAGTTGAACATTTGGCAGCTGGAGCTCAGACGGAGACAGAGACAGAGACAGAGACGGAGACGGAGACGGAGACATGGTACTTTAGTCTCTCCAGAGGGTCACTGTAAGAAAATGTGAGAAACAATAAACACATTTCGGCAAACAACACGACTGCGAACTGCACCTCCCCCTTCTGCCGCTCCTCCCAACAGAGTGCAAAGGTCACTTTGAAAGCGCTGTGCTCCCCCTGAGGGGGCTCGACTGTGACGCAAAACCCAAATCAGAGCAAACAGCTGCTTCGCCCTCCGTCCGTCTGACTCTAATTCAGTTATTTAATTGCATCCTCTCTTTACGCATGTGTCTTTCAATCTCTATCCATTCCAGCTTTGTCTCTTTCATCGAAATGACTTTTTTAAATGCATTTTCAAGTAGCTGCGGGGAGACAATATGATTCAAGTTCAAGAGGACATTTAGACAGAAGAGGATGAGCGACACGCTTGTCAGTTATGCATTCTGACGGAGCAATGACACAAGATGATAAAATGAAAAGCAGAACTCGTACTTCCTCACTCCAACCCTGTGACCCCCCCCCCATGTTCTCCATTGTGCTCTGTTCCTGCTGGCGAGAGGAGGCATTTCCTCTCAGGAGTCAGGATCCCCTTTCTGAAAGCAACATGTACGATCTTAAGGGCAAAGTCATCTGAGCGGGAATCAGAATCACGCTGAGATTGTTCTGACCTTCTTCACCAGCAGTAGATACGCAGAAAAATGACTTAATCCTTTTAAAAAAAGTAAGACCTCAAGTGCCTACGCATGGTGAAAAGGTCGAGATGAAATTCGAACTTCCCATTTGAACGCTGTGTGTGGCTCACAGGAGCAGTGCTATTTTCAACACTATCAACTATTAGAATCCCATAGAGGCTTTCAGTTGTTACTAAATGATCACTGCCGTTCTTTACTTGTGTACCTATAGCTGACTACATGTTGTCCTTTGTGCTACCTGTGAATGTGTGCTTCAAATCATTGTTATGAGATTAATTGTATAAAACAGTGAAATATGTCAGTTTTTTTGGCTTGAATTTGAATAATTCCTCAGAATTAAAAGTTTTAGATGCAATAGTTCCTCGGATAACCATTTCCCCACTAACAAAGAGCTGCAAATCGTTCCCATCATCTCCTCTTAATGTTGCTCAAGGCACATCCCTGCCGGTCTTCGAGGAATGTTGTTATCTCTTTGAGGTTTTCATTTCTCAGAACTCGTTGATACT
Organism: Gasterosteus aculeatus; assembly: GCF_964276395.1. Lineage (NCBI taxonomy): Eukaryota > Metazoa > Chordata > Actinopteri > Perciformes > Gasterosteidae > Gasterosteus > Gasterosteus aculeatus. The sequence continues at coordinate 8,239,052 of NC_135704.1, read as the reverse complement.
ACAAAGCTGTGAAGCTGTTGAACTTGAATTTTCTTTCATTATTGCGTTACATAACCGGAACCACTGGCTCTCCAAACACGTTGTATCCTTCATGGTTAAACCCCAAACTGGGCCATTTCCCATCAATGGGGAGTGACGAGGACAAGAGTCCAGGGTCCGGACCATTTGGAGGGCTGACGCAGAGTGTGATGTTCTCGGCGAGGGGTCGCGACAGCAGGTGCCACGACCCAGTGACGCCCCTCCAGGGAATAGATGATGGGGGCCGGGAGGCGTGACGGGGGCACCAGCATGCCTGCTGCTGCTGACGCTGTCTGCGGCGCGAGGGGCCAGAGGTCTTTCTGGGTGACGTGACCGCAGGCAGCGGCCCGCTGACGAGGGTCCTCCGTCACTGGCTCAGGAACCGGCGGGGCTCAATTTGTGCCACTTAGAGAGGACATGTCATTCACACCACAGTGTGTGTGTACGTGTGTGTGTGTGTGTGTGTGTTTGTGGGTGTGCGCCTCCGTTAAGGGAGTGTTGACGGGCACATTTGTTGCGCCTGCTGTGGATCTCGTCTGATTTCATGCTCTCTAAACAGGAAATAGACACTGTCGCGTTCTAATGACTGCACAAATGTTACAAGTTAAACCTTCTGTTGAAACCGATAAGTTTTATCATAACTTGAGGAACAATCTCATATCCGGTCTCAAGAATTACTGTAAATGTATCCAAAAATGTCTACAGTAATAGCAGCAGGGTTCTTTCAGATAATTACTTGGGGACACGTCCTCTGGGGGCTGTGAACATTTCATGGCACTTCATCCCATAGCTGTTGAGAAAGCGCCGTAGTGTAAAGCCGCATGACCAGCAAAGTCAATAAGCTTTGTCCTGTGGGTGCAATGAATGTCGGTACAGAACATCATCTGGATCGATCCACTATTGGTTGAGATATTTATATTTGGAAGCAGACCAATATCGCCACAGGTCAAAAACGTGGCTTAAATGTTTATATACTAACCGCCTTTATTGTTCTGATCTGGGTGAAATGTCTGTGAGTTAGAGTGACTCACTCTCCACGCGCTACTTAGGGGATGAATCCCAGAGGATGTGTTTACATTGCGGCTCATGTCGTACAGTCGACGGTTCAAACTAGGTTGTGTGTTCTTGCACGTAGCCAGTGTTTGAACAGCGGCTGTACGTGCTCGTAGAGCGGTCAGCAAGCACCACGGGTCAGACTCGCTGCTTATCCGCGATGTGTGAACTGAGGAGAGGAAGGGCTGAAAAAGACTAGGATGGAAAATGTAAAAGAAGAGATAAAGGCGCTGCAGGCGTGTTGAAGTTGGGTGGCGACTGGACGTGGTGTTTTCCACAGACTCAGAGGCCGGAGGCCAAAGGTCATGGGATCATTTGATCAAACTGGAGTTTACAGTGCAGGTATTTTTTCTATTTTGTGTACAGGTGTTTGCTCCCAAAGAACAATAATGACCCATCATATAACAGTTATGAGCTTTCCTTCTTTGTGCTAAACAAAGCTGACCAGGTATCAATCTTCTCCAGTAGAACTTAAGTACCGTACATGATTTTGATTTATTTATACTGGCCGTTTAGATTCCACTGAACTCAGTGTTTTCACCAGCATTGAAATATTCAGTACAGCGTGTCAGTGCTGTCACCTTCTGGTTGTTTGACACACTACACATTATGATAAGCACACGAGAACCAGGAACAAGTGACCAGGGCGTGTCTGCATTTCTTATCATTTTTATCACATTAAATAAGCTAAAAGTATATGTAATAAATGACATTGGTGATTGAGCGCTGCAGGTAGCCATGCGCTGCCTCGTGGTGAGAAGACCAAATGTCCACTCCTTCGTGGTGATGAGGTCAAGGGGGTCGACGGGTTTCACGGCGACGTAACACCGTCTCCCTGTCACCACTTTACCCATCGGCTCTTTCTGGGGAGAGCCGATGCCATACGTTAAATTGCAGACAAAGAAAAAACATAAACTACAGCATATTACCTAGCATATCACCTTTTGGGGGAGAGATACATGAGTAGACAAACACGTCTATTCATTAACTTTGAATGTATGGAACTACTGCGTGTGATGCTTGCAGAGAACCTTGCTGACTGAAGTTTGGACCTTCACATCCAGCACAGAGAACAAAATGGTTCCCAGACACTGCGGAAACACACACACACAAAATATTGGGATGAATACCAAAAGATGATGTGCCGGACACACGTTAGAAACTGTGTCTGCCTCGTGTCCTTCAGCAAAGCATCTTCTGCTGCTGATATACATCATCTTGGGTCCACACAACTCTGCAAGTGCACCGACACACCTGCTAACAGGGTTTGGGGTGGCTACAATTAATCTGGAGTGAACTGGAGATTAATTCCCGTCATGTGAAAGCTTTTTCTGAGGAGGCCTGAACTGAGGACTCAGAAACCTGGACTGCCGTTCCAACCGAGCAGCTGAAGATCAGTCGCACTGCAACTTTGCAGTTGCAGTGCGACATCTAGTGGCAACCAATTGAAACTACATGAAAACAAACTAGATCATTATGTATCCAATATGTCCCTTAAATGTAACACCAAACCTGATAGTTTGCAGCCAACCAACTGCAGACCGACACGTCTCAACTTTCCAGGAGAACAATAATGCTGTTTTCTGAAATGAGAAAACCAAAAGGTGTCCCTCTAGTCGTGTTCATTTTGACAGGCGTGCAGACTAAACCCAATTGCTTAATTACTGCGGGAAAGGTAGTGAAGCCTTCTTCAGACCCGGAAGAGTTGATACTTCCGCAAAAGTGACAAAAAGAGTGAAATGCAGAAAAGTGACAACTACTTTTCTAATTCATGTCAACTATTACAAAACAAAACTGTTAATCAATGAACAGGCTTAAAGTTTTGGCGCCACCCGACTCTTGGATCCCTGCTCAGTTAAAAGTGTGGTTATCCTGATCATACTTTTTAATACCAATCCTTAGTCTTTTAATAGAGAACCTGAAACACCATCCAAACACGTACATTCAAAGCTGCAGAAAAGGACTCGCACATCTGGCATATTTAGGTTAAGGGATTGTGACCATAGAGGCTGCAAGATGCCGCCACATCTCATTCACTTAGGTAATTATTACGTTTGCGCTTCCTAAATGTGTAATTTTTCCCAAATTACAAGGCTGGGTCCCCCTCATCTACTACAGTAATGAACAAATATGTCTAAATAATTGAATGTACAAACATGGAAAATTATCTCATACTTTTTACTCCCTGATGTGATTTTGTCAAAACAGCTCACCGCTAAACAAGCAGTGGAAGAGTCGCTGCTTGCAGGCTTTCACCAGTAACGCAATGAATTATGGGTAACTGCCTTGGTCAAAATCTGTAGAAATGACTAATGGAAAGTTTTCACAAAGGACTCTAAATGTCTGCAAAAGAGCCACTAAAATTGACAGTCCCACAGATATCTCAATATAATAATGATCAACTCATTAAGTTTTCCTGCTTGCGTTTAGTTACAAAGGGGAGGCTCAGGCAGGCGCGCACACAGACACACACACACACACGCACGGTAGCAGGTGTTGTTGCCGTTGCTCATATCTGACTTATTGCTCATATAGTGTTATTTTACAGCTAAATAAGCTCCATTCCATTGAGTAAGAATGACTCTCTGCCATGTGGTTGATATTATTTTAGAGCAATATGAATGTTTTTTCACTGGCACTGACTGGTTTGTTTATCAGGGTATTTTTTTAATCACACGTCAGAATTACCTAATCTGTCATAAAACTGTATGAAAAACTCAAATGTTAATGTAGAATAAACTCGTCTAGGAATGTCAGTCTGTGGCTGTAGAGACGTGCTTGTTCAGTGTAACAATATGTTTGTTCTTATTTAAGGTTTTCATGTTTCAAACATATTCTTGTGATGTGTTTAAAATAAATATCCAGGACACTCTGCATGAAGTTCAACTCCCATAATGCTTTGTGTTGTAAGAAAAAACACATGGCCTATTGAATAAGTCTTAAGAAACTAAATAATGTATCATCATTGCGGTTTTCCTATCGGGCATGGCCAGCATATAAGAAAATGATTTTTGTAGTTTAGTATTATCAGGTACGATACATGAATCAGTCACGTTAAGTAAAAATGTGAAATTTAATGAGGTGAAAGTCATTTTCAGAAATCAAGAAAAAACGGTTCATCAATGCTGTCACAGCTTCAAAATCAGGTACCTTCCAATTATACCTACAATAGATCTGAAAGGGTACAAACATTTAAAAAAAAAAAAAAAGAGAAGAAGAAAGACTAGGGAGGGATACGGGGAGGGAAAATACAAGTAGTCATGGCTTGTGGTTCAGAATCGTCCAGAACGCTCTCTGTCTCTGGAGCGGCGTCTCTCGTGGTCACGGCCGCCTCCGCCTCTGTCCCCGCCTCCGCCCCTGTCCCTGTCACCGCCTCTGTCTCTTTCACCGCCTCCTACTCGGTCCCCGCCTCCGCCTCCCCGACCCCTGTCCCTGGATCGGGAGCGCCTCTCTCTCGAGCGAGACCTGTGGCGGCTGTGGAAATAAAGGAGGCGCGATTGTGATTTCTCGGTTAGATTTACTGAAGTGCGTGAACGCAAAAAATGTTTTGGTGAAGTGTTCGTACCCCTTCCTCCGGCGTCCGTAGAGCTCTCTCCTCAGTTCACGCGAGATGGGCTTCAGATGCATGAAGTTACAGAAGCCCCCGCGAGTGCATTCTCTGTGGAGAGAAGGCGACGGCCATCAGTTACAGCGGAGAGGACTCTGCAAAAGCTTTGGGTCAGAACCTACAAACCACCGAGATGTGTTTGACCCACTGCTCAACGGAGGACAATAGACAAGCTGTATAAACTCACAAGACTTGAAGCGCAATGCTCTGAGTGGCATAATGGATCACTGTAGATTAAATACTGTTGTTTGAAGGACATCAAAATGAATTTTATATCCTTATAATTTGAATATGAAGAAAACTACTATTTAACATGATTATTACAGTTACAGTTATTATTAGTCATAATTATCACCAAACTGCAATATTATGGTATTGTGTAATCATCATTATCATGGTGGTATCGTGTCGTGGCCTCTGGCGAGTCACACCGGTGTAGAATGACACTTCTTAAGAGCCTCGTTTCTTACAATCAGATTCTGTCCTGCAGCACTCACCCCATTTCATACTGGCGACAGCAGGCTTCTCTGAAGTCCGTGACGGGGGAGAGCTCAGCATGGATGGGCTGTCCATTAAACCACCGATTATTCAGGTCTATCACGGCCTTCTCAGCATCCTCTTCGTAACGGAACTGTGTATATTTATAAAACATATTTTAGATGAGCTCCCCAGCCCTGGATCAAAGCCAAAAGACAAGTGGCCGCATGGTGTTTAGACTGAGACACCCACCTTCACATACACGTTTCCTACTAGGTGGTCCCCGAGGTTGTCACATACGTTCATCTCCTCCACCTCTCCATACTTCTCCTCCATCTCAGTGAAGACTTCCTGAAAGTGAAGTGCCGCATAACGTGACTCATTTGCAATTGATGTAACGTTGAGCAACAGTCAAATAAAGGAGTAGTTGGACATTTTGGGAAAGCGCTTGCTTTCTGTTACGAGTGTTCCATGGGAAGATCTATGGCAGCACCCAACATATCAAACACATTTCCTTTGTTTAATTAATGCAAAAACTGAGGTAAAAAAAACTTTCCCTGTTCTGTACCAGACAAAGAGTTGAATAAAGTGAAGCAGATGTAAAGAGGTGATGTCAGAGAGTGAGGCGGACCTTCCCTACATGGGACTTTCAGAACTTACCTCAAAGAACTCATCATAGTGCTCCTGCATCTCCATGTCACTGATGGCACCTAGTTGTTGAAAGAGAACATGATGTGGTTTCTTTTTATTCAATGAAACGGATTATTTTGATGTGAATTTTTTCAAGCAACGTTGCCTTTTATTTTAACTGGTCACTAACTTTAATCTGTGTTTATGAAACAGAAAATACAGGAGTTAAAAGCCTGTATTTGATTCCTTTTTACATCATATCAATACTCAGACGTATAGAGACACTCACAGGTGAGGCCATCAGCAGACTGGGCACTGTTCTGAGGGTTCCGGTAAATGTTCAGGAGGGCAATTGTCTGGGGGGAAAAAAAAGGCAAATTATTGGGATGATTTCATTAGATTTGAAAAATACATATAGACATACATTTCCCTTTTTGGACTAAATCACTCAATATATCAAATATACGTGTCAAACAGCAATAATACTACATTGATTTTAAAGCACAAAAGAAGGATTTCATGTACAACAAGAACTTTAAAAAAATCCATGTAATTTTTTTTTTTTTTTTCCAATCCTATGTTGACCAAATACACAAAAGTAACTGGAAATGGAGCAGTTTCTGTGCTTTGTTTTGGTAAACTTAGGCCCTGCATCTTCTGAAAGGGCCAAGCGCTTGGCCTGTGGCGTTGGAGCTTGCAGCGGCTCTTCCTCAGGTCCTGGAGCCGCGCGGCTGACCAGAGTGCTTTGCTCTTGTTTATTAATGTTAAATGTGTCGATAGTCTAGAATGGCACCAAATGCATTCACAGGCAACGGTAGGAGTTTGGTATCTAACAATATGCACTCCAACTATTGAGCCACTGGCCCACTTTCAGACCTACATCATGCCATCATTTTTACGTGCAATGAGAACAATATTGTTGAGGTATCGTGGGACACCATAGAAGAAAACCAATTTACAATCTTACCTGGCTGAATGTCGGCTTATTGTGTAATCTGGAGCAGCGGTCGCCATGTCGACAAGCTCCAATTTTGAAATAAAAGGAGCAATTGACCCTGGGGAAAAAGTGAGAACACTGTGGATGAGGAAAAGAATTTCTGTAGACTTTGCTTCTATTGTTGCAGGGGTAGTTTTCATTTCGCTGGCACATGGTTTACAATAATAAAAACGATCAAAAAGAAAGTTTCCGATTAAATACATTTCAATCAAATATCCAATTTATCAACTAAGCGTGTCGGGTCTTTTGGTATGACATTTGAGCAACATTCATTTTCAGTGGTATGGATCATTTCAGAGAAACGAAGAGTCAACCTTCTAAGATCATATTAATTAATACATGTTATTTACATTTCCTACGAATGTAGGCCAACATTTTGGGAACAATACTCTCGTTGAAAGACAGAAGAAAATCCATCTTGACCAGCTCAATAGAAAATAAACCAGACACGGATTTTGTTGAGCACCAGTTGGTCTGTTTAATTATTTACAAACAAATTCACTTTATTATATTACAGTGTTCTCGGTTCTTAAAAATAAAATGGTCAATCCAAGTTGATTGCAAAAACTATTGTCGGTCACGTTATAACAGCTCCCGAGTTTAAACTGGATGACGTCACAATTCTGGATAGGTGGGAAGAGTTGCTCATGCATTTCAATATATACGTGGTGCGATCTTAGGCCACGGGAATAACTTTTTTTTTAAATGAACATAGTTCCCCTTTAGTTCGCATGATAGCAGCGTGAGCAGCCCGCTTCGTTAGTGGCAAGCGTTAGCCGTGTATTTCCCACGGAAACAAAAGGTTTCTACGCTTTTCATTCAATGCAAACTACGGTGAGCTAACGCAAGGGCCATCGGTGATTAGCATAGCCGTTTAAATCATATGTAATGTTTAGAGTTATTCATTTTAATTCAGAAGTCACGCTTATTTTTCAGGCCACCCTCGCACCGCTCCGGACCCCGACGAGGAGGCTAACAGTCGCAGCGCGGTATTTTACAAACGCTAGCTAGCGTGCTCTCGCTAGCTTAGCCATTGGTCGCCGGAGCCGGTGTACCGCTCCCTGCTGGAGACGGGGACCCCCGCTGAGAACAGTGCTACTAGTCGGACTGGACCTAAGCAGAACAATATAACAAAAATGCGGAAGAATAAACTAAATAAACCTGGACTACTTACTTATCTTTCTCTGTCCCAAAAATGGACGCCAGGTACTCTGCCATCTTGGCTCGCCTGTGCTCAAGCTGCAGCAACACCGACAAGACATCCGCGTCGTCTCCTTCAGAATAAACGTGCAATCTACAAATATAACGGTTACTGACTAAATCAGAGAGAAAAAACAGCAATCAATTCCAATGTCTCTGCAGTAAATATTATAATTGTGAAGCTCGTCTATTAATTAAATAGCAATTTCACTGTTGTATATGTTTTAAGTTATGTTCATATACACATGTACACACACACACACACACACACACACACACACACATATACTGGGGTATGTTTAGGTCATATTTATATCTGTGTTGTATAGATGCTAAAGGTTTATAGCTTCACCTGTTTTATTTTTTTGTTGTCCTCATTTTATTTGTTTATTTGTACAGTAGGTGGAGAGCAAAGGAAAAGCCAATCCCATGTATACGTAAGCATACATGTCCAATAAAGCTGTCTGGAAATTGTCGATGTCAAATGTGTCGGACGTTAGTGGAATGTTTGTTGTGGTGGCAAATGTTCTTGTTTAACAATTGTATCCCAGTATTATTATTTAGCTTAAATAAAACATACTGTTAAGTAGTATTTTATTTTAGTCCAGCATGCCCACTGTACTGGTCTTATATGTTTAAGGAAAAAACGTACTATTTTCATGCATTCCTGTTCAGACTACTCTCACGGTAAAATAATTAATCGTATATAATTCTATTCGTCTATGAAAAATCATTAAACCTTCGTTGAAATAATTTAACTTTGTTAAAAAAGCTTGCTCGAGTTTTAGTTCTTTATGAGAAGTCGCGGAACGTGAGACATCAAACGTCCTATTCATATGTGCTTTCAAATTAAGTTACACTAATACTTTATTCTGAAGGCAGGACAAAATAACCGGATTTTGTAAATATCATCAACACATGTCACTTCCGTCTTTCGCGTGAATTTCGAAACAAGAGTTGCTTTCATATTGTACCTCCACACGTGTAGCATCCCCGACCTCGAAACCCGTTTGTCAAAGCAGTAAATCACGATTTACAATTTTGTATTCAAAAGTGGAAATAAACTTAAACTTATTTGAGGAAAATGAATAGTGTAACTTCTGTTAGTGCAGGGGGCTGTTAATAAGGAGGGGTGCCAAAACAAGGTCAGTGTTATATTTATTACCACCAAGAGTGATTGTCTATAAATTAAAAATAAGTGGGTATTATAACTGATTATAGCTTAAAATACACACATGGTGCCAAATTATCTTTATTACTGACCGAAATATTTACACTGTATTGCTGTATTACATTGTTTTAAAAAATGATCCGCAGGGATGAAGATTTTGTAAAAATAAATTAGTAAATAAAGATTTCTTTGGTCAACGATTGAAGCCACAAACAATACATATTTATTTTCAGCAAGATAGGTTTATTAGAAAAACACCTTTCTGCTTTTAACTTGAGAAAATTCAAACATAAAAACACAACTGTGTGACGAAAAGAGAGCTGAGCCGGAAGGCAAAGCTCTCGATCTACCGGTCAATCTTCGTTCCTACCCTCACCTATGGTCATGAAGGATGGGTCATGACCAAAAGAACTAGGTCACGGGTACAAGCGGCCGAAATGGGTTTCCTCAGGAGAGTGGCTGGCGTCTCCCTTAGGGATAGGGTGAGAAGCTCAGCCATTCGCGAGGAGCTCAGAGCCGCTGCTCCTTTGCGTTGAAAGGAGCCAGTTGAGGTGGTTTGGGCATCTGGTGAGGATGCCCCCTGGGCGCCTCCCTAGGGAGGTGTTCCAGGCACGGGCAGCTGGGAAGAGGCCCCGGGGAAGACCCAGGACTAGGTGGAGAGATTTTATCTCTGCACTGGCCTGGGAACGCCTTGGGATCACCCAGTCAGAGCTGGTAGATGTGGCCCGGGAAAGGGAAGTTTGGGGTCCCCTGCTGGAGCAGTTGCCCCCGCAACCCGACCCCGGATAAGCGGTTGAAGATGGATGGAAACATAAAAATATTATGTACAAAACTAGGCCTTGCTGAATATCGGTTTGCTATACTATTTTGATTATTGGATTCCAGAAACCCATGAATCCAGATGATGTATATTAAATACAATGAAGAGCTTCTTGGACAGTGGACAGGCAATGCTCATTTTGTCTCTGAATATCACAGTACACCTTATTTATTCCTCTTCTTATTCTTACAGCAATATAGCCCTCACTTATCAGAGACCGAAAATCGTTTCTATTAAGCAGGATAAAAAACTGGGGAAAGGATGACGGCCTTGAAAGCCACATCTTGAACCTCATACACAGATACTGAATTGGTAAGGGCCCCTGCGCAGTACTGAGTTGTTATGGATGGGGGTGGGGGGTGTCCAAATTCAATTTTCATACCTTTAATAATAATTCTGCAAATTATTATTATAAATTATAATTAACAGGGCAAATGTGATGGGCTGAACAGAGACACACAGCGCACTCTGTTGCAAGTAATCAAAACACTTGATTTCAAACTACTGGCCTGCTCTTCCCGCCTCATACTGCATATGCTTTAATTTCAATTGAACAGCAAAATTATGATTTCAAAACCAAACTTCTGTCGGTGGCACCATCAAATGTTAGTTACTTGGTGGAATGATTGGTAGTTATGTTGCTAAACATTAGGTCATTTAAATAAATAACTACCATTTAAATCTGACGAGCAAACCTGTAAACATAATTAAGTAAAACACATTAAATTCATATGTTGGGACATAAAGCTCACGCTTAAATAACGACTAGTTTACCTTTTCGCACAGCAGTCTTAGGGCCGCGTTAACGTGTTTCCAGTTAGTCTCCGCCCTCCTCCGACTGTGTGTAGTTGACCCAAAACTTGCATGATACGACTCGACTGTGAGTTTTGACTGCTTATCTACCACAGTTTGAACACTATTCAGCATCTCCCGAGGCCGACGTTCAAAGAGGTACGGATCTGCTTGAGATGCGTGTAGCTTCTTTGTTTTGCACGGAGGGAAGTGTGGGGAAATGGTTGAAATACTGTGGCTCGGCTGGTCGCGATTAGAACCCTTCCCGCTATTTTGTGGCTAACTCACTAGCTCGCGCTAGCTGTTGTTGATTACTTAGCTTCGTCGGGAGCGGCCGGCTAACATCGAGCTAGCTAGTCGCCTGAAACACACTCGCGGAGGGAACTTCCGCTACGGCTAAGCTAACGCTGGCTAACACCGCTAACGCCGCTTCTCGGGGGACTTCCTATTTAATCTAAAACAAACAAACAAACAAAACACCAGTCGGGCGTGAGGAGGAGAAAAAAGCAGCAAACTCTAAAGTCAACGCCGGAGCGTTGTTAGCCTGCGCGCTAGCAGGTAAAGCGGGCAGCGGGCTGCCGTGGCACCGAGCGCCGGATCCAGCCTCAAAACACACAGTGCGTTACACACCCAGAGACGATTCAACGAAACGCGTCTTTTAGTCCCGGCTGGTCCGGCTAGCCGCAGCTCCTAATTTAGCTGAGCGTTTGCTCCCGTGTCTTTTTCGCGACATCGCAGGCTGGAGTTGTTTTTATTTATTTTTCTCTCCACGGAAGCTCGTGTCGCATTCATCGCGGCTGCTCTCGGAAGTCTCGCACTCTGTAAACCTTAGCCAGGATTTCCGGCTCCTTTCCATTTGCCCTATGCTGTTTTGTTTCCGTTTATTCTATTTCCGTTCTAAAAGTTTTCTACGCGCAGATTTAAAGTGATTTTTTCTGCGAAACGTGAACTGAAGTGACGAGGCGCGATGCGTTGCCGGCATGTTTCACGGGGGCTTGTTGCTCCGGGATCGACCGTTGTGTGTCGGGCTGCCTCGCCGCCCCGCGGGGGCTTTTTCTCTGCGAAAACGGCAGCCAACTTGCTGCGGCGCCGAGCACGTCCAGTGCGCCGACACGCGTGGCCCGATGGACACATTTCGCTTCCACTTGTTTCCAAGACTCGTGTTCACGGTTCCAGGATGCGTTTTGTTTACTCGCTTTGGAGACTTTGGCCTAGCAGTTGGCCTCAGCGTGCCAAAGCCTCGCCCTCGAGTAGGCGAACGTCAGCAGCGGGCTCCGCCGGACAGGAGTCGAGGCTGGGAGGCCTCGATAGTACAAAACACCCCAATTGCAGTTCCCCCCTTTTATGTCATCGACCATTAAACCCACATTTACACACAGGAGATGAAATGGTCTCTTATTAGTTGGGACATCGATGTTTTCCACTTTTTATCCGGGGGTATCTAAGTGGTTTATGCTAGTAAACTTTCCAACTACAGGATAGTTGTTTTCTCCAGCAGTGAGCGATTTATCTGTCATTTAACCACCGTACGGTGTTATGGACGTTTTAAACTCCAATCGTTATGGTGTTATGAAAAGAAAAACCCACATTCATTAACTCATTTTGTGTTATTGAATACTTACTGAGATTGGAGGACGTCACCTTTGGCCTCTAAAAAAACTAGTTACAAACAACTTAATTCCCTCCAACACAATACATATGCCAACAAAATGAGTGTATTACCACCGTTATAACAAAATACGGCTTTAATTCACACCATGTATTGGTCATAGTCAGTTAATCAGTGTTTTGAAGACCTTCAAATGGATTTGGTTGAAGAAGAGGATGAGAATTACAGTTGGGATAAAAATATTTTTCATTACTTTCCCACAGCTTGGCTCTCTGTATAAAGCAGAATGTCTAAAAGTGAACAAGAGGAGATGATAGAGATCGAGATCGATGAACGGGAGAAACAGGCATGTCTGGAGGAAGGGTAAGCTACGTAACATTGAAACCGCCTTTTTAACCGCACTTGCAAATAATTCACATTTACAGCAATTTGTCTTCATTTCCAAATAGTGTCGAGGAGCAGACCATCACTGCATCAGACTTGATTCAACAAGATATCGACATAAATGAGCCCATTGGCAATTTAAAGAAGCTTTTGGAGCCCCGTATCCAAATTTCACTGGACGCATACGACATTTGCTTGCAGGACATTCAGGTTACAATGTGTACATAAATCAAAGATTTATATTTGGTTCAATAATTACAAGTGCGTAATGTCGGCCATATGGAACTTTAGAGTGCAGAGTTGCGTCTCTTTTGAGCTCTGAATCAACGCTGTTGTTTTCCTCCGTGTAGCTTCACCCCGACCACAGCCTCTTCGACCAGGGAGTAAAGACAGATGGCACCGTGCAGCTCAGCCTGCAGATAATAACCAAACAAGGTAATGACAGGATGCTTCACATGTTTATATATAGTTTTATATTTGGTGTTGTCCAAACTCAAAGTGCCATGTCCCCCCCCCCTCATCCAGGTGAGGAGAAGTTGAACATCTTGGAAATCGTGAAGCCGGTGGAAACGGTAGAGGTGGTGATCGATCCAGATGCGGCGGGAGAGGAGGGAACTATGGTGGAGGAGGGCCAACTCATTGCCGTGGAGCGATCGGGCCTCTCGGACGAGACGTCGGAGCAGGTTACCCGCTGGGCCGCGGCACTTGAAGGCTACCGCAAAGAGCAGGTTCGCCTGGGCATACCGTACGGTGAGGAAAACTAAACATAAGATGCATTTCTGTCTGAAACCCACCTTTTAATACGGTAACAAGTCAATGGGATTGTGTGTCATGTCTCTCTCACAGATCCTGTGCTCTGGTCAGCTGACCAGGTGATCCACTGGGCTGTGTGGGTCATGAAAGAGTTCAACATCGACGAGATGGAAATCGGTAGCATTCACATCCCAGGTCGGGATCTGTGCTCATTCAGCCAGGACGAGTTTCTTCAGAAGGTGCCCAACGGAGAGATTCTCTGGAGTCACCTGGAACTTCTGCGCAAATGTGAGTCGTCATGAGTCAAAACAAAGGCCAGAGCTGCATCTCCTCTCTATTATGGCCCGATGAATTGGTCCTAACCTTTTTGTATTCATTTCAGACGTGTTGGCGAGCCAGGACCAGTCTGGAGGGGATGCTACAGTCACCATTGATCAACGTAAGCATTTGATTGAAAAATGTAGACCCTGTTCAGGACTACATTTGGCCAGTCATGAGCTGCTTACGTTATTTCATCTGATGAAACGCACAGAACACTGTTACCAGCCTACAGGAGCGTGAATAAGCGCAAAGCTAGACATCGAAGACATTCATTATAAATGGAAAAGCCGTTGTTTTGATCTTTGATGTTCTTTAACGTCTCTCCTCTGTGTCTCCAGCTGTGCATATAATCCCAGCTCAAGTGAGCACGCCCACTGTCGTCAAGGTGTTGAAGCACAGCCGCGGCCCCAGAACTCCCCGTATATCTGGTGGAGAAGAGCGCAGCTCGCCCGGTAACCGCACAGGTAGTCCTCCCTCAGCAACTCCTTCGACGGTCACTTAAGTGTTTTATGTCACTTATCTGCCAGAAGCATCTAAAATGTGAAATATATTTCTTTGTGTTGGGTGATTATAAAATAGTCATCCTGAACAAATGAATAGGTTCATTGATATCTATAACTGATGCGAATGCATCTATATTTTGAAGTTTCCTCACACTAAATGCTGTGTTTCTCTGGTGCCAGGCAACAACGGCCAGATCCAGCTGTGGCAGTTCCTGCTGGAGCTGCTGACGGACAAGGATGCAAGAGACTGCATCTCCTGGGTGGGCGAGGAGGGCGAGTTCAAACTCAACCAGCCGGAGCTTGTGGCCCAGAAATGGGGTCAGCGCAAGAACAAGCCCACCATGAACTACGAGAAACTCAGCAGAGCCCTCAGGTTGGTTTCTGTCATTAAGAAAATAAATAATAATACCGTTGGAGTTTATTTGGGAGTCATGCAGCGAGATTCTGACTTTCACATTCTCATTTAGGTACTACTACGACGGGGACATGATCAGCAAGGTGCAGGGCAAGCGCTTTGTTTACAAGTTTGTGTGCGACCTGAGAACTCTGATTGGCTACAGCGCCGCCGAGCTCAACAACCTGGTGACCGACTGTGAACAGAAGAAGCTGGCGCGCATGCAGATGCACGGCATCGGACAGCCCATCACCACAGTGACGCTGGCCACCACGCTAGAAAAAGAAAGTTAAAGGAGGTCGCGTCGAAGAGCCCTCAGGCTGCCAAAGTTTGCTTTTCACCACTGACTGGAAAAACAAAACAACTCTGCTTTTCTTTTTTTTGGACGCGCCTGTGTCCACCAGGATCCCCGATCAGCGCGGATTATCAACTATCATTCTCTTCTTAAGTCTGGAAGTTTTACAGAGGCAGTTTTTTTCTTTTTCTCTAACTATAACGAATGTGGCGGGCGAATGTGAGAAATGTTTTGCATCTGACTGAATGGGTGAATGTGTGAGTGAAACATTGTAGTTTAGGATAATTTCCACTGTATATACCGGCGTTTCATGTTTTTGATAGCCACCAGGACAAGTGTATTTTCATACTTTCCATTAATAAAGACCTGTTTTGTATTTTATTTAGTGTTTGTTCCCCAAATGGTTGGACCCTTTTTTGTCCACTAGAGGGAATAAAGTGGCAAGCTTTTTTTTTATGTCTGTGACTCTGTCTTTTCATCTGAACATTGTAATCCCTTTATAATCTCAATTATAGGAGATTCAAAATGACGAGCAGTACAAGATTTACGTACATTCAAAATTTTATTCATGGTATACAGAGTGTAGAAAGCTGTCTTACTCTAAGCAAATGATTCATTTAACTACACGCCAAGGAAGGTCTGAATCAATGGGGGGGTTAATGTAAGCATCCAAAGACACCCAGATTGAAGATTGATACAAATTTTAAACATTCACCTGATTAAGAGCTTAAGTTAATATCTGTACACATGTGAGTGATGTGCAGAGAGGTGATATGTGTTTCTGTGGTATAAAAGTACAATAAGCATGTCACATTCATGTACTGGAGGTGGTGTCGATAACATAATCGAGGGAGAGAAATGTCTGACCAGAGTTGTGCTCATCCTCCATGTGGATCACGATTCTTCACCTCTACTGGAGGACTTAAAATACTTTATGATATGGGGGCAAAGAAATCCACCACTCGACAAACCGAATGTACATGTATACACGGGAAATGTAGAAAAATAGACTGCGTAAGCAATATTTGATGATGGAATGTATTCAAGAGGACAAAACGTTGGATCTCTGAACGCCCGACATGACATGTCATGTCAAGCATTCACTGTACAAAATAGATGACACCGCCAGAAAGAGGGTAAACAGACAAATGAGGGCTGGAGAGCAAGAATGGAAAAGGACGAGAACAAGACGGAAAGAGAGGCTGATTTTCCTAATTAAAGTGGGCCGTTGAGAGCCGGATCTCCCATCTTGCAAATGTTAACAATTAAGAGAATGGAATGATGAATCTGGAATGATACGCTTTCAGAAAACCTCCATCCTAAAGTTTGACCTCCCCGTTGTGCAGCAACAGCGTGAATTGTCATCGAGGACATAAACGGCAATAAAATTGGTGATCACACTTAAATGAAAAGAGTGCATAGAACGCAAACAATAGTCCTCCTTTTGGATACCGTTACACTTCATATATCACATATAGAGCATTGAGCCCATGCAGCTGACACAACAGCGAAGCATGGGGGTGAGCGCAACAAGCCACGGTTCAGTTAAAGCAAGTCTGTGGGACGACAAAGCAGACCAGGTTCTGAATACGGGTTTTCTCCTTCATATCACAAGATCACAAAGAAGACACAAGGGAAATGTACAATCTTGCTAAAATATCTAATAAGAGGAACGCTCCGTTGAACCGTAACTTACTGAATCTGTCAATCAATATTGCCATGCACTACATATACTTACAGCTAATCTCAGTCTTAATATATTACACATACAAAATAAAAATAGATCAGAAAACAAAAACATTCCATATGCTTGAACTTTTACACACTTTGACAATGTTTAGTTTTTCCTGCGTATTTTAAAACAAACCTGAAACAGTTGGGCTCCAATTGTGCAAAGGGCCTGAGAGAGCCTCTTTGTGTGTGTTCGTGTACGTGGGAGAGCGAGAGAGAGAAGAGGAGGGCGGGGGCGGAAATTTAACTGCCTGGATTTATATGTTGATGGTTTCAGTTGCGTAACTTCATACCAATGATCAACAGGTCATTTTTTTCCAGTACAAACACTTTGTTAAGGTTGCATAAGTTTTGGTTGCGATTGGCAGAAATGTGCAGGTGGAACAGGTACCCTTGTCAAATCAACTGCAGGTTAATACACGCTCATGTGGGGCTCTGTGCCATCTGGGAATTTAATGCTCCATTTACCTTTTTTGGCACGAAAACGGATACAAAGATTTCACTTTATCTTTTTTGTCAAAAAAGAATAACGATTTTACGGCACGCTTCACACCTTTCCTTTGCCCTTAAAGCAGGAGAGAAGATGAGGGTGCAGGGGCTGAGAGCAAGGACCAGAACGGAGCCTACGAGGGGAGAGTGTGGAGGGAAAATGTGGACCAGCAGCTCTTTAGTTCTGCATCTGCTCGAAGAATTTGTAGGTGGGATTCTCGTAGCCATTCTGCTGCATCTTAGCCAGGTGACGCTCCTCTGGTGTCACGGCTGCGTCCACCTACCAAAATAAAAGTGGATTGGTAATGTGTTTTTTGTCCCCCACTTAACATTGACAAACAAATTACTCGCTTTGCTCCAGTCCCCTCAAAACCTATTCATCAAGGCCCTTTCTTTACCTCAATTACTCCGTGATGAATAGAAGTATACTGTTTCTTCCTCAGCATCACCAAAGTAATGACAATGATAGTTGCTATGACAACCCCGCCGACCATAAGTCCGATAATGGCACCTTTGTTGGAACCCACATCCTCAGCAAAAAATACCTGCCATTGAGAATGAAGACTAAACTGTTAATGTGCACAAAGCAGAGACACCAACTCAGGACTAAAAAACATCACAAAATGTGTTTTCGTACCAGTTTTTGATGGTAAACCTCATAACCAGCACTTTGCCTCTCTTCACTCTCCATCCGCACTTCTGCCTTCGCCGCAGACACTGAAATAAAACACACAACAAAAACAAAAACAATCAGTTGAGTAACACTGAATGTCAACATTTCTTTTGTTTCCACGAGGCAACGAAGACATCTCAACGGATTTTCTGTTAACGGGACACGAGGTACTTGATCGCACACTCACCTGGTCGTGTGGGGTGTCCTCTGTCTGGATTTGGACGAGCGTCAACGGGCTCGACTGCAGGGGGGGGGGGGGGGGGGGGGGGGGGTAAATATGGAAAAGTCAAATTGACATCCACATGGCACGAAGATATTTGTTTGAATACCATAAAACGAGAGTTGTTTTGTGCGTCACCATGGTTCTCTGTGTTGGGCTGGTTGAAGCTCTCGGGGTGGATGAATCCCAGTCGGTCCAGGCCGGGGTCCATCGGAGCAGAGCTGTAGGTCTGATCAGGCATCAGAGCGTCGTTACCGTAGCTCACCCTGCTGTTCACCTGCAACACACACAGCACCATTCTGATAACGCCATCTAATCCAGATGACTGCTCAAAGAGGTGCGAAGTCTGACAATGCCCACGAATGTACCTGTGTGTGTGTGTGTCTTGTCTGTCCCCTCCCCTAAATATGCATTTACTCTGTGCACCCATCAGCATGCTCATCTGCATTTCTGCTCAAGGAGCCTTTGTGGTCGGAGAGATTACACATTTTAGAAAAAAACTATTTCAGCTTTTGTTCGAGCAAGCGCTCAACAACTGCTTCAATGGCAAAACGCGTCTCCTGTGATTAGGGCTTTTCATTTAGCCCATCCAATCGGTTGCTGGCCACGTTTTTGGCATTTATAAAGAAATGCAGACATCAGGGAAAGGTGCAACTCGACTCACCCGCCTGTCACTCTGCAGTGAGGAGACTTGCTGAGACAGCTCCGTCTGAACTCTCTGCATTATAACAGCTGGCGAGGAAAAGGGAAAAAGAGAGCGTGAGCGAAGGTAGATGCAGCATGAAGATGATGGGAGGGACGGAGGGAGGGACGGCGTGTCCTGATTACTGAAGAGACGAACAGTTATCAGCATGCCGTCCATCACATGACTTCAGACATGCTGTTAAACAGATTCACCCTCAGTCAGCACTACGGAGAGGTTGTGAGGGACGATTTAATTAGGACTGCATGTAAGGTCTTAATTAGACAGTATTCCAATATGAGCTCATCTCTCCTCAAAAGTAACAAATTACAACATGACGGATGCTAAAAGACATGTTTAACATACTAACTCAGGCTGCTACTTACCATTGATTATTTTCACACAGATCTCTTTCCTAACTGATCAACTAATTATTCAGACTATAAATCTAAAAATCACTATTACAACTTCACAGAGACAAAGGCAACATTTTCAAATGTCTGAATAGCGTTCCTAAAACTATGTTTATATTTTCCCACCATTATCATAACGGACAGAGAAAGCTGAAACTATTTATGCATAAACTTAATTGCTGTAGATACATTTTTTCTTGACAAACTAATCAATTAATGAAATGTTTTTGAAAAGTCTTTCAACTCTTTCAAAACGGTTAATCTCTTTATATTGATGATATCGTACAAACAGACACTTACAGACTTGGCTTTGGATCTCATTCGCCACTTTGGGCACTTTGTAGAGCAGATCAACGGACTGATTCATCCTCTCATCAATCACACGTAGGTGGGTCAAAACCTAAAAAGAAAGTCAACAAGTTACGGTATTGTTTCATTTTAGGCCGGAGTGACAATTCACAAATATCAGCATTTTAACGGATTAAAATGTTTGAAACCACTAAAAGCTTTTTCGACTGTACGCAGGTCGGGTCGAGTACCTGAGGTCGGATCTGTGCGGCCTTCTTGGGATCTACGGTGCGCACGTGTTCATAATGTTTCAGCGTGTGCTGCCGATCCTTCTGCTCAGCACGGACGTACTTCTTCAGCAGACTCAACACCTGACGAGGCTGGATACCACGTCATCAAAACAGATATTTAGTGATGGGAAGTCCAGATATGGACATGGTTGTGTATGTGTGTGTGTGTGTGTACCCGTGGCGGATCGGCCTGCAGGGAGCCGAGGTACGTTTCTAGAGCCAGGCGTCGGCGGCTGTTGAGCAGAGCTTCCACCCGGGCCATGTGGGTTTCCACCAGCTGCTGCCGCTCTCCTGCAGCCTCCCGCTCCAAAGCCTCCACCTTCTCCTGGAAGTGCTGCAAATACAGTGCCATGCACCCGGAAAGGTGTTGGGAAATATATATATTTACCATAATGGAAGGCGGAGGAAACTACTACGTTGCTGAAATAATTTTGATACTTCTACGATAATGGATGCATGCAAGAAAATGTAGACAAAGAAAATGAGAGCATTGAAAAATGCTTTTCAATTCAACAAATAAGGGTTACAAAAATCTTTGCATTCAAATCAATTAAAAAACAGAGCAAAAGATATTCATCTATAAATCCAAAATACTGGTGGACTAATTGGAAAATTGGATTAATTTTGTCCTAGATAATGGAACTAATGTATTGTCGCAACAATCGCCTTAGGAATAAACAAATGGTAATGAAATACAAAAAGGAGTTGAGATTTGTGTCCTACCTGGATGACAGCTTTCTTGTCAGCACGGGGAAGGTTCTTGGCCTGCCGCTCAGCCTCCTCCCAATCCCTCATCACCTGGACATGGAGCCCCACACACAGACACATTTAGGCCTCGTCTCGTCATGACATACATTTGGACACCTTGACCAGGCAAAATCTTTAGCACCCACAAGCATACCTGGGACATCTTTTCTCGGTGTTTGGCCTCCAGGCTTTCCTTGGCCTTCTGGAAGTCAGGGTGTTCGCTTTCCTCCCCCGGAGACTCGAGGTACCGGTCTACGGCGTCTGGAGGACTGGGGGCCACGGTGGGCACTGGAGGAGATTGAAGAGTCAGGAATCAAAACACAGAGCACTCAGGGTAGTTAAGAGGACGCGTGAAGCAGGTGAAAAAGCATTTGTCCCAGTGGCTCCGAAACACACAAGGCATTCTACAGAGGCAAGATAGACGAGTGTTAGCTACATCAAGATTGCTTTAATAGGGAGACAAATCCTGGAACAAACACCGGTCATCAGTGGATGAACGGTGATTGGTTTTCCAGTCCAAGTGCATATGTCCTTATTTAATGTGGGAGATGAAAAGTGCGGAGTCAGGATCAGGGCAGCCATTAACCCTTAGCGACACCCTCCACACTCTGTGACCGGTATCACACTGCAGAACTCAGCTGGTTAGAACATATTTGTGACATCCTTAGGTCAGACCACTGCAGAAGCAGACCTTCCCGCTGCAAGACATGCAAACAAACGTGTGTGTGGAAATCCATGCCGACACACACTGACATTCAACGTTTAGTAATATTCACGCTGCATCGTCCTCATGCTGCAAGGAGTATCGGTTAGTGTCGAAATGATGACATGAATAATTAAATGGATTGGAAGTAAATCTCTGCCAGGGTGTCATGGCAGTTTTCCACAATGGAAACAACGGACTTTCCATGTACTCATGGACTGTGTGACTCAGTGACTGGTCTCTAAACTTCTTGCTAATGCTACAGATAAGAATAGTCTATCTTTATGGACAGCAATGAACGAATACACTGCTTTTACCGTTGTTGAGTATCTGTCCGGTCAAAGTCTGAGATAGTTTCTGGACCACAATGGAGGACTATTAAATCACTACAACTTAGAACTTTTATATTTATTCCTGTTTGAATAATATTACCTGACAACTACAGGTCAGATGTTTAAGGTCCATACCACATTTTTAACAATGCAATCATTATACACACACACACACACACACAATGTTTTTATCTACAATACTGCATATAAGACGGGCACACAAATCATCGGCGCTCAAAATGGTTAAAAGCCATCAGACAGTCAGGAAAGGGAGAGGCAGGGAAAGTGAATGAGAAACATCTACAGAAGCCTGGGGACAGGAATCAGACTCGTGGCGGGGTGAACATCAAGGTTTAGACGGCTCCGGCCCTGGGACTTACACGAGCTGCTGCAGACAGCTAGGCAGTACTCCTCCGAATCAAAGTTATTCCTGTTGCCCCCACAGCCCCCAAACAAGAAGGGAACACAGCGGCCCTTCTCAGGCAGGAAGTACCAACGCTCCAGCATGGCATGACAGGGGCCTGACTCAGCAGGAGCCCAACAAACGGCTGAGATATGTACACACAGGCAAAAGCAAATTAAATGTCAAATTGAAATGAATTCAAAATGTGAGCTTGTAAAGCAATCAACAAAGCACCACGTGACAAATAACCCCAAAATAAACAGAAATGAACAAAAGGGGGTGCACACGGTTCATTTCTTACCTCGAACCACTTCCTCAACTGATTCTGTGGTGGTGGTGGTGGTGGTTGTCATGGCGATATTAGCATTGCGCTCATCGCTATCCCGTTCATCGATCACGTCGTTGTCGTCATCGTCGTCACCGTCGTCGTCGTTGCCCTCCTCATCTTCATCATCATCTCTGTCTCCACCTCCATTGTCATCTCTTTCAAAAGTCTCAGTGTCTTCTTCGTCGTCATCATCCTCTTCTTCGTCCTCAGCAGTCACGGCCTCTGGCGCTGCCGGTTGTGGCATGCTGCGGGGAGAGCGACTGGTTCAGTCCTCGTCTCATCAGCGATGTGTCCGTCACGCTGGATGAACGTGTGCGAGGGACAATACCTGTTGTCGGAGTATTCGGCCTCAGCTCCACCCCACCAGACGTCTGACTCCTCCCCTTCTGGCGCCGCGCTGTCCGAGTCTCGCTCAGCCTCTGCCGGGCAGCAGACAAACTCCACCCCTCGGAAACGATCAATACCACATGGCAACAGCATCCCGTAGTCATGGAGATTCATGGAGCGGTCTCCACAGGACTAAAGTTAACAAAAAAAGGCCAAAATCATGACATCATTAGAGCACTATACAAAAAAGAAATAAAAACCGCGCAGCATTCAATAAGGTCAAAAGGCTGTGATGCTGAGGATGTGAAAGCTTATTGTGGTAAACTGGAGCTGAGGAGAAAAGCCCAGAAATAATAACTATAATCATAATAGAGGTTTTAAAAAAAAACAGGCAGTCGTCTTCCTTGGTGACTGAAGGAAATGAAAAATCATATCCAATTTGTGTGGATGTTTAACAACAGATGGGGAAGGATGGAATAAAGGAGTGTGACATCATCCAGTGCAACAGAAGACCAGATTAGAATAGGAATAGAAGACAAAAAAAGACAGCAGCAGATCTAATGTTAAGGCGAGATGCCAGTAGAAGTGGATGAAGTGATATTGAATGCTGTGATGGTCTCACCTCTTTGGCCACAGTGTGCCAGTGCAGATGGCTCTCACACTGGTCCATGCGCTCCTGGTGCAGGAACTTGCACTTGTCAGGCACGAGCAGGGCGTCGCTCACAAACTCTCCAACTGCAACATGAACATTCCTTTGCTCATTACAGGTTGGGTGTATATCCATTATCAATCGTACAGAAAAACATGCTCGGTGAAGTGCAACTATATCACCAAAACCAGTTACCCAGGCAGCGGTATGGCACCACAATGTGTGTGTGAGTGCGGCATTGTTTGCGGCCTTTCTTGCACCAGTTCTGGATGCTGACGGGCTGGTTGGCCTCCACAACATTTGTAATCTGCATCTCTGGGTACACCTGGGGAAAAGAGAGATTTTGGCGGTGTTTCTACATACATAAGCTGTGTCTTCCTGTCTACCGTCTGTGTAACTCTCTCTCTACATGGCAGTCTCCCTGAGTTTAGTTACCTCTTGGCAGTACTGCAGGATTCCCTCCTTGGTGCCGATGCAGCTCTTTGTGCCCGAGAGGTCAGACTCCCATTTGCCACTCTGCACATTGATGTGCATGTTGAGCTTCCCGCAGAACATGGCCACCTGGGGCTCAGTTAGCAAAGCCACAGAGTCATCAGCGGGCACCTGGACGAACGAGAGGAAAAAAGAAGATCATGATTCTAGATTGGATAAAGTATAACTGAGCCATATATATATATATATATATATATATATCCTGATGCAGCTTATGTATAATTAGAATTAGCAATCATGCATACCTGTCTTGATACTGGGATTAGCTAATTGTAGTGAAAGGCCTCTTTAAATCACTCTATAATATTGCAGCATATTATTGCTACCACTTTAAGCATAAGCAAGATACTCAATTTCATTCCAAAGAGCCCATAATCTGGTGAGCGAAACCACAAGGCAGCACATTTACCCTTTGTTAGCCAGTCTTGATCATTTCCTATATTGAAGAAGATAATATTGCCTATTGTTGGAAAGAACAAAGAAACTCATCGAACATCACCAGCTTTTCAAAATCAAGCTGACGGAAAAGCAAAGGGACAACAACCAAAATTTTCCAAAAGGATGTAGGATAGCTGTCTGCATTTATTGTTTTCCCATCCTCTTTGTCGGTGGAAATAATTGGTAGGAGTCTGAATGTGTTGTGTTCTGGGCCTTCACTTGTTCGGGCATCTATCAACTAGACAGATGCCGCGCAATGACATTCAATCTGCTGACAAACTTTTAAGTGACCAATTATGGCTTCATGATATGTTTTGTTTTGAAGATCAAATTATATATTATATATACATTATATTTGCCTCTTTTGAGTTAGAATAATCACCTAATCAGCACATTGCCCAATGTTATTCATTCTTCTACTTCTAGTTGTGCCATTTCTTTTTCTTTTTTTTTAATTGAGCACCGTGAACACTCCTAGTGTTGGAATCAACAAGCTTAAAATAGGAAGAAGGAGGCAAGAGTTAACCCTCTCCTAAAGAAAACAACTACAGACCGGTCTATCTTCTTCCCTTTTTGTCCAAAACTCTTGAACGTGCGATCTTTAACCAACTCTCCTCCTATCTCCACCATAACAACCTCCTTGACCCCCACCAGTCAGGCTTCAAGGAAGGCCATTCCACAGGGACTGCTCTCCTTGCTGTCTCAGAGCAACTCCACACTGCTAGAGCCGCCTCTCTCTCCGCTGTCCTCATCCTTCTGGACCTCTCTGCTGCATTTGACACAGTAAACCACCAGATCCTTATTTCCTCCCTTCAGGAACTCGGTGTCTCAGGCTCTGCTCTCTCCCTTCTCTCGCCCTACCTTGACGGCCGCACCTGCCGGGCACCCACCAACTCTCTCGGCGCTGTCATTCGCTCGCATGGCTTCTCCTACCACAGCTATGCCGATGACACCAAACTAATTCTCTCCTTCCCTTGTGAATGGATCGGGTCCAGCTTACATCCAGGACATGGTCAAACAAGACATCCCGACCCGCACTCTCCGCTCTGCATCTGCAAAACTGCTCGTCCCTCCCTCACTGAGAGCAAAACACTCGACTAGATCACGAATCTTTGCTGTCCAAAACCAGTCACTTTCATTCTCACTGCACACGTCACTTTCACTTGTCACTTTCTGTTCGCTGGTGCCCTTTATTTTTAATTTCTAAATATTTTTAACCTTAACTTTTGTTCTTTCATTTTTAAACTAACCCATAGCCTTATGTTACTAACCCATAGCCTTAGATTTTATTTTATTCCTCGTGCACTGTTGTCTTGGTGTCCATTGTCGTACTGTCTGCTGTTAAGCACCAACCGCCAAGTCAAACTCCTTGTATGTCTGACATATTATGGCAATAAATGATTCTTGATTCCAAAATGGTGGAACGAGCAGAGAGTCTTCACATCTAAAGACCCACCTCTTCAGACGCTACCTCGACTAGAAGACTAACAAATTCTAGCACTTAAGTGACATTATAAGTACAATTTATCTATAGCAAATTGTAAATTGGCTTATTGGATGAAATTGCACGTTCCTGTTTCTTGCTCTTCTGAGTTTGTATCTCTATAGTTGAATGCATTAATTGTAAGTCGCTTTGGATAAAAGCGTCAGCTAAATGTAATGTAATAAGTTCACGTATCATTAGCTGAAGTCCTTTAATCGCCGGTTGTTGAAAACAAGTTTATCCAGCAAAGTGCTATGGTTCCAGTGAATTGCTTCTATGCTTGCTGGTATCATATTACACTGAGACAACCAGTCCAACCTGGTCTTCAAAGAAAAAAAATCACGAGACCGTGGAGTGCAGTGTTGCAGCAGCTTTTGTAGGGCGGCCTGTTGTTGTGTAAGCACATCGTTCTCTGCAGCACACAAGTGTTAGTTGAGAGTATTGCCTCCCTGACTTATTTGCACTTAACACTACACATGCACTAAATGTTGCATGTAACGAGACAGTCGATGCATGCATCCGTTTCCCATTAAGCATTGTCGACCCCCGATTGTCCCATTTCCAGCTGATCCTAAGCTCCGTGGCGTGTCTCCCTCTCCCTGCACAGCACCAGGAGCGAGCTGCAGGCGCCATCTTGCTTGTGTCAGAAAGAAAAAAAAACTGCATCCTTGTTTTTTTTCTTCCTATTCTCCTCAGCAATCTCGCCACCCTGCAGCGGTAACGTTAGTGGGCCAGGTCGACGCAGAAGCACTGCGAATTAGCACAGCTAAATAAAATAAAAAACAATTATAAAAACATTTGCATTGGGGGGGCTTAACTTATAAACATGTGTGCTTGGAGTGCTGCGGTTGTCAGGTCCAGCGGGTGTGTCGTGATGTTGTCTATTTGAAACGGTCACGATTATGAAAAAGGACAAACCAGAGAGCGACGACGTTGGTTAGCAACGAGCGGCTAGCGTTGCCATGCCAATCCGTGTCCTTCTCTGGGAGAGGGGACGCTGGGCTTTGGCCCTCCACAGCGTAGCAACTGCGTTGGTTTGGTGAATCAACGTCAGCTATCTAAACAGACGTTGGCGACAGATCGATTGATTACAGCAAGTCGCAGAACAATAAACAGATGTGTTTTTCTTCCACTCCCCGAACCCGTCAAAACATGTCCGACGCCACAGGGCGAAGCTGTCAATCAGACATCCAACGGCAGGCCTGGGAAGCGGCTGTGGAAATATGCGGTTTGCTAATTATAAACCAGTAAATCTGTGCAACAACATCCGTTTTCCATATTGAAAGAACCAGATGTTCCAAACTGTCACGGGGAAAAATAACTCCGTTACTGATCCCGTTACTGGATGGACAAAGAGCGGGCCTCAGCAGAGCCCCCGGTAACCGTGTTATCTCCGGTAGCCGCACGGGCCCGTGTTACCAGCGGAACGCGTTAATCTGCGTCGGATCTATTCTTTTATTTTTAGTTTTTTTAACGTTGTTACTCAGATTGGAACCGACGGCGCTGAGGTGGGTTCGGTGGCCGCTGTGGCTCCCGCAGACCAGCGAAACCAGGGAACGGCTCACCGACTCTTCCCCCCCCCCATACGGAACAGCTAGGATTTCCTCCGCCGCGTACGTCGCTCACCTCGGATGAAAGCGTCAAGGTCGCCACCAGTAACAGCAAGAAGGCCGTAAGCTCCCCCATGCCGTCCTCCCGGTATCCAACACCCTCGGTGTGTTCACGAGTCCCCCCCGTTGGAAATTGGAATTGTCAACGCAGGCGATAACGTGTGTCGACTGCAGCGGCGGTTCCAGTGTTCCGATTCCGATGGTCCCTCCGTGTTACGCTCTCGCTGGTGGCCGTGCGGATCGGATCGGGCGGGCGGGCGCGCGTCTGGCTGCGTGTGCGCGCTTTCACGCCAAGCTAATCGCATAATGGGACCCACAGCCTCTCCATCTGTTCTATATTGATATTGTGCCGAATTCACACCACGGTCCGCCTATATTCTTGTATACTTTTGAAAATAATTATGTTGTATAACTTAATGTTGTACAAGTATGTATACATATATATATATATATATATATATATATATATATATATATATATATATATAACTGAATATATTCTGAATATTGTGCTAAAAATTGTCATCCCTTCATAGGCTTTCTATCACATGCCGTTGTGGTTACTGTTGTTGTATTATCCTGAAGGCAAAGTGGATTTCTCAATTTCCAAATTGGCTTTCCGGAAACGCGGCTGAACTTTCACTTAGTTTCTCTTTCACTCACTTAGTTTCTCGCTCTCTCTCACTGGAGACGGACGTGTGAATCCGAGTTGTGCGCTTTGCTTCCATGCTCACGGGATTTCCGCCACATTTTGGAGGATCTTTCCAATGCAGTCAAGACAACCACGCGTTGCGGAACAGACCGGATTATTGACATTCTTTATACAGTTATCTACCAATTTGACCGCAGTCCTCCAGACCCCTCCAGATGTGTTAAGTCTTCCCCGCAGAGCGCAACATGAGGACCTTCCTGGGATTGTTAATGGTGTCAATGGTGTTAATGGTGTTAAGTGAGTCAGGTAAGTCTTCACATCATTGAAACCATTCGTCTGTGTCTGAAAATGTATTGTATCAGATATGCTTGTTTTTATAATTCCTCCCAGCAAAATTCTTAGAGTTAATTTTTCGGTGTTAGGCATGTTGACAGGTAGGCTTATTTATTCGGCCTACCTGCGCGGCGGAACAATGATTTCCGGAGAATGAACGGACGTCCAGGCGTTTATCTCTTTAGCCATCCGACTCGTGGCATTCTTTAATGTAAGCAGAACATGCTCAACTGCCCGCTCACGGGAGTGACGGGTACACACAGAGAAAAGGGGAGGGAACACTGCCCTTATATGGGAATGGTGCTCTTGATATCACGACCCAGGAAACAATTACAGGTACATGCATTCATACACTCTTAACATGGCAAAAGGGTTGAAGTGCAGAGTTTATGAGGGGACGTTTAGGACTTAACTACTGACACTCTCACGCATTCTAATGAAACGGAGACACTCTTACGTTCGCTATTGTCGAGACGCTCGGTACTAACGAAACACTCGTGCGCATCTCACTGGTGTTCGCTGTATTTGGGCAGATTTATTTTTGACACTTATTCAGAGTCAACTTGTTAACACTTTGTTGAGTGTTGATTTAACACTGACAAGATTGGGACAATATAAACACCAGCTTAGAGTTCAAATTGAATCTCACAGAGTCAATTTAACTCTCTGAAATTTTCTGTGTAGTGTTGAGTGTTTCCAGTAAAGAGTAAAATAGATAATAATAATAATAATAATGAATAGTGCATGGAAATGGAAGTCCTTTGTGTATCAATGCTGTGTTTAGTAAAAGCCAAAGACAGTGTATTAATACATAAAGCACTAATGAACTAATATGGGTTTGTTTTCTGTTATCTAAATAAATGTATGCACACTTGTCAGACTTTTGTACAGCACAGTGTTTGGGACAAAGTGAATATATTTGGGTTGTAAACCACACTGCTTTATTTGTCGTGTTTAACATCAAAGATTCTGAGTTACTCAATCGGGTAACCTCAGTGAAACCTGCAGTGATTCATAGATTGCACGTTCATATAATCACCTTGTAATGTATTTGAATATAGCTTAACATGAATCACAGATAACACCGGAAGTTATTACTCAAACTAAAGGGAGAGACACATTAACGGCCGTGATGAGTGAGGTCATAAATTGATTTAACAACTAAAAGGTTATTTCTTCTAGAATGAAGATGTAAATGTAAAAGCAATATGATTCTTTTTTTTTTTTAAAAACAAGACAAATTCACGTAAAAATTGAAAGAACGAACAAGATCAAAATTGGAAGCCCTGTTGGGGACATCTGGAAGAATTCAGCCAAACAGCTTCTCTCGTTCTGGTAGATTTATTTGTCAGATTACAGGTCAGTTCTGTCGGCCAGCAGGCTGAAAGAACATCTGATTAACAGCAGGAAGAACATTGCGCTTTGTACTTGTTGTTAGATATAGAAGAAAAGATTTCTATTTGCCCTAAACTGGCGTTGAGGAGGAGCAGGTCCTCCCGCCGCAATACAAGATGTGTGGACTCCTACCATTAATGTAAACATGACGAACAAGCCTGAGTGCAGTGTGGCACTTGGCATGTCTCTAACTCTCATCGTTATCTGAATCATTCTTGAAAACAGCCCCCTGTGAGTGACATGTTATCTATATCGTATTTTTGAGATTAGTACTTCTTCATTTTACACAAGTAAGAAGAAAATAACTAAGTAACAAAAGAGGAATTGCTCACAATGCCCCTTTCACATTGTATTTATTGATTAGGTATTAGTTTAACTTGGCAACCGTAATGTGCAGTGTTATATTCAACTTAAGTACAGTAAAGGAGAACCGCTTGTGATCACTTTTTACACAAAGCTTACATTATTTGTACATGTTCAGTCGTCTATTCAAAACAATGATGAATATTGCTATTTAATATAATTCATCCCTGTGTAAACTCTTAGTTAAAGATATTAGCTCGGAGCAATTTTGTGTAAAGGCTTTACACTTAATGTGGCGC
This sequence comes from Gasterosteus aculeatus, assembly GCF_964276395.1. NCBI lineage: Eukaryota > Metazoa > Chordata > Actinopteri > Perciformes > Gasterosteidae > Gasterosteus > Gasterosteus aculeatus. Next base: position 8,208,748 of record NC_135704.1, on the reverse strand, counting down.
CAACAGAGACTGCTGCAAAGCCAGAATGTCAAATTCCACATTGGTTCTTCAAACTAGGAAAATAACTGTAATATGTCAATTTGGCTACAAAATCTTGGGTTCACAGAAATAGTTTTGTCAACTTTAGTGAACTTTTCTCTTTTTTTGTCAAGACCAAACATCTACTTTTGAACTCACTATTTCAATTTATTTCAGTCAACTCAAGTTTCCAAGGCTAAACGTGCAAATCATGTTTAAAAACTGAACTTATCCCAATTCATCTGTTCTTCTTCTAGGTGATGAGACGACTATTAAAGGTGTCTTAGGACACAGCGTCCTCCTGCCATGCACCTGCAAGATTGGCACAAATTTGAAGTGGCAGTGGAATGACACTGAGGCGCTTAATAAGTCAAATAGGTACACGGGCAGGACCAAAACATTTCTGTCTGAGAACAGAAATAACTGCTCTATTCTCCTTGCCAATGTCACATCGGAGGACCAGGGGAAATACAGATGCTGTTTTCACACCAACGAGGTCTACCACTATTCCGTTGTATATCTCAGCGTTTCTGGTGACTCATTCATCCCTTATGCATACTTGCAGCATTTGATCACTCATTCATGCACCCATGAATTTAAATAATTGGTTCAAAATCTTACAGAATCTGAACCACCAACCGATTCAACCACCCTGAACCCTCAACGATCGTCTGGTAACTATTTGTTTTCATCTATTTAAAAAAGGATTGCAGTTACATTTAGCCCATTATTACTCATTCATTACAATATTTTAAGTCTCGCTTTCATCTCATCTTTAACCGCTTATCCGGGTCGGGTCACGTGGGGGGGCCAAACTTCCCTTTCCATAGCCACCTCCACCAGCTGGAATCCCAAGGCGTTCCCAGGCCAGTGTGGAGATGTAATCTCTCCACCTCCGCCTCTTCCCAGCTGGCCGTGCCTCTACTGGCTCCTTCCCGCTTCCAGCGGCTCCCCTCCGAGCTCCTCACGAGTGGCTGAGCTTCTCCCCCTGTCTCTAAATAAGGGAGACGCCAGCCACCCTCCCGAGGAAACCCATTTCCCCCTGCTTGTATACCCGTGACCTAGTTCCTTCATGAGGAGGAGGGTAGGAACAAAGATTGACTGGTAGATGGGGAGCTTTGCCTTCTGGCCCAGCTCTCTTTTGGTTACGATGCCGCGGTAAAGCGAGTGCGATGCCGCCGCCGTGTTCCTCCGATTCTCCGGCCAAACTCACAAACTCCCTTCAAACAAGGCCCTGAGATACTTGAGGTTTCTTTCACTTGGGGTCAGGACACATTCCGTACCCGGAGTAGGCAATCCATTAGTTTCCTGCTGAAAAACGATGTTTTACGTTTTAAGTTTTTTTACAATCGTAACACAAGATGTTGTAAAATGTGTTGGTTATGATGTGACCTCAAATAATTTTGTAGTTTGCAATAATTTTGTAAAGCATTATATCAATGTAATTCTCTTTCTTGCTCTCTCTCAGGAACTGAAGAAAGCACGAGGTTCATGAAAGTCTTCCCTATCATGTTCGTAGTTGGACTTTTTATTTTCCTCTTGTACAGTAAGTTTTTGGCATAATACCAAAGATCTTTATGAAAAGATGACTTGTGGAGTTGTACTGGTTAAACCACTACTGTTATTGCAACTGTAAAGTTGAGCCTTACCCCTTTTTGCTCTCGTTGTAACTGGATCTCTCTTTCCATGTCTTGTAGGGGTTCAGAAAAGAAGGGTTCACTAAAGTTCACCACGCTCAAAACAAACTACTCCTGACAGTCCAACCCAATGGTCAGAAGCATAGACTTACATTCCCACCAAACTGTGGTTTGTTAGGAATTTGGCATCAAAAGCTCTCCAATACTTCCTTTCCTTCAAGGTGATTTCATTCTGTTTTAATGCCACAAACGGAATGTGGTGTTTTTGAAAACAATGTTCATCTTGGAAGCTTTTATGAATGTTTCCCGGGATCATCTTTCCTTCAGGGTTAAGGACTATAAAATGAGATTTTCCTCTATGATGTGAAAATGAATTGATGCATTTAAATAGAATGTATATACACTATATCCTTCAAATGTGAGTAAAAAAAAGATGAATACTTCATTAATTCTCAGAGATTTACTGTAGCGTAATCTGTTGGTTCTGTCTCTGTGATTCAGGTGTTGCTCCACAGTAATCTAAGTCCTTGTGACTTTTTCTACATTAGCCTTGTCCTTGAAAAAGTTAGTTTTTCATCCTCTCAGTCATTCGTTTCTGTGAATTGATTTGTCCTGAACAAGCTAGACATTAGTTAGATTAGACAGTAATTGGAAATTTCGAACACCACAGCAGAGGGTTGTGTGCTCAGCGCCCTGCTGTTCCTGCTGAACCCACACAGCTGCAAACCCACACATGAGGAGCTCTCTGTTTTCACAATTCCCGCTGAATTAAATACCAACAAGACGACAGAAAAACAAGAACCTTCAGAGAACAACCTCCTGCTTAACTTCAGTAAACCAGAGAGATGATATTGATCCTAAAGGAAAACTTAAGATGGCAAAATTCCCATCCCATCCATTCCCATCAAATTGTATAATTTGCCTGATGTATCAAATGTGACAAAAAAACGAATCTGTAAATAAAAAATATCTTGTTTTTAAAAATGTTTTTATTGAATATCTATTAAACACTTAAAATAATAATTTTCGGAATTTTATTTGATGGAGACAAAGTTTCTCGTCAACTTTTACAGAGGAGCAATATACAAAATCTTGATGGTAAAACATACAAACTGGCACGGAGTGTGTGCGGTACAGAGCAAGACCACAATCTTGAAGAGTCAGAAGAGGAGCCTGCAAAGCGCTACGGGGAAATTGCAATACAAAACACATCTACGGAATGAGAGAAGTGGACTTCATAACAGCATATTTCCCCCGCACTCCTTAACTCATCCTGCGCCCTCCACATACTATGCTAGTCCTCGTTCTTTGTTTTCGTTCCTATGTGGAAAATTAGGAGTATAATCCAAATTCCGTGGGGTCTCCGTGCTGTACAATGACAAATGAAAACCTCAAACGGCCCTACGGCGGATGTGCACGAGAGCCCCATGCGAGAATCATTACGTCATTGCGTGTGACGCAGTCACACACCAGGAAGTGCTACAGGCGGGTAACTGGTTTCTACCTCAGAGCTCGCGAGGAGAAATGAATCTAAATCTGAAAATGATTTCTGGGTATTCTCATAGGCTGCGACAGGGTTGACATTTTGTCCACGGTAAGACAATTCCCACATATAGAGAACCCACCTGCTTTCATATCTGTAAAGTGGTTAAATGTGAACGCAGCCGGTTAGCTTGATGCTAATGGATGATTTACTCACGTTACGTCAATGTAGCTTTGAAGAGTTGGCTAATATATAGATAACGTTGACATTACAGCAGATACCGTTAATCTCCGAAGAGTGTGGTTTGTGCTGATTTGCGAGATTGTTGTTTGTTAAGATTTATAACCTAATTATGTGTGAGTTTTACAATGTTGGTCGAGATTCAATAAAAGCAAATAACCTCCAGTCACCGTCACCTTCGACTCAGAGAAAACCAAACAACTCCCGAACAAAAGCGAAATAAATAGCTGAAACCCCAAAATATAGAATTTATGATGGCATTTAACAGAAACGAGCTACATTTGGAAAAAGGGGAATGCTGAAACCTTTTGTGAAGAAAAATACCCAAATGACTCCTGCTGTTTAAAAACTAACCATTGACTAAACTCATTTCAGTGAGGTGCACACAAGCTGTCTACGATGGGCCAACGGAGGAGATCCCATGCCGTGAATGACCCTTCAACCCCCCCGAGAGTCTGTGGAGCCCCTAAAGACGCTGCCGCCGTGCCCAGCAGGAAGCACAACATCTGCATGGTGTCTGACTTCTTCTATCCGAATATGGGAGGAGTAGAGAGTCACATTTACCAGCTATCTCAGTGTTTGATTGAAAATGGACACAAGGTGGTGATTGTCACGCACGCCTACGGCAGGAGGAAGGGAGTCCGGCACCTGACCAACGGACTGAAGGTCTACTACCTCCCCCTGCAGGTGATGTACAACCAGTCCACAGCCACCACTTGCTTCCACAGTCTCCCACTGATGCGCTGTGTTTTTGTAAGGGAGCGCATCACAGTGGTGCACGCTCACAGCTCGTTCTCCGCTATGGGACATGATGCACTGTTCCACGCCAAGACCATGGGCCTTAACACGGTAAATTAACTTATTACGTGCCGAGTCTCAAAATCATATGTGGAGATAAACCTAAAGCGCGTTATCCTTTGCAGGTCTTCACTGACCACTCTCTCTTCGGCTTTGCTGATGTGAGTTCCGTGCTGACCAACAAGCTTCTGACCGTGTCGCTGTGCGACACCAACCACACTGTGTGCGTGTCGTACACCAGTAAGGAGAACACCGTGCTCCGTGCAGCCCTCAACCCAGAGATAGTATCTGTTATTCCCAACGCTGTTGACCCCACGGACTTCACCCCCGACCCCTCCCAGCGCCATGACGACAGGATCACCATTGTTGTGGTCAGCCGCCTTGTGTACCGCAAAGGTATTACTATTAGTATCAGCAACATAAACAGTACATTCAGCATCAGTCATGCTGTAATCAGCTTTAAGTATGTATTGCATCATCATCGTCTAAACAACTGTTCATATTTTCTTCCTCTTAAGGAATCGATCTTCTTGGTGGAATAATCCCGGAGCTCTGCCTTAAGCATCCGGATCTGCACTTTCTAATTGGTGGAGAAGGGCCGAAAAGACTCGTGCTGGAGGAAGTGAGGGAGAAATACCAACTACACGACAGGTGCTGCTGGATGAATGCTTTTTTTTAGGGGTACCACTAAAACCTTTTTTGGGACTTTCTCTCTGTAATAGCCAACTGCTTATCGCTTGTTGACCCCAAAGAAGTGGGAGTGTATGATCTAGAGGGGAAAATGATCTAGATGCAAGTGGACATGGCTTGTAAGAGTACATCTCGCCTGTGGCTGTAGAATCAAGGAGCGAAAATGATCATCTTGATTTTTGCATTTACAGTTGAAAACGTAAAGTTTAACCACGAGCAGCAGTGCAGCGAAGAAGTGGAAAGTAAAACACACAAACGGCACTCGGCCTTGCTTTATAGTTAGATATAATGTTCAGAAATAATTGTAGCTATAGTGAATTGTTATTTTTCCCTTATAAGTAAGTTAATCAGGACTCTTCCCCCACATACTCTAACTCCTCCTCCTAAACTCCTGTTTCCAGGATAATTGAAATGCTCAGTGGCACTTCAGCCCATCTTCATCACTTGTAGTGCAACTCTCAACATAGAAGAGAAGGAAGCCAAGTCTTCCTCTCTTCAACTACTTCTATCTTGAGTTCTGATTAAAAATGGTGTATTTGGAATTATTTTTTACCACTTTCCCAACCAGATAAGCCAGTTTCCCCGTTCACAGGGCATTTTACCTACTGTATTATTTGTGCTCCTCTTTGAATTGGTTCCTCTCAGGGTCCGTCTGCTCGGGGCGTTGGAGCATAAAGATGTTCGTGGAGTTCTGGTGCAGGGTCACATCTTCCTCAACACGTCTCTCACCGAAGCGTTCTGCATGGCCATTGTGGAGGGAGCCAGCTGTGGACTGCAGGTGTGTTGGCATTCACACAATAGTTCAAGGAGTTAAATTACAAGGCAACTCGGAGGTTTTAGTGGTAGCACCCTCTGCTGGAGAGAAGTAAATTGATGGCCGCGTAGTGTTAGATGGATGTGATAATCTTGATACTTTTGAACATTAGAGGCAATGTTTCCTATAGCAGCATTTTTACATTTTACTTTCAACAACTTTAACCCTTTATTATTTTGTCCTTAACTTTTGATTTCACTATTTTTCGCGATACAAACTATGATCAACCTCCGATTACTTTGTAAATAACACGTTCAACTATTTAATGGCTACAAAATGGTAACAAAAGACAACAAAAGACTATTTCCTAATTTCAAACCAACCAGTTTTACAGAAACTGCCCCTTTCATCTGAATAGGATGTTGAAGTGTTCTTGCCACAGATTTCCTGTGGGTGTGTGCATGCAGGAGGCTGCTCAACCCCATCTCATTGCACCGCTTAAAATAGGGTTTTCCATTCATAAAGGAAAAAATGGGCCATAGCTAATAGTGACCATTATCCAATACTGACATAGAATTAATTAAAAGTCCACCACGGACTGATGGAGCCAGCAAAGTTGAGTAGGAAACACACATTAACGCACGTCTTATTTATGTGTGTCTACATCGAGTTGTTGTTTTATTGTTCAGGTGGTTAGCACTCGTGTAGGGGGCATTCCGGAGGTGCTGCCTGAGGAGCTGATTACCATGTGTGAGGCTTCTGTGCGGGGCTTATGTGACGGTCTGGAGACGGTCATTGCCCGGCAGCGCTCAGGGACGGTCCCCTCCCCCGCCTCCATCCACGCTCGTGTGCAAAAGCTCTACACCTGGAGAAACGTTGCCGAGAGGACCGAGAAGGTAAATTCTCTATTGCCGAAACCTGCTGTTCCTTTCAATTGCCTTTTCTTCGTTCTTTGGCATGTTCTTCCCGCCTTCTTCTTTCAGCTTTAATTATTTTACAAAACAATGCGAGCTACTGCTGAAGCTTTAGTTTCGGGGTGTTTGATCAGATGTTTGATTAAAGGGTAGGATGTAAGCAACTGGTTTAAAGTCATCTTAAATCATATGTCTCAAATGTTGTGTTCAATAAAACAATCACTCTTGTCTTTGTTTGCCGTCTTAACAAATACTGATATTCGTATTTGTAAGTTTAAAATGGACATGAAACAAAAAAAAACTGAAGCTGACACAAAGCACATTCTAAATGAATCTGTTCCGTAGAAAAACACTGGACTATTTTGACAATACACGCTAAAGTCATCAAGCAGCTGCATCTTGTATTACTAATGCAGTTGCAGTAAGAAGGAGGTCCCGGGTTACAGCAGTAAACATCCTTTACAACTGTAATCAGTTTTTTTCTGTGCATGTAAATGAGTGTTCACCCAGCCGGGGGCTTCCCATTGACCTCTGTGTCCTGCGTTCCTCCGAAGGTGTACGACCGCATAGCCGGAGAGGAGGTGCTTCCCCTGGACCGACGCGTGCGGAGACTGAGGGCCCGCTGTGGCCCCGTGGCCGGCTCCATCTTTGCATTCGTGGCCGTTTTGGACTTTCTATTCCTGCTGCTGCTGCAGTGGTGGGTGCCGGACCGGGTCATGGACGTCGCCGTGGACGCTACCGGCCGCCACGGACTGTGGAGGCGCGAACCGCCCGGTGAAGTCGGAGCTCATTTGAAAAATGCCGTGGGAGCAAGCGGCAGAACCAAGAATGTCGACGATGCAATCGCTCCATAAGTCGTGGAGTCATGTGTTCTCTTTGTGGTGGCAACTTATAAACATGGCTGGATGCTGAATGTGCTCCTGGTAACTCTGGACATTGTTTACATTTACTTATCAAAAGGGACCTCTTGTGAAAACAAGACTTTGAATTAGCTATTTTTATATTTAAACCATTCAAATGGAATTCTGTGCCACTCCTGGGACCTTCAATAAGCTTTTTCTTTTTATTACACTTGGTATAAATTGAACTGACCAGACGGATTAAAGGGCTGCTTGATTTTATTGTTACTGGGAAACATGATAGCAATAAACGGGCTTCGGTTTGATGCATACTTTTATATAAATCAGTGTTTTTGTGGGAAAGATTCACTGTTTATGCAAAGCTGTATATAGATATGGCCAAATGAGTTTATTTGTATGATTTTAAAATGATCAACACTCCTTTAATAATTTAAGAATTTCATATTTATTAAACACAGCTGTTCTCAGACTGGGAAATAAACACTACTTTCTAATGATTCATGTATGTCTTATTGAGATTGTCCACACAGTTTCATCCTTCTCGGAATCTTCTGATAAGTGATACTGCTCTGTGGAATGAAGAGTGCCGGACAAAACACAAATTTGTGAAACTGTAGGAAAGAGACCAGGTGGCATGGCTCTTAAAAGCCACTGACGGAGATTTGCGTTGTGTTGTGATTGCGAAAGAAACTTGGAACCACGTCGCTTCACGTGGAGAGATCTAAAACAAATAACGTAAAAAGTCATCAAAACTGTGTGAGATTCCTTTGTGCTGAGCCTTTTTCTAGGGAAAGTGGCAAAATAATTTTGGGGGTGAAAGTATGTAAGTAACAGAAGCTGGATTACAAACTCTTTTTGACTCTTTTACCCAAATATCTGAAGTGAAACTGGTCAGAACCTGTTTTAGGCACATTTTCTTTGTGCTCAGGTGAGGTTGTATCATCAGTACAGGCCCTTCCAAAGATCCATTGTTATGTATGTGGGCTGTATCGTTGGTCTGGGGGGAGGGTGGGCGGGAGATGGCAATGTGGGGGAAGTGGCCAAGGACCCAGATAAGAGGGAGGAAGGCCGGCGTCGGGTTTTGTGTGTCAGCCTTGAAGTCCTGGACCGTCTTTGAGGAGTCTTCTGTTGTTTCTTTTCCACTATGGCTGATGTTCAGACAGAGGTTTCCCTTTGCCCACAACCTTGGCAGAGGCCCTTGTACATCTACCAGGGGTTGGCATGCAACTCGCTGATGGCTGGTGAGTTATTTCTTTATCTTTTTAAGCTCTCTCAGCTCACTTTGGTTGTGATATTGGAGAAAATGAGATTAGCAACTGGATTACTTCATACCAAAATGAGTATTTGAGTCAGTGTGGTTTTGCTTTACATGTATGTGCATTTAGAGTTCTCATAGTGCTTTGGTTCTTTACTCAAACTTTGCATGTAAGTGTTTTTGCCTGCGATCTGCAGCAGATGGTTGTAGTTTTCAGTGTGTTTGGGTTTGGAGTGACCCTGAGAAAGTGGATGAACGTGTATTTAAATAAGCTCATCTTAACATTACAATGAACAGATAGATGCAGTGGGCCTTCAGCGCATCCGATTATTTTCTAAATGTTGAGACATTCCTGATCTTCTCTGTGTCTCAGACTTCTGGTCCGACAGAACTCCTCTCCATGAAGCCGCCTACCAAGGGAGGCTGCTGCACCTGAGGAGCCTCATCGTCCAGGTAGTGTTTTCCCCAGGTGAGCGCACGCGACGCACGGCACATTCACCGTTGTTTCTGACTGTTCTCTGCACCGATCTCCCCTGCAGGGCTTCCACGTAGACACGCTCACCCTGGACAGAGTGTCTCCTCTCCACGAGGCGTGCCTCGGAGGCCACTACGCTTGTGCCAAGTTCCTGCTAGAGAATGGTGCAAATGTAAGAACATTGGGTTTTCCGTTGTTGCTGTTTTTTCCTGGTCTTTTCCTTTTACTATGTTTATTTTGGGAATGAACAAAAGTAAATAGTTGGGTATCATATCTAGTTCAGTTATTTATTCTGCAGATTTTGGAGAATCATAAATGTCATCATTTTTTGACGCAACACAAATTTCATCATCAACAATTTTACTATGGAAGCTTAAACATATATACAACTCTCCTTTTTTTGTTTCACTAGTTTGTCTCGGACCTGAATACACATTTATTAATAGCATTGAGCTTTCAACAACTATTTACAGGTTTGAATGAGTTATGTGAGGAACTTTGTGGCCTTTTCTGAGCTGCCAAAATCTGTAAAATGTACTTCAGTGATGTCTGCCGTTGTACTTCAGTGATGTCTGCCGTTGTACTTCAGTGATGTCTGCCTTTGCCATCTTGGAATATGGCCGTCATTTAGCGTTTAGTTGTTGCAACCGATGGACAGACGTTACCCTACTCTACCTCCACGTAGGTGGAGACAGTATCGACAGATGGCGCCACACCTCTGTTCAACTCCTGCAGCAGCGGCAGTGCTGCTTGTGTCCGGCTCATGTTGCAGCACAGGGCCTCCGTCCTCAGCCCCTGCCGGCTGGCCTCCCCCATCCATGAGGCCGCCAAGAAAGGTGCGCGTGCAAACATGTGTTAGGTGTAAAGACAGGATCGGTCAGTGGCCAGACTCTGATGTCGTTCCTCCATCAGGTCACAATGAGTGTGTGGAGCTGCTGCTGTCCTATGGGGCCCCCATCGACATGGAGTTTCCTGTGGTGGGGACGCCGCTGTACTCTGCCTGCATGGCGCGGGCCGCGGCCTGCGCAGGGCTGCTGCTGCAGTCAGGTCAGTCAGGAAAAAGTCACAGCGATCTGTTAGTTCCTCTAAGAGTGAAATGTGAACAAAACATCAAATCCTTGCCTTGTTTTGGTTTCATTGCCGTTTTCTCACATTAACCCGAAGGACTTTGTTTATAGTCTACCAAGAATTTTACACAATTTGAATAAAAAAGGACAAAAAAGTAACATGGTAGCACAAGACAATAACTCAAACATGAGAGAGCTTCTCAGCGTCTTTGTTACAACATATAGAAAAAATGCTTCCCCTAAATCAGATCATTTGTCAGTTTTGTCTCCGTTAGAGTCCGATTCAGATTCCAGACCTTTCATTTCCTCAAGGGGCAATTTGTTTTACCGACAGCGGTCGAAATACACTGTCGCCATGAAACATGGGAAAGCAGACAAAGGTTCATGACGTGTGAATGTGTGGTTTACCTACGGAGCACATGGAACAAGGACTATCTGTACTGTCAGGGGTACGGATTGACCGTCCCTGCGTGTGTGTGTGTGTGTGTGTGTGTGTACACCTGTAGGAGCGGATGTTGGGATCGGGTGTGGGCAGGACAGTCCTCTGCACGGGGCGGTCCAAGCAGGAGGAGCCGACGTTGTGGATCTCCTGCTGGACTTCGGGGCTGATGAGTGTTGTAGGAACTCGGAGGGAAAGACTCCCCTGGATCTGTCCCCCCCAAACAGCGCAGTGAGAGATGCACTACAGAAAAAAGGTGTGGCCTTGCTATTCATGCGAGTACATAAACCCGTTTTATTTAGTTTGTGGCATTACAACACTTCATTGGTCTGTTTTCTTTTTTTTAAATCCCCGCACAGGTCCCCGCTCTCTGTGTCAGCTCGGCCGGTTGTGTATTCGCCGAAGTCTGGGAAGAAGTCGCCTCCACAGAGCCACTGGCCTCCTCCTCCCTCACAGCATGAAGGACTTTCTCCTCTACAAATGAGCCTTCTCTGCTACTGGGGCTCTCTGTGTCTCCTCCGGCCCCTTTGTGCCTTTTCCCTCATTCCCAAGTGGAACGAATGTGTTTAACCCGAGAGAACGGGACTTCGATAAAAGCATTGTTCAGAAACGTTCATATAGCCGGAACTGTGATGTATCAGGTTTTTGCATTTTATACTTTTAATGACGCGCTTTCTAATCACCCCGACTCCTCGCGTGGAAAGGAAGTGAGGAAGAAGTGTAAATGTCTGTATCCACTTAAGTGCTGTATTTTCTAATAAGTATGATTGTAATCTTGTATTCTGCCTGAGGTCGTGGACTCACTACAGTTGCACTGCTCTGCACACTGTGCCTCTGTTATTACGTGAATGCACTCAATAGGAGCTGCGTTTTCATTTAGTTGTGAGTGTTTTACTGTTTTATCTGTAATTGGCTCCTAATTCCGTAATTGGTCTGTGGGACGCTGTCTAATTTGTGTGCAGTTGCCTTGAGTGTTGATATTGTGGTTTATAAATAGTCATTTGGAATCCCTAATGTAGTACATCTGCAGTCATTTGAGAACTTTCTGTAGATATCCTCCTTAAAGATATGCTGCTATACAATAAAATCCACCAAAGTGAGGATCCTCTCTCCCCACATTCTGTCAGTATCCTTATCGACCAACCTTCCATCCATCCATCCATCTTCAACCGCTTATCCGGGGTCGGGTCGCGGGGGCAACAGCTCCAGCAGGGGACCCCAAACTTCCCTTTCCCGGGCCACATCTACCAGCTCTGACTGGGGGATCCCAAGGCGTTCCCAGGCCAGTGCAGAGATATAATCTCTCCACCTAGTCCTGGGTCTTCCCCGGGGCCTCTTCCCAGCTGGCCGTGCCTGAAACACCTCCCTAGGGAGGCGCCCAGGGGGCATCCTCACCAGATGCCCAAACCACCTCAACTGGCTCCTTTCGACGCAAAGGAGCAGCGGCTCTACTCCGAGCTCCTCGCGAATGGCTGAGCTTCTCACCCTATCCCTAAGGGAGACGCCAGCCACTCTCCTGAGGAAACCCATTTCGGCCGCTTGTACCCGTGACCTAGTTCTTTCGGTCATGACCCATCCTTCATGACCATAGGTGAGGGTAGGAACGAAGATTGACCGGTAGATCGAGAGCTTTGCCTTCCGGCTCAGCTCTCTTTTCGTCACAACGGTGCGGTAAAGCGAGTGCAATACCGCCCCCGCTGCTCCGATTCTCCGGCCAAACTCACACTCCATCTTCCCCTCACTCGTGAACAAGACCCCGAGGTACTTGAACTCCTTCACTTGGGGTAAGGACACATTCCCTACCTGGAGTAGGCAATCCATCGGTTTCCTGCTGAGAACCATGGCCTCAGATTTAGAGGTGCTAATCCTCATCCCGACCGCTTCACACTCGACTGCGAAACGCTCCAGTGAGAGTTGGAGGTCACAGACGGAAGATGCCATCAGGACCACATCATCTGCAAAAAGCAGCGATGAGATCCGCAGCCCCCCGAACTGTAGACCCTCCTCCCCCCGACTACGCCTCGATATCCTGTCCATGAAGACCACAAACAAGATTGGTGACAAGGCGCAGCCCTGGCGAAGGCCAACCCCCACCGGAAACGCCTTCGACTTACTGCCGAGCACCCGAACACAGCTCTCGCTTTGGGCGTACAAGGATTGGATGGCCCCAAGCAAGGACCCCCTCACCCCGTACTCCCGCAGCACCTCCCACAGTATCTCTCGGGGGACCCGGTCATACGCCTTCTCCAAGTCCACAAAACACATGTAGACTGGTTGAGCATACTCCCAAGCCCCCTCTATGATCCTGGAAAGAGTGAAGAGCTGGTCCGTTGTTCCACGACCAGGACGAAAACCGCATTGTTCCTCTTCAATCCTTGGTTCGACTATCGGCCGAACCCTCCTTTCCAGCACCTTAGAGTAGACTTTACCCGGGAGGCTGAGTAGTGTGATACCCCTGTAATTGGCACACACTCTCTGGTCCCCCTTTTTAAAGAGGGGTACCACCACCCCGATCTGCCACTCTTTTGGCACTGTCCCAGACTTCCACGCAATGTTGAAGAGGCGTGTCATCCAAGACAACCCCCCAACACCCATTGCTTTTAGCATCTCTGGACGGATCTCATCAATCCCCGGGGCTTTGCCACTGTGGAGTTGTTTGACTACCTCAGTGACTTCCACCAGGCTAATTGACGATGATCCCTCCTCCGCCTCCAGCTCCGCCTCCACCAAAGAGGGCGTAGTAGTTGGATTCAGGAGTTCCTCAAAGTGTTCCTTCCACCGCCCGATAACCTCCTCAGTCGCGGTCAACAGGGTCCCATCCTTACTGTACACAGCTTGGATGGTTCCCCGTTTCCCCCTCCTGAGGTGCCGGATGGTCTTCCAAAAACACTTTGGTGCCGACCGAAAGTCCTTCTCCATAGTTACCCCGAACTCCTCCCATACTCGCTGCTTTGCCTCCATCACGGCAGAGGCTGCTGCCCTTCGAGCCTGTCGGTACACTGCAACTGCCTCTGGAGTCCCACCGGATATCATAACCCGGAAGGCCTCCTTCTTCAGTCGGACGGCTTCCCTGACCACCGGTGTCCACCACGGAGTTCGAGGGTTACCGCCCCTTGATGCACCTAAGACCTTGAGGCCACAACTCACCGCCGCGGCTTCAGCAATGGAGGTTTTGAACATAGACCACTCTGGTTCAATGTCCCCTACCTCCACAGGAATGTGAGAGAAGCTCCGCCGGAGGTGTGAGTTGAAAATCTTTTGGACCGGGGCCTCCTCCAGACGTTCCCAGTTCACCCTCACTACACGCTTGGGTTTACCGGGTCTGTCCCGAGTCTTCCCCCATCCTCTGACCCAGCTCACAACCAGATGGTGATCAGTTGACAGCTCTGCCCCTCTCTTTACCCGAGTGTCCAGAACATGCGGCCTCAGATCAGACGATACGATTACAAAATCGATCATTGATCTTTGGCCTAGGGTGCTCTGGTACCACGTACACTTATGAACATCCTTATGTTCGAACATGGTGTTTGTTATGGACAATCCGTGACTAGCACAGAAGTCCAGTAACAAACACCCGCTCGGGTTCAGATCAGGGAGGCCATTCCTCCCAATCACGCCTCTCCAGTTATCTCCATCGTCGCCCACGTGCGCATTGAAGTCTCCCAGTAGGACTATGGAGTCCCCTACAGGAGCCCCATGCAGGACTCCATTCAGGGTCTCCAAAAAGGCCGAATACTCTGAGCTGCTGTTTGGTGCATATGCACAGACAACAGTCAGAGTTTTCCCCCCCACCACCCGAAGGCGTAGGGAGGCGACCCTTTTGTCCACTGGGGTAAACTCCAATGTAGCAGCACTCAGCCGGGGACTTATGAGTATCCCCACACCCGCCTGGCGCCTCACACCATGGGCCACTCCGGAGTAGAATAGAGTCCACCCCCTATCCAGGAGTTTGGTTCCAGAGCCGAGGCTGTGCGTAGAGGTAAGCCCCACCAGATCCAACTGATAACGCTCCACCTCCCGCACAAGCTCCGGCTCCTTCCCCCCCAGAGAGGTTACGTTCCACGTCCCCAGAGCCAGCATCTGCCGCCCAGGTCTGTTCCGTCTAGACCCCCCACTGTCACTGCCACCCTTGTAGCAGCGCACCCGACCCCATCGGTTTCCTCCACAGGTGGTGAGCCCATGGGGAGTAGAGTGTTGGGCTGCCGCGTCACTCCTTCGGGCTGTGCCCGGCCGGGCTCCGCGGTAAACCCGGCCACCAGACGCTCGCTGTCGGGCCCTCCATCTGGGCCTGGCTCCAAATGGGGGCCCCGGGCTTCCTCCGGGCCGGGTAACTCCTTCCCTCTTCCGTTTTTTCATGGGGGTTTTGAACCATTCTTAGTCTGGCCCCTCGCCTGAGACCACTTTGCCAAGGGTAACCCTACCAGGAGCACAAGGCTCCCGACAACACAGCCCTCAGGTTCATAGGGACACACAAACCTCTCCACCACGATAAGGTGACGGTTCCCAGAGAGGTCCAACCAACCTTAACTCGCTGAATTGTCTTCAAGGACCACAGTCTTTTATACCATCGGTTTTCTGACTTTCAAAATAGATTTTAAAAAAAAGAAAAGAAGACCTGTCAGGGATTTTGCCAGATTGAGACGCGCTGTCAAATCTGAGACATTGAAGGAGGAGGCAGACTCAAGCACAGTACATGTGACATGTTGAAAGCAGCAGGGAAACAAAAAGGGGATCTGATGAACTGAGCGATGGACTGGGTTTTGAAGGCGGCACCGCTGAAGGGAAATTAATTTCCGGTCTTCAAATGTCACCCTGAAAGGTCACCTCCACGAAGCCCTGAGAAAATCGTATTTGATCTGATTTAACTTGACGTGCCTTCATCCAAACAGCGAAGAAAAGCCTCGGCCTTCAGCAGCAGATTTTGAAAGCGGGATCCACTGTATGTTGTGATTCTGCGTGCTCCTCTTTAGAGTCAGCGCACACATGCTCTACCTGTGACCAACTCTTTCATCTACAGAGCCGCCTCTGACCGTGTTGAAAACAGAGGGCCCTCTGGGTTAAGCAACATGAATGTCGACATTTGCTTTGACGCCACAGTTCACAGCGAGTTTGTAGGTTATAGATTCAATACAAAGGGAATTTACTACGACATTATATTCATGGTTCAAAGGATATAATGCCTCAGTATTGAGCTTCATTCACTTCACGCGTTGCTCCATGTTTAAAGGTCAGATGTGCAGCAGTGTCTCACTGTAGAGAGAAATGCAGCACGGAGACAGAATCCCATCTGGGTTTCACATCCATTCACATCACTTTTTATTTAGTTGCAGCTCAAAGATCAACTCAACATAAATAGCAATATTTTCCAAGTGAGGACCATAATAAAACAACAAGTGTACACCGCAGTTCTGTGAATTGCACGTTATTTATGTAATTGTCACACTACACTGTTAAACTGCTACCACGTCACTCAAGCTTAAACCATTAGTCGTCACAAAATGAATCAATGACAGTTTGAGTAATCCACCGCTTTCAGATCTCATGGCAATACGTCCAAGAGCTTTTGAGATGTGGACGGCCGGCAGCTACGCATGACTAAAAATGCAAAATATCCACAGTGTGTGAATATTCTTCTTTCATCTTTTTCCTTTCACTGTGAAAAAATAATATTTCACTCACTATTGCAAAAAAGATCTGCTTGTGGTCTATATTGCACATTGAAAAACATATAAATGACCAAATTATTTTATCCATAAATAAGAATAGCCAACCAACACACAATCAACTCACAAATATAATTCAACAGAACCATCTCTCCGTACAAAATGTGACATTTGACAATTGTAGTGATTTAACATTTGACAAACAATTTGCAGGAGGTCAACACTTCTACGAAGCAGCAGTTAACAACATTGAACATTGTGTTTTATCAAGCTCGTCATTTTGTGGCCACTTTTCTGTTGTGACTTTCTAATGAAAACAGAAAGATAAATGAACTATTAAGACATTCAAGGCCAAATGATTACAACAGTTTCCATTTCAAATGCCCAAATCAGAGGTAAACATGCGTGAAACAAGGTCACGTGCTGAAGCGTGGGCCGCCATGAGGTCCGTGCAACGCGCTGATGGCGTCAGACGGTGGTTATGTTTGTGCTGCCGCTGCTTTGGCTGTACAGGCGTCTGGGAGAAGTGCAGCACGCCAGCTGCTGGTTGAAGTGTTTGCTGAAGCGCTTGCTCATCAGGTAGAGGGCGAAGGGGTTCACGCAGGAGTTGGCGAAGGCCAGCACGCGGGCGCAGACGCTGGCGACGAAGTGGCCCAGCGAGGTGTCCACCTGGCCGTAGTGGTAGGAGCGGTACAGGTAGATCACGTGACTCGGCAGCCAGCAGACGGCAAACAAACCCACAAAGACCAGCACGGTTTTGGCCAGACGCTTTCTGGACTTGATCTGACAGGAAAGAAGAGAGAGGAAAGAGACGGGCTTCTACCATTTAACAGACACTCATGGACCTTCGTGGTGCTTTTCCACCAACACATTAGTCTTCTCTGCCAGCAAAACGCCTCATTTTACAACAATGGAAACGTTTAATTATGTTCCTTCTTTGAGTTTGCTGCTTGTTCGGCAACTTATTGTACCGATTGCTAACATCCGTCTTCCAAAAACATCCAAATCAAATTGGTCATCCTTTTTTTCATTTAACCCCCTAATTAGATTAACATTTAAATAGTTACAGGGTTGGTTTATGACTAAAGATCTATCGTGATAGTCTGATCTGTATCATCATCATTTACTATGTAAATACATAGTTTAGAGAGAGGTGTGTAAATGAGATGAACAAATTGAAAGGACCCTGCAATCAGACCTGTTTCTGGAGATGAAGGTGTCCTTCAGCAGGGACGTCCATCGAGCTCCTGATCAGACTGCGAGCGATGAAGAAGTAATAGACAGATATGACCAGGAGCGGGATGACGTAGAAGACGAAGAAGGAGGCGGTGGAGTGGATTTTGGGGTGCATCTCCCCGGCGTGGGGGTAAGGCGCACAGGTCACAAACGTCTCATTGCTGTAGCTGGTGGTGAAGGTGTGCAGGTCGGAGAAGACGGCCTCGGGAATGGCCAGAGTCACAGAGAGCAGCCAGATGGCGCCCACTCGAAGACAGAAGCCGAGCGTAGCGCTGGACTGCTGGATGTCCAGAGGTCGGACGATGGCTTTGTACCTGGACACAGAAGAGCATCGCTGACACCGTTTTCCCCCCCCCCCGACGTGTGGAGAGACCGATCCTCTCAGGATGAACTCAACGGATCACCTCGTTATAATTTCTTCATCAAACACAGGTTTAAAAGCCACTGCAGAAAAGAAAAATGTTTTTGTGACGGATAAGCTTTGAAACCTTATCTGGACGTAGGTCAGAGATAGAAAAACACATATACATATAATACACATAAAAATGGCTCGGATGAGTTACAGGTAATGGAGGATGATTTCTTTATCTCAGGTATTACATTTTGTGTGAAGGCACTAAGAGCTGTTTGCAGCGGCCAACAGATTAAAACAACAAAAACACTGAAACTCATGCATCTATATTCCTTTATTGCTTTAAAATGCATTCTGTATGAGAAGGAGCAGCATCTAAACCAAAATGTAAAAGGCACAATATTGTTAAATGTACGCATTTTCCTCCCTGGAACAGTTGGGACACTCTTAAATGAGAGCTTAAATGAAATAATCATTCGAACTGGAAAGAAATTTCTGATATAACTTTAAAAAGCGTACAATCGTACAAACAAGATTTATTGTTTGTACGATCGTGTTTGTCCAACTGTACAAACAAGAAAAAGAAAATGTTGTAAAACGGTTATTTTTTTAAATGTCTAATACAAGGAAATTTGCCTGTCTTCATTATTTTTATAAATTCGAAATGCCGTGAGGCCAATTAGCATTTATCACAATATCAACAGGGGGCAAAATAAATATGTTTCTGGGGGCTGCGGCTTGAGAAAACAGTCACAGGGGGACTTATTCAATAAGGAAAAACATTTGTCTGTTTTTGTCAACTTTCTGTTTTGTGATATACATTTTAAAAGAAATTACTGAAATGTACTCAAAACGTAGTCTGTAAATTCCCCAACTGAATAGAAATGGTGAAATCAGTCAGTTTTCGACTTTGAGGTTGAAAGTGAAGAGAGAACATGAGGATGTTTTCCACCCACCACGTTGATGCATTGTTTTAAACAACAGAGGCTCATCTAAACAAACCAGAAGATAAGTATTTAAGTACTTATTTCTAAAAACATGCCCAGACGCGTAAGTGGAGCCTACCGGTCCGCGGAGAGCGCAGTGAGGGTGAACACGGAGACTCCCACGGAGGTGAGCTGGATGAACGGGATCAACTTGCACCCCACGCGGCCGAACAGCCACTCGTCCACCAGGTAGCGGCTCGCGTCCACCGGGGCGCAGGTGACCAGCAGCAGCACGTCCCCCAGAGCCAGACTGGACAGGAACAAGTTGGGCACCGTCCGCATGGACTTCACCGTCAGACACGTCCTCATCAGCGTGACGTTCCCCACCAGACCCACGACGATGACGATCCCGTAGACGGCGGCGACCGGGATGCCGGGAAGCCAGATGTTGTAGTGCCGAGGCTCCTCTGTGGACACGTTGAGGACCGGAGCCGCGCTGTCCTCCGGGCTCATAACGAGGGCGAGGTTCGGCAGGGAGGGACGGGCTGGTTTCACCAGGAGAGCCCGCTGCGTCCTGCAGCGACTTTATAAGCGATGGGACCTCCCGCTGCGGCGCGCGGCATTTTGCGCGCGACAGATCAATAGCAGTGTGGAGGGGGGGGGGGGGGGGGAGTGGTACAGATTTTCACAAATGTTCTGCAGAGTCCGGAGTTACACCAGGATTTCCCTGGATGTGATTGGGAGGTATCACAGTGTGCATCAGTGGAAGTAGCTGGAAAGAGGTATGCTGGATTTGTAAATTATCAAAGGGCCCATTACAGTAAAATATGATCTTGTTTTTAGAGACAGTTGCATTGGAAGAGGACATCTTCAGGTGGTCGCTGTTCTCACAACAGTATTCACTATATAAGTCTCATCATTCTTTGTGTAAAAACAATGTCAATCCACATAAACACATTCCTCAGGCCGCTGATGTCCCCTGCAAATCGATTGTTTGCTGTTTAGGGCGAGTGGGGGTGACGGCCCCTGATTACTGTTGTCCTTCTGCGTCAGTTACATTTGTGTAATTCTTTACAACGATGTATATTATTACATATTTTGTGTGTTTGTCATTGTAAAACATTTTAAAATAGATAATCGGTAAATAAAGTGAAAGAGTAAAAGCACCACCATCATATTAGTGACCTTCAGAGGTCTCTTAAAAGGTCAAAATGTGTGTTTTTTGTGTTCAAAATGTCAAAAATCGATACTTTGTTAAAGGTCCTTATTTGTTGTTTGCGCAGATGCCAATTAGGCTCAAAATCATTTTCTAATATAAATGCTAATTCAGTTTTTCCGTATCAAAGCATTAGATAACAGAGATGAAAATATGCTTCTCCAAACATGACTTAAACCAATTTTCCAGAGTCTTTTGTTGCCAAATTTGATTTCAAAGAACAAAATGGCTGGTAGTTCTTAAAAGTGTCCCCCCCCCACCAAAAAATAAAAGTGGAACTTCTGAGAAAAACGGCCTTCAAAGTACAAATGCTGCTTGGACTCGATACAGACTTTCATGTGACCTCGTTACCAAGAACACACTCTGAAAGCTGCTGCTTATTCCACTGCCGGATAATTCCAGTATTATGTATCAACCGCCTTGAACCAAACTATATATTTCAGATCTCTGAATGCATGTTCTCCTGTGATGAAGAGTCGACCTCCTCGACACCGCAGCTCTCTCCATCATCCGTGTCCTTCCATTTAGAAAAAATAGAAAATAAAAAAATAGAAAATTCTTTCTTCAATATGAATGCACCTTCCGTCTTTTCCAATGGTAATTCATAATGACCTTTGCTTGGCATTCATCCGCTTTTTATCTCTAGAATTGATAAAAAACTTATTTCAATTTAAAATGTGGCACAAACTTCTCTCAGAAAACCATTTTAATCATCTTGGAAACGAATAAAGCTGTAGAGCGGTGTGTTATCTGCTAACTGTGATACTTCTGAATACTCATGTGTTTAGTAATTTTAAAGAGAGTGATGCATAATGTTTTATTTTATGAGATTGTTTTGTGTTTTGTATGTGTTTTGTAAGTATAGATCGTGTTACTGTAAAATAAAGTTGTACAGTAGGCTCCTTGTGTAAAAAGTACAAATTAGAATGTGATCAATAGACGGCAATAAGTGATTCCCTGCAGCCACAACAACATCGGTAATTGAGCCTGTACATTCCTGTGTGACCTCATTCTGACATCACGGTCCACGACATCATCGCATTCTAACCCTTTCATCTAAGATATGACATTCAGTGACACCAGTCTGGAATCTAGAAATAGAATGTTTGGTTAGAATTCAGTTCTAACTGCCACTTGTATCTGACAGCCACCCAGGGACACAGCTTGTGAGAACAGAGGGACAGCTACTCATACAAAGACACAAATTCACAGAAACGTTGTTATTCTATCATTATCGAATACTACCACTTTGTTAGAATGCAGGACCCGAAAAAAATCCTTTTGGACGTCCAACAAGAAGTTGAGCTGGCATCAGCAAATGCTGATTTGAAGAAGCAATTTGCAATCAAGGAGCTCGGTTGGGAGCAGGAAAAAGCTAAAATAATGAAGGCTTTACGTGCAGAGAGATGCATCAGGAAACAAATACTGGCTGAAAAGAAGGCCCTTGAGAAGAGGATGGAACAGGGGGTCAGCCCTCCTAGTGGACCTGCAAACAAGGGCTGCCTAGCCCCACCAGTGCTGGACCAGCAAAGTCCCAGCAGAGAGCCTGAGGGCTTGTTAAAAACCATATCGGTCATCGAAAAACAAGCCAGCGAGCTCTACTTGGAAAACACTGTCTTGAAGGAGCAGATGGTCACCAAGGAGGTCAGTTGGGAGCAGGAAAAGGCCAAAATAATGAAGGCTCTACAGTCAGAGAGATCCATCACAAAACAAGCAGAGGCTGACAGGAAAGCCTTTGAGAAAGAGAAGGAGGAACTGACCAGCTCTCTTTGTCAAACTCTGCTTGAAGAGAAAAATAAATTCAACAGTGCCATTGAGTCCTTGATAGCGCAGAATGAGAAGTACAAAGAGAACTGGATTAAAGAGAATAATATCAAATGTTCCATGAACAAAGTTGATATTGTTAACTTGGACTCCGCGTGGAAAAAACGATGGCTTGTAAGAGAGGAGGAGCATTCTGCAAGGATCCAAACTCTGCAAGACGACTTTGACAGACAGAAAAGCCAGATCACCCTGGAAAAGGACAATCTAATCACTAACACAACCAGTGAAAAGAAATCTCTTGAAGAACAGAACTGGAGCGAGGCCAAGCAGAAACGGCAAGAAAGCGAGATGATCCTGGTGGAGGCCGAGTGGAAAATAAAACTCATGGCTCTGGAAGATCAAATGAGACGTGAGTTTTCCGCAAAGGAGGCCAGGGGACTTGACTTGCAGAGACTCAGTAAGGAGGCCTCGGAGAAGGAGATTACTGATATCAAATTCGCCTTGGAGATGAAGGAGAAAGAAATCGAGATCATCCGCAGCGAGGCAGAGCGTAAAATCAAATCTGCGACTCTGGATCAACACAGCCACACCTTCCATGCACTACAGGAGGAGCACTTCCAGAGAGGGCAGGAGAGTGCCAGACTGAGCAGAGAGATGGAAAAGGAGTTGCGTCTCAAAGTGAACCAATTGGAGGAAAATATCAGGCTCCTGACACAACAGAAAGATAACCTCCATGTTTGGAACCTCCACCTTCAGGCGTTCGCCCAAAAAACTGACAAGGAAAAGGCGCAGATGAGAAAGGAGGAGAAGAAGTTAGAGAAGGAGAAAGAAAAGATGCTGAAGAAGCAAATGAAGGAACGTCAGGAGGCAGAAAATGACCTGCTGAAGAGGCAGAAGAAAGAGAGGGAAGAAAAGGAGAAAAGAGAAAAGGCGGAACTGAAGAAACAAAAGAAAGGAAAATAGGGTTTCGTCACAGGGTTTTGTCCGGTCGTCCGGTTTTCCCAAACGCAAGTTTGAAAAAAAGGTGCATACCCAACACGCACATTGACAGGGTTTCGTCCGGTCGTCCGGTTTTCCCAAACGCAAGTTTGAAAAAAAGGTGCATACCCAACACGCACATTGACAGGGTTTCGTCCGGTCGTCCGGTTTTCCCAAACGCAAGTTTGAAAAAAGGGTGCACACCCAACACTTCTATTTCTATGTTTTTCAGGCTGCGCTATGCCTGGTAGCCTATAGGCCTGGCGCCTAATGCCTGTAGTTACATTTCTACCACAGTAGAAGAAATCAAAGTACTCCACTCAATTCCTTCTAGACCTGTAGACCGGTGGTCCCCAACCACCGGGCCGCACCACAAAAAGCTTATATATTTTTTTTTTCTGAAAAATGTTTTATTTAGAAAATTGACCGGATTTTCTCCTAATTATGTGCGCTCGTCCCTCTGACATATTCCGCACGCGTCACCAGGCGCTTTTCGAACACAGAGCGCGCGACTACTACTACACAACTTGTGTGCAAGCGTTATTTAACAACATAACAAAAAAACAGTTAACCTTACTTACCAAATAACGGATTTCCACCCAAGCCGGAAAAAATGATGTTGCAGCCAATTTCAGTCCGCAAAAAAGGCAGAACGGCGCTAAAAGCGCAGAATGTGGCGCTTGCGCAAAGGGTAGTCCTCATTAATGAATTAATTTGAGTTGACACATGCACGCTTTAACCTAAACAAATCTCATAAGTGAAACTATTAAACCATTTTATGTTGATGCTATTGATTAAATAGCATATGTTCATGCGTTAATAGATATATTCAAATAAAGAAATCACCATGTAAACTTGTCACATCTAAGAAGGGCTTGAATCATTTTTCTGAGACAATAAATTAGATGCCTGCATATTTATTTTAGTTTAAAAACCCCAAAAGCAGCATCAAATACAAAGTATTACAGAAAATGTACCTTGTGTCTGATACATTAGTATTATTTGGACATTATCCAATCTATCAGCAGGACTTTTTAAAGTTTAAGGGATACACGGTTAACCCATTTCAAGTGAAATCAGAGGCAAAATTGCTCACAAGTGGTTTAATTTTTAACAATGTGTTTTATTTCAAAAATGAATAATGTGTTTCTTTTTAAATGTTTCATTGTTATCTGCAAATTAAATTCAGCTGTGAGATAAATGTAGTGAAGTCTAAATTATGACAGTATGACAAACTTAAATGTGCACTCGAGTAGACTGCAGTACTCCAGATAATGTTATATTAAAGTTAAGGTAAATCACAACCATATAGAATTCCACATAAAGATATGTTATTGTGTATTTGTTTAACAAATACTGTATCACGTTTACACCAACATGACGGACGCTTACAAAGCTGCTCCCCCCCCCCACCAGGGACAGTCTGACCCCCTCTCAATGTTCCTTCTCCCCAAATACACACCTCTCATCAGACGTGTGAAACCCACTGTGAGGACAGTTAACGTAAGGCCGGAGGGAGCAGACTCTGCCCCACACCTCCGGTTTGAACACACAGACTGGAGTGTGTTTGTCACCGAGGCCACACTGGACTCCCACTCAGACATCAACGCCTCTGCCTCCTCTGTTCTGGACTATATAACACCAATGTCCACGCTGTCACCACCCTCAAAAGGATCTCCACATTCCCCGACCAGAAGACAACTCTAACCCTGGATGAACCCTGGAGAGGTTCACCTGCTGCTGAAGGCACGTGACATTGCTTTCAGATCAGGTGATGCTCAGGCCTACGGCTCATCCAGGGCTGACCTGAGGTGGGGCATCAAAAAGGCCAAGCACAGCCACGAGCTTAGGATGGAGCGGCACTTCAAGAGCGGCTCCAGGCCGCTGGCCCTGATGGCGTCCCCGGGCACGTGCTCAGGAACTGTGCAGTGCAGCTGACTGCGGTCCTGACGGACATCTTTAGCCTGTCACCTGCTTTAAAACCACCTCCATCGTACCGGTGCCGAATGGGGCGTTAGCCCCATGCCACTGAACATTCTGCTCTTCAATTATGCCATATTTGCACAACTTGCACTACCTTGTCATTCATATTTACAAGTACAAGTATGTACATACTGCTGCATGTATATTTCAACGGTGATGATGAACTGGACCATTTTTGACCTTTCCTTCAGCACCAAGGAGAGCAGACTGTGGCGTCTTTCGCCACCTGGTGGACAAGATGCTCAACTGCAAGAATATGAATGAGTTCATTGTTTGGTTTCCCTGGATAAATGATTTATTCTTATAGTGACACAGATAGCTAGAAAGAAACGTGCCACGTTCAAAGACCATTGTTTGCTACACGGCTATAGTCTGAGTTTTAGAAAAACTGAGGTCATGAGGTCAAACACAAACCAGTGAAACCCTCCCAACACTAACTGTGGCTCTGGGGACAGCATAGTTTAACTAACACGACATGAATTCTAATGACTTATGTGATCCCTCGACTTGAGTAACCTCCTGCACCCACATAAGTTTTTAAACTAAAGTATTTCAACAAAGACTGACTGTGTGTTTCTCCTAGTGGAGAAGTTAAAAACCGGCCCCTGCTCGGTGATGAATGGCCACGATCTGTTTGAAGGCCTGTTGGGGACAGTTTGGTTTTCTGGTCCGACTCCTGCAGCCGAGCAGACCGGGGTCCTCTCTGTTTAGTGTCTTTGCAGGAGTGGAGCCTGGCTTACTGCTGCTTTGTTCACTGACCTTAAAAGACACACTCGCTCCCCTCGCGCTAGACCCCAAGAGCTGGACTGAAGAAGAAGCACAAAGAACCGAGATGGAAACTGTGATCGGGGTGAATTTTAATTGTTCAACACATTTCGTTTGTTTAGACTTTTGGCTAATTTTCAAGTAAACAAAGTTTGTGAGACTGCAGTCTTGTGAGACTATGAACAAATTGTGTCAGTTTAAGAATGTCATTTTTAGTTCAAAGCACACAAATATGATAAACCCCACAAAAACTCATTTCTATCGCTTGGATATGATGATGATCATGATATATGATGACTTGGAAACTGAAAATGCTTCAGGCAGTGTTTGGACATCCTCACGGTTCGAGACGGCAAAAAAAGTTTTTGAATGACAACGAAATAGTTTCCGAATGCTTTCCAAGCATTTCTGAGCTGTGTTTGTCCGTGTGCTGCAATACGAGCTGCCAACAACAAACCATAAAGGGGTTATTGTTATAAATAAAGTTTCCAGATAAACAGAACAAAAGGGATTTTGTTTTCAACGTAACATCATTGAATTGAACTGCGTTCACAGCCTCACATGAGTGACTATAGTGTGATCTTTAAAAACATATATCATTGAATCTCTGACGATACTCTTACGTTACTGTATTGTATTGTGATCTATATGTTTTATTGCTCAACTTAGTGATTTGACACAGCAGAAAGAAGAAGAAAACATCATCTCATCTTGGGTAAGACAAAGAAATCGAATTTATTTATCAAAAGAAAGAGAGAATATGAGTACAACGAAGTTTACAATATGCAGAGTGCAAAAACGTATTGCTGACCAAAACATAAAAAGCAGCACAAGTGTGGGAACTAATACATGATACAAGACATTCTATTGAAACATTAATGCAACCCCCACGTCGTGAAATTAAAAAAATAATAATAGCCATAATTATGTTAATCAGATCTCAAATAAATCCTAAGGTACATTGACTCAGTAGATTTGTGTGATATTGAATATTAATACTGAAGTGCTGTTCTGTTTAATACAGGATGTGTCCACCATGTCCCAGTTTAAAAGGTCACAGACCTTCTGTTCACGCACTCAAACGATTATTTAAGTTTTCCCAACAATTTCTTGATGTCCTTCCTCTTTTTATCTTTTTATATTTCCATTCAAATTGTGTGAACGGGATCAGAAAAGCACACTATACTCTATTCATGTATCCACAATATAGGGAGACTAGCCTCACATCTAGCCAAATATAAACCATGCCCCCATTTCGGGGGGGCGGAACATCTCCAGACCCCACAGCAGGGGGTCTCGCGAGCACACGGCGCACTACGGAGACCGCAGCGCCCCGTGCGCCCTCCACAGACTCCATCCGGGACAACACTTCTCCGTGAGAAAAACACACACACACACACACACACACACACACACACACACACACACACCCTGGCCGCACTAAAGACATCGCAAATGAGCCGCAGCGGCAGCGGGGGAACCGTAACAACGCCGTCCCTTCCGGCAGGGCGGGCTGACCGACTCCCCGGTGGCGGCCGTATGGACGCCCGGACCCGAATGGCGGAGTGAGCGAGGATGCGCCTCCCCAGTTCCATCTTTGTGTCGGTGTCTCTGTTCACGGCCGAGACCACGGCGGCGCTCTACCTCAGCTCCACGTACCGCTCCGCCGGGGACCAGATCTGGCAGGGTCTCACGCTCCTCTTCACGCTCGTGCCGTCCGTGCTGGTGCAGCTGACCCTCACCTTCATCCACCGGGACCTGAGCAGGGACCGGCCGCTCGTCCTGCTGCTGCACATCCTGCAGCTCGGACCCGTAGTCAGGTCAGTGCTGGCGCCCTACCCCCCCGTGATCCAGCTGTGCCCCCTAATCACGCCATTGAAGGTGTCGATTCGTGTCAATTTACCGAGTGCATTGCGCACATGCGCATGTTTTCATTCACTTCGGCCTTTTTTTGTTGTTGTCCCCGGCTGGCTGCAGACATGCACCGGCTGCCGGGATTGACCCCCCGCCATCGAGTTCGGGGACAAACAGCTGATCAATAAGCGTATCGATATGTTCCATAAACCGCACAGCGGGCTGCCACTCCCGCTTTCACCAAGATCTCCTCTTTTGAGCTGTGGCTGATGTAGAAGAAGAAGAAGAAGAAGCTGACTGTTATGACGGAGGACCCTTTGAACACACGGAGCGTAACAGGCCTGATCTGTGTAAGCCCGGATCCGGAGGGACCACCAGCTCCAGTTAAAGCAGCCTAATCCTGATCCTGGTGTCCAAAGCCTCCCTGCTGTCAGGCATGCAGAGCAACCATGTTGTCACACATCAAACAAAAGACCACATGGGGAGATGGAAATATGGAGACAAACGCTGAAAGTGGAAACCCATCGATCAGCATGTCTTCTTTTGGTAATAATGACCGTTTGCGTTATTGTTGAAGAAAATAAATCCAAATATTTAATTAGTTTAGCTTCTCAAAAGAGACAATTTGCTACTTTTCTTTGTGTTCTCTTGGAGTAAACTGATTTTTTTTTTAGTTCAGAGCTGTACAACTAAAAAACATTGAAAATCGAACCTTGGACTAGTAAAAATAAAAGTTAGTTGCAGCCCCATTGGAAACCCATTATGAGATTGAAATAAAAATAAAACTTTCAGCCTGCAGCAAATTTATTTAGTCAAATATTTGCACATGGCAGCATGTAACTTAATGGTCACAGGACTTTATAAAGCAGTGTAATTTTTTTTAAACAACACATAGTATATCCTAAAAATGACTTAATTCAGTATGTATTATTTTTTCCTGTGCAAGTCATCATTGAAATATAAAAGAGGCTAGGTTGATAAAAACATCTTAAGAAATGCACTTATCTTGGACTTGACGGACGCTGTCACTGTATCTCTCAAATCAAAATCAATGAACACCTGAAAACTCTTCAGTTCAACGTTTTGTGGACAAAACCTACCGTTTTAATGTATACAATTAAGCTTCAGCTAATTTGTTTTACTATTTTTAGACATGATATAGATAGACATTAAATGGTGGATTCTTATCTAAATTATTCAGTTAAATTGACGTTACTGACAGAAAGACTTGTTTGCTAGTTTATTGTCCCTTAGTCTCATTCTGGCTCCTCAGCATTCAGCTAGCCTTCAGCTTGAGGATAAACACCGACTTAAAGAGGGGGCTATATTCACCACGTCACAGAAACATCCATATTTCATGGTTTTCTCTGGTCGACCAGTTGAGCAAACACGTTGACGCCCCAGCCGAGGCCTCTGTGGATGTGACCCCGGCCGGCCTGTTTCCCCTCGAGTGGCTTCGGATGATTACTGTTCAGACTTTTACATCTTTCCTCAGTGAAGAGCATATCTAAGAATAGCACACAGTGGCTGCGGCTCCTTATCTCTGACAACATAACCAGGGAGGGAAACGTCTGTCTCTGCTGCCAACTTCCTCAACAAGCAACTCTTCAAATATCACTAACAATCAGCTCATTTATTTGCATCATAACTGCAACAAGACCGCTTTCAGGGCGGAAAACTTGTTTTCTTTCTTTCTTATCAGCTTCTTATCTTAAAAAACGTATTAACTTCATAAGAGGAGGATGCATCATTTTGTCTTTCAGAAAAGTCAACCTAAGTTGACTTCATCGGTCTCTCAAGGGTTAAAAATGCATTGCTGGAGTTTCACTAAACAAACTTGACTTAAGGTCTGTGTACTGAGGCTTTTTTTTCCTGCAGCTTTTGTAACGTTGAAAATCCCCCCCCCCTGAAAACGGTCGTTTTCTTATGGTTCCTTCTCCTGGAAGAATCAATACAACATAATATGTGCAGACTTTGATAACAGAAGCTTGTTTCAGTTTAATCTACTAAAAGAACAGAGTTTCTCTCTGCTCACCTGGAATCTGGAAGCTAAAGATAGTTGCCGCTGTTGATGAAAACGACAGGAAGTTATTGTGCTTCTAATTGTCAGGAAGAGGAGAGACTGATTGGTCTGGTTCCACGAGGCACCGCCACATAAACATTATTTTGTCAAAATCTGTCTGCACTTCCTCTTTTCACTGAAAAGAGGATGAAGATCAGTGATGTTTGGAACTGATATTCGTCTCTTCATCCGTCGATGAGACTTAGGTCACTTGTTTTCTGCAATCTGAAAGAGACACCGACAGACTCTTTCCACTCTTATTTATTTATCTGTATTTTAATGGAGTCGGTGGTGCGTGCCGCTCCAGCCGATAAACCGTCTGACCCTCAGCACCCCTGTGGATTAAATCCTCCTGGCTCGGTGTTAAAGTGGTGCTGTGCACCAGTTGCAGCCTCGACCTAGTCTCCACCTGCACGCAGCTGCACAACAGCTGTCTGGACATTCGAATGAACAGGCTGCTCAATGCTCGTGTACACGCAGCAAAAGGTATTGTTGCCACATAAACAAAAATGATTCCTGGCCTAACTGTGCGAGTGTTGAAACAATGGCTTCATATGAACCTTTTATTGTAGCTTTTTAGTGTTCAAATAGATCACGTTTCAAGACCTGAGAGTTGGGTTGAGGTCAATCCTTTCATTGATTGTAGGACAGCTGCAAATGTGTGTTTGGATTTGCACCGTGGTTTTAAACGAACAGACAATTTTAAAGATGTGCTCTGCAATTGTAATGGAAATTTAATTCACTAAAACACATTAAAAATATTAAATACACTTAATATTGAGCTTATTTGCAGCACTGGATAAAACATCAACATTTTCATGAATACATATTTGTCCTTCAGAACCAACCTGGTCAAAGCTGCACTTTAGGTATGTTTTCCTTTCCAATATTAATAATGTGCACACTCAGTGAGGTCGGCATGCTGAAAATGATCAGTGGGGGATCAGAAAAAAGATCCTGAGTATTATGAGAACCTTCAGCAAAACAGCATTCCTCACACTGTGCTGAAATGTCAGGAAACGTTTTCAATAAGCGTGAATCTGGTTTTCTATCTTTATTTGATCTCGATCTATCAACATTTCGCTCCGTTTTGTAAAACGTTACATGTGATCTAACCAGCGCTGCTGCTGTTTTCATGCTGCTTTGCTCCTGCAGGTGTCTGGAGGCGTTCTGCATCTATGGCAGTGTGGGCCGTGTGGAGGAGCCCTACGTCAGCATCATCAGGAAGAAGCAGATGCCTCGCCGGGGACAGTCGGAGGAGGTGGAGCGGCAGGTGGGGCAGGCGGAGGGGAAACTGTTTACACACCGAGCCGCCTTTGCCCGCACCTCGGTAATTCAGGCCTTCCTGGGATCGGCCCCCCAGCTCACCCTACAGCTCTACATCTGCGTCCTGCAGCAGGGGGTCTCCGTCGGACGAGGTGAGGAGGAGGAATTTAAGTGGGTTTGACTTATGTCACATGTCCCCTTAATCCCCCCCACCCCTCTTGCCAGTACACAGCTCCACCGTGGTGTGGGCCGATCAGCTAAGAGCCATATTGGAAATAAGAGGATGGTGTTTTCATGAGTCAAAGTGATGTTATATAACCACCTCTCTGATTCACAGGAGGGAAAATGGTGATTCTCTCCGCCAGTAGGTGCACACCTGGCTGTCCAACGCTTTGAGCCAGCCAGTTGTTCTATTTCTGAGAGAGATTTATAGAAGTTTCACACAAGGGCAAACCGAGGCATCTGGTCTTCAAGTTAGGACAAATGATGTTTTGGATGCATAAATTCTTCTGCTCCGGACCGTCTGACACTTCTATTTCACGCTTAGCGATTTAACAGCCTGATTGTGATGAAAGGGAGCCTCAGGGCCTTTTTAAAGGAGGGCTTTACCGTCAGTACAATCATCAATTCCCTCTATGTAATGGCAATTAAAATATATATTTAGGCCATTTCAATGGAGGGGATAAGGGGAAGAATCCACAGTCAAGTTTATCTGAAGTCTTCTTAGAAGCAAATCCCATCTTTTATGATGCCTCCACTGCTGTGCACTAATGAAGAAAAAAGAAGGCTCCTTTAATGTGGTGATGTGGGGCTTTCATTCAGTTTGTAGATCACATAGACACCATACACTGTAATATTGTCTTATATACTTTCAGGACAGAAAACATGCATGATACCAACATTTTATAATCTTAACAAAGACCAAAAAATGTTTCTTTTGGGAAAAGATGAACCCAAATGAATTTTGGAGGACACGCTTACCTCACTTATCTATCTCTCTTTTACAATGTCAGGCACTCTGATGGTGATCTCCCTCCTGTCTATTGTGTACGGGGCGCTGCGCTGCAACATCCTGGCCATTAAGATCAAATACGACGACTATGAAGTGGACGTGCGCCCCATGGCTTACGTGTGCATTTTCCTGTGGAGGAGCTTTGAGATCGCCACTCGCGTGGTGGTTCTGGTTCTGTTCAGCTCTGTGCTGCAGCTCTGGGTCCTGCCTGTGGTTCTGCTCAACTTCCTGGTTTTCTTCCTGTACCCGTGGATCCTGTTCTGGCAGAGCCACTCGCCCTTCCCCGAGAACATAGAAAAGACCTTGACCAGGGTGGGGACCACCATCGTGCTTTGCCTGCTCACCTTCCTCTACGCCGGCATCAACATGTTCTGCTGGTCAGCCGTGCAGGTGAAACTCAACGACCCGGACCTCATCAACAAGTCCCAGAACTGGTATCGCATGGCCGTGTACTACATGATGCGCTTTGTGGAGAACGCCTCGCTGCTCCTGCTGTGGTACATCTACAAAACCGACTTCTACAAGTTCTTCTGTGCGCCGCTGCTGGTGCTGCAGCTGCTGGTCGCCTACGCCATCGCCATCTTCTTCATGCTGGTCTTCTACCAGTTTTGCCATCCGTGTCGGAGGCTCTTCTCTTCCAGCATGACCCAGGGCCTTTGGAACTGCTCGTCTCTCCTCTGTCTCATGTGCAATTCTGCTTCCCCACAGAACAGGCCGCTGGGAGACGCGCCCCGTCCCGCTAAGAGCGCGGGGCCGCCTAACGACGAGGCCCTGGACTCGGCCAGCGACAGCGCAGACGACGTGCCTAATGAAACGTCGTACGACATGCTCAGTGATACAATCTGTGAGAATGCTAATGAAGTGGGCAATAATATATGTGGTGGAATCAACGGCGACGTCAACCACAGTGTATCCTGCAATGCGTAAAGCGCCTGTCGGACGTGCCGCCCAGAGGAGAGACGGACAGTCTGATCACACGCGCTTTAACCCTCCAAGTGCCACACGAACCCCTCCGCCACCGATTCACATGTCCATCTCACCTCTGTTCTCCTCCAGAGACGTCCTACATCAGTGAACACAAAATAAAAACAAGCCCCTTGACAGGCTTACAAATAAAGTCACGGACCCAGCAATTACTTCTATTGTTTTTAGTGTGTCTACTTCTATGCTGCATTACTGACCACAGGGCGCCGTGCATTTCAATTGATTGTATTTGATATCTGTGTTTGGCATGGAGGCGTGCATGTGTCGAGCCTCAGATGAACTTCTGCAGGAGGGAGGATCTGTTTTGTACGGAGGGCGGGAGAGTGGGGAGTGTTCTGATGCTCCGTGTAGTTTTATGGCTGCAAGCGATCAGCTTTTTTACTCCTGGATCACAGCTTTATCATTGATACGCGCTGCTTCTGTGATGTGTTTGGGATTGGTGACGAGATGTGAATCTCCACACATTATTTAAAGAGCCTGTTTGATCACCAAACACATTAATTGTAAAGTACGACCTTCTCCAGGCGTAATGTTTTTGCACGTTTACAAAAGGGATTTAAGTGGCTTTGTTTTAACTGCTGAGCAACAGTTGCAGTGATGTGAAATGCTTTTAGATGTATTTGCATTTTTGTAATTAGAGCCAATGTAAGTTGGCTCTAAATCTGTGTCTCACTAGTATAGAATATTTACACCAAGTGCACACTAAAATGTATTATCTTAGCATCTGTAAGATATTTTTGATGGCATTTTTGCTTTTTCAACCTTTAATGTATAATTGTGTATGAGAGAGAATGTCAGTGTTTGTTTTTGCACTTACTCTTTTTCGCCATGTACCTGCAGAATGATGACTGCCTCATGTATCAAATTATCGTTTTTTAAGATGAGCCAAAAAAAAGAAATGTATTGCAGAAATTGGACATTCCCATACAGAGCAAAAATGAAAAGGCTTATAATCCTACTTAAAAATAAATTTATATTTATATGTGGAAATTGTCACATTTTTCTATTAAAGCCAAGAAGCCGTTTCAGCACGCTTTGCCTCGTATGGAGATCGAGTGGACAAACTCTCAAACTGAAAGTTTTTATTAACTGAAATTCAAATCACATTCTTATACGAAGATAACACTAAGATACCAAAAAAGCGGGCTGTGAACACAAGGACCACACTGGAGTCGTTCCAATAAACTTCTTTAAACAGCGTTCATGAACCACGTTTTAATGAAGAAATCAAGGATTTCTACAGAAAATGTCTAGAAAAAGTGCATTTATCCTTCTGACCAATGAACTCCATCATACCTGGAAATAGATATCTCATATCCACAGTTACAGACTGATCCATAAAGCACAAACTCAGACTAAAAGAGACACTAACATTTAGGAATGTACTTAAATAAATTAACTAAGACAACTGACAGTCCTTAGCCATGCTAGCAGAGGCAGCACCCACAGCTAAACACGTTGACGTTCAGCAGGTATACATTTTACCATGTTCACCATCTTAGCGTCAACATTTGAGTTTATTAGCTTTAAATATAATGTTTTTAGTCCTGCAGGTATTTGCTGACAAAGCAAAATAATGCATCCCAAAACTAATTACAACGGAGGCTTGAATATGGGTAGAAAACTTCAGGGCAATCTATCACATAGTTGTTGGTAAACTTCACAGTCATCCCAAGAGCCTTGCTGCTAGCACGGCTTAAAAAGAATCGAGTTTCACATTACTAGCATCCATCTAGATCTTAATAGTCAACACAGCTGCGTCCAGGTTGAAAATCCTTTCTTGGTCGTTCCAAGGCAATATTTTCTCAAACCTTTTTCTGCCGTTATGTTATTTAACCCTGTGGGGGGAAAAAGTTATGTGTCTATTCAGAGGGAAACATCTGAGGAACTCAATGGCTTCATGGTCACGCTGACGTTTCAAGCATCAGACATGACAGCTCACAGCGCCACAGCGAACACACCGACCACACAGTACATGGTGCGATTCTCCCACCTGACTGTGCAGCTTCCTGTAAGACACAAACAAGCAGGAGAAATCGCAAAGTAGTGGCAGTACCGTTTGACAATTTTGATTAATAACTATACAATTTCTGAATCACCTAAAGCATGCATTACCATTGGGGTAGCTGTACAGATGATCAGCACGTTCTCTTCACATTATCGCAGTGAAATAAAGAATTTCTTTTGGTAACTGCAGTGAAACCCAAACCAAATTGCAAAAGCGCTCCGGCTGTAATTATGAATCATCTCTCACCATCAGTGGCAGTGTCCCAGTAGCAGGAGTTGGCTGTGTGGAGACCGGCGCCACTCTTCTGCATGATGGTACAGTTTACTGCAAAACATCAGACAGCAGTCTTAACTCAGTCAGAAACGTGTCACATGTCAATGTTGCGTCCTGAGGTCTCAGGTCACTGTTCACGAAGGCCAGTTGGTTCACCTATGTATTTGAACGGACGTCCTTGCTTCACCAGATGAGTCAGAGAGTGCTCAACTATACCGGCCGTCCACTGGTTCACTTTACTCTGGTTGTAATCTGTTCCACCAATCACACCTTCGATACACTGAGACCGAGCCAGAGAGAGAGAGAAAGAGAGAGACATGGACATTGTCATCACACTAAATCCTTTATTCACCATTAAAATATGTCTCAATGTTTTCAGAAGCACAAACGTACCTCTTTAACTGAGATGTTGACATCATCAGCATTGAAGACTACCTGCTGTCAAAGTTCAAAAAGAAGGAAAAACGTTATCAGTTGGTGGTATCTGTTGTGTTTCATTTCATGTATGGCATTTAAAAATGCACCACCGTATAGACTAAATCTATATTAAATACATAATTTGTATATACAATTTGTAAATACAATTTGTATATACAAACGGTTATACAAACTGAACTTCCAAATACGTACCAAGACAACATTTGGCACAAAATGTACTTTACAAAACTGCAGAGATGTTTAACATTATCAAGCAAACCACTTACATTTAAAAAATAAAGTACATGTTAATTTCAATAACTTGAATGAATTACTTTTAATTAAATAATAAAAATAGTAATATTTCTATCATGTATCATTTTTTTTCTTTTTCCTTTATATATATATATATAAAGGAAAAAGAAAAAAAATTATATATATATATATATATATATATGAACGCTAGGTATTTAAAATGTATCAATTTAACCCTCACAGCAACTTGATCGTTAACGTTAGATGTAATAATATTGAGTGACCACACCTCGATGGAAATTACCGTTAGCTTCTGCTAGCCGGTTTAGCTGGCAGAAGCTAACGTTAGTTTGACGGCAGAGATTTAATGAGTTAAGATAAAAATTGTATTCAAAACAAGTTTACCTCATCTCCAGAGTTGTATTCCTCCATCGTTACTCGCACAGAGTTACGTTATTATAGTTAATTACTTTAATGTCACCGGGTCGGGTGGAGTTCCGTGTAGCTACTCAGTTCCGGTTTACTTCCTGTGTTCCAGAGTCAACGAGCGCAGAAAAGACAAGACTGTTACTACTGAAGCGGGGGACTGATTTCCCTGCGTTGCCTCTTGGCGGTGGAAGTCACACATAAAAAACAGCGTCATATTTGATCATTCATGAAAATACTGTAAACCCACCGTTATTTATCAGGAAAATAAAGCAGCCATTCGAGTTAAAAAACAACTACGGATTGAATTCAGACTGTATTAAATATTCTTAATTCTTAATATTTGGTAAACCAAATGCCTATATGGGAATATGTTGTTATATATGTACATTATATATATGTATGTATGTATATATATATATATATATATAACATATACAACATTTAAAAGTAGGCCCACTTTGAACCATATCCATTCCATGTCATCATTCTGATATACATTATATGTACACTATGTTGTATGTACAGTATTATACTGTACATCTATATTTGATAAATGTACTACAGGAAATATAATGGTCTCAGAACGTTTTTATTTTTAGTAACTTTGGAACTTCAACAATAAATAAATTAGCTATCTGGCTTAGTGTGTCCCTTGTTCATACATTCTGCGCTGTCACTGCAAAATAAATACAAATACAAGATCCATTAGGCTGTAGTGTAGAATCAGGGCGGGTTGTGTCTGTGGCTCCTTCACCTGAAAGCAAATACATACAATTCATGTTCATCTTTTAACACAGATACATTATGGCAATACAACATGCATCCAGAACATGCGGCCTCAGATCAGACGATAGGATTACAAAATCGATCATTGATCTTTGGCCTAGGGTGCTCTGGTACCACGTACACATGAACATCCTTATGTTCGAACATGGTGTTTGTTATGGACAATCCGTGACTGGCACATACGTTCAATAACAAACAACCACTCGGGTTCAGATCAGCGAGGCCATTCCTCCCAATCATCCCTCTCCAGTAGGACTATGGAGTCCCCTACCTGCATGGGGCTCCAGGATATGCCCCATACTTCTGGGACAGATATGGCAAAAATTATCTGGTCCAAAGCTGGCTAACATTTGGCCGCATCGAGCCGGAACACAGCCGAGTTAGCCGACGCTTAGCCGCAATAGGGCCAAGTCCGCTTTCCAAAGAAGCTGTGTTGATTTGGAATACAGTTGTCTTGCCATCCATCTTCTACTCTTTTTTTTGGCGCTAATGGTCTAATGACCAAACCATTTGGTTCATTATTAAATCAACGCTGCAGCAGAGTTCTGCCCATAATAACGGAATAATTATAAGACTCTGGAGAATCACAGCAGGAAAATGGGGCCACATAATTTACGACAGGTGACAGGATGCAGTCGCCCTGAACCTATTTAGAGCACAGAACTACTTAAATGTATTTGGTTGGAATTTCTAGGAAATAGTTTTTAAGTGAATTTCTGAAAACACAGAGTCTGGGTTGAAGAAACAGCTGTCGCATTGTCTGGAATAATGCTATTTATGAGGATTGAGTGACACACACACGCACGTACTCACGAACAAACATACCCTCTCTCTCTCTCTCTCTCGCTCACACACACACACACACACACACACACACACACACACACACACACACACACACACACACACACACACACACACACGCACGCACGCTCCCGCGGGCGCACACACACGCACGTACTTACGAACAAATATACTCTCTCTCTCTCTCTCTCTCTCTCTCTCTCTCTCACAAACACACGCACACACACACGCACACACGCGCGCGCGCACACACCACGCCCCCTCCTGCCGGGAACACCCTGGCTGTGGATACGCGCTTTCAGACGGTGCCGAGGCGCACCGACACGCTGACGTACAGTCACTGATCCCGGGACGGACTCCCCCCGGCCTGTCGCGCTCTCCTGCCGGTTCC
Organism: Gasterosteus aculeatus; assembly: GCF_964276395.1. Taxonomy (NCBI): domain Eukaryota; kingdom Metazoa; phylum Chordata; class Actinopteri; order Perciformes; family Gasterosteidae; genus Gasterosteus; species Gasterosteus aculeatus. The sequence goes on along the minus strand of NC_135704.1, from coordinate 8,170,694 downwards.
TCCTCTCCTCCGATGGGCATCAGGTAAGACGGTAACACGCCGGGACCCCCCCGACACCTGCGGGTCTCCTCCGGCATATGGCACCGTCAGCCGCTGCCCGCTCGTCCCCATGTGTCATGTGCTGTTCGGTTGGTGTCTTTTGTTTTTGGTGGAGGCGGGGGGGGGCTGTTTATACACCACCAGGACCACGACCTTGGAGGATTAGTCACGGATCGACGGGTCCAAGCAGCCCCACTTCCCTAAAGTTGAGCGCGTTAGGGCAGGTGCAATGCAGTAAAACGCTCCTCTTCGGGCTTCTTGTTGCCTCCCGCTGTGCCGAAGGTATATTAACCTGCAGTCAAGTCGACTCACTTGTTTTTGATAATGTGCCGAGAATATGTTGCATGAATTAACTTGCTGTCCCGAGGGGTTTGAAACCCATAGCCACGATGTCACGACATGACGGGCAGAGGTTTGGATCAGTCGATCACTGGGGGTTTGGGGGACTTCATTTAAAATCAACTTTATGCTGCTATAATATGTCAGTAGTTGATTACTGACGCCTGTGTTGGTTTCACGAGGAATCACCAGGATATCCCTCTGCTTCTCGGGGAGGTGTTACTGAAGAGGTGGCAGACCCACAGGGATGCTGCCTAATGTCTGCAGCATTGGCTGAATTTCTTGCTTTGTTTTCTGAACATGCACCAGGGCTGGAGACGTGTCAGGTGCACCCCTCATTACAATTCATCATTGCCTCGGATTAGTTGGTGTTGTGCTTGTGTTTGATTGACGCTTCGCACAGCAGAGACGTGATATGCAGTTTAGGATCGAGGAAAATGTGAAGCTTCTTGTGAAGATGCTAAGACGTTGGCAGACGTTTGAAGCCTCTGCTGAGGAGCCAGAAGAGTTTGCGTCTGGAATACATGCAAGATGTCTAAAAGGGTTGTAACTCATCACCGATGACTCTGATAATGGTTTTGATCAGTAGTTTGACCTGTAAAATGTCAGAAAACAATCCAGACAAGACAATCAATTAGCCCTTTCATCTTTAAATTGTATATTTATTGACAGACAATCACGTACAATTGTACTTAAACAACAACTTTATCATCTGACCAGCCGACTGGATATCACTAAATCTCATGTAACATTTGGTTAAATCTGAACAGATTTCAGGTAAAAACATGGACGAGAGACCAGTGGACTTAGATGTTTTTTCCTTATTAACTGCAGTTATCTGGCAGCAAGTGCTACATTTATAATACTACCAGTTCAAAGAGCCAACGTAGTCTGAAAAGGCCAGTTCTTCTTATTAAAGGTGCTATTATACCTGTCAGACTGCCGGCTATGTGCCTTCTGACAAAGTAGCCACGGACAACCTTTAGCCAGCGTTTTCTATCAGGTGTGTGAGACTAGAAACAGCTGTAAATTAAAACGATTACTAATAAAATAAGAAGCATCTTGAACGTTTGTACAGTATACGATGTGTACATTTACAAATCCCTGACCAATTCCACACTGCCTTTTTTTTGGGGTTCCTTGTTTTTTCTTTTCGCTGCGTAAATCATGCCGCCATGTAATTCGTCACCATGACACGTCTTTAAATTGGTTCATTTGGCTCACGGAGCGCTGGATGCAGTGTCTGCTGCGGAGGCTGTTTTATCATTGTCACAGGGAGAATGGCTCCCTAATGACAACCAAGCTTTTGTACAGCTCACACACACACACACACACACACACACACACACACTCAGGGCTGCTGGAGGGGGAATAGATGGGGGAGGAAATGAGGAGAGAAGCCAGAGAACGCAGGGATTCCCTGATTTCTCTGCATGCAGTCAGCCAGCGCTCATCCAGCGGAGCAGAACGAAGCCCCGGGGAGTGTAGTCACACAGCGTTAGACGTCTACGTCTTCAGGAGTAGGCAAGACGTAGTAGAAGTGTGTGTGTGTGTGTGTGTGTGTGGTCAGGCACATATAGTCACACATGTGTCACTGTGGCAGACGTTTCTGTGACAGGCTGCAGCTCGTGGTGCAAGACGATGTACTCTGACTGACTACATGTTTAATGTTTAACTACATTTTTGCATATAAATATATATTTTCAAATAAACATTTTATATACAAATTTACTGTAATTCCAAAAATGTCACTTTGTCACAACATTTAAACCAGACGGCTTTAATGAATCTCTCTCTATCCTGTGGAAGCTGGTGATGCAGCCCAAGCTAGCAAACGCTAAAACAGTATTTACTTGTTTAATAAACCACCAACTAGGTAATTCAGTTCAGTGAGCTGCCCAAACCCGATCAGCGGTGAAACCACTCTGCGCTGTTAAAAGGTATCAGATCATTTATCAAATTGATATCAGCACAAATAATCCCTTCAAACAAACCCTTTAAAGGGACAGCATGTGGGATTTAGGGGCCTCCAGTGTGGTTGTTGGTTTGCACCCGGCTAAATTCCCCTCCAATCATTTCCCACCTTTTCAAGAGTCCGGTAACATGAGCTGCAGAGTGGCCGTTCATACTAGGATAACAATAAATTATGAGCAACAGGCATCAGACGGCAGCTGGCGGTACCAAGGTTTTGTACTCTGCGGCAAGTGCCCCAAATCATTCATTCTAAAATACAAAAAGCAAACGGGTCTCTGGGTCAGTTGATAATACTTAAATGAAAATGGGTTTCGTATAATGTTTTACATTTCCAAATGCCACCCTCGGGCCACTTAATAACACTAAAAGAACACATTCTTTTGGCCGTTCCTGTATTTAGATATTATGATGCCTAAAAAGAAAGCAATGCAACATTTAAATGTCGGCATGGAATAAATTGTCTGACCGTTATAAAACATAAAATCCTTTTTGTTAACACAGGTGCTTTTGTAGTTACTGCTTTCTGTATTTAAATGGCAGTAATATTGGCATCAGTCCCTCACATAAATCCTGTCTTCTTCTCAAAAACAGCTCATTTGGCACGTTTAATGGAGACGCACGTACAACAGCTGATTTAAAACATGAATATTAGCGCATAACACCCGCTATATTCTGCACGATTATATGAAGATTAACTCTGTCAATGACCTCAGCTGCTGCAACAAAGCCTGTCTGTGCTGCTGCATTCAATAACTCTGAACTCTGTGGTGCTTTGTTGTGCAGGGTTTCCCTCCCACCCACTCACTGATGCTTCTCTGTATCTGTGGCTCCCTCGTGCATACCCCGCTTGGTATGCAGCCTATAGCCCCTTGCGGCCTCAGAGATGCTACTCATGCCCGTTCAATCACGGCAGCGGCGAGGCAATCAGTGGAAGCCCGTCCGTACACCGACACCGCAGATGTGCGAGGGAGGAGAGAAAAACACTTAAACAAGCAGAAATGAAATTTGAAAGCAGTGCTGAGAGGAATGACTCAGTTGAGGTATTACATTACTGGTCAGGAAGTGATGCCTCTGTTCCAGCCTTTTTTTAAACCCTGAATGCGTGTGGACTCATGACGTACGCTGGGCGCTGTGTCACGTTAAACTGAACCTCTGAGGGAGGCACGGGGCTGTTAATAGGATGGTGGGACACCTCAACCTGCAGGTGAGGCAAACGGGTGGATTCACACATGTACCGAATGAACCTTTTTTTTTCATAACGACATCATTATTTTATTATTTCCTATGTTGGCTGGGTTTGCTTTGTGGAAAAGTCAATATGGCAGAATGTACATCAAACACTGACATTAATTAGATTAATTGTTTGCAAGTCGTCCACATCGAGGTGTTTATTCAGTACGTGTATTTGTATTGACAGCTGTAAGGAAATGAGTGGGAGTCACAACCTTGACGTTTTCTCATTATAAATCTATAACCGACAAACGCTGAGTGGGAAATTATTTAGTTGATCTTTTTTTTTAAATCATGACGTTTTAAAGTATATTATTAAAATTCTTATTTTAAAGATTTAACATTTGGAAAAGAAACATGCATGGCAAGACAATAGTTAAAAAGATAATACAGGCAAAGAGCATGAAGGTAGAGCATGAAGGTAGAGCTTGTGTATCTGAACTCCTTATTGAAGACATGAGATGATATTTTTCATTCTCCAGCTGTAGGAATAAAATGTTCTTAAGTGCCGTGCACATTTGAATCACACATTCTTGAGCATTACTCATTAGTTTCGGCAGAATGTCCCGTCCACCGTGCCTTTATTTGTTGCAAAGGGCAAAGTCCACTTTGAAGTGTCTGCAGTCGCGGTATTGGTTCTTATCAATAAGACAAAGAACACCTTCAGGGTGTATGAAAATCTTCGGGTTCACGGGTTGCTGGTTTTCCCCTCCAAGATCATACTTCCCGCAGAACATCTGGACCACATAAAAATCCTCAAAATGAAACAAGAACATATTTGGTTGTTCAAACTCTCTTCAAAATAAGTCTCAACACTGGTTTGGTTCGATTAGGTTTACGGAAATCGGGAAATAACTAATTCTTCATAAAGCCTTTCGTTGTCACCGATCAAAAGGAACAATCAAAGTCACAATTAGTGTTGACTTTCAGTATGAAACAGAGAAACGTTTGACAACAGTAACCAGTAACAACGGTGTTACTCATTCCCTTCCGAGTCACCCTGTTGTGTCAATATGTGTTTTAGGGGTTTGCTGGAACAAATTGTACTATATGATGTTGGGAGGACAGTCTGGCATGTTGACATCTATAATTCTGGTTCTCTTTTTTAGCTTTCCTTTAAAAAAAAGGATAATTGCATCATCTTTCAAATGAATAATTTGATGTTTGGTGCAGACATGGGACATGAGCAGACAACCAGCTGAGACCACAGGAAATGACTGATCCCAGTCAAGAAACTGGCACAAACCCTCCGTAAAAAGGCAAATTGTTGTTCTTACCCCACGGCTTTTGTTCTGATGAAGCGGGCTGTCCGAGTATGCTTTCATTTTCATTTGTCTTGCCTTGGTATCAAAAGTAGGTGAAAACAAAAGCATACCTCAAGAAGTGATTGAAATAATAACCATTAATCTACAACTACATGGGCACTTGACCGTGTCTCTAGTAAAAAAAACTTGTTTCTGGCAGAGGAAATTGGCCTGTTTCACGCTGCAGTTATGGGAAGGCTTGATTAAACAGAGAAGCTTGTGTTTGATGCCTCTATCACGCAGAAAGCATTTGTCCTTTATGTAATTAATCTCATTAATAAATAAGATGATTTATTGAGGATGAATTTGATACGTCTTAAGAATTTAATTTGAAATATGTGGATTTTTGAAGCAAAAATAAACTAAATTGCAAGAGAAGGAATTGCAGAGGTCCGTGTTATTTAAAAAAATAACTTGTGCATCTGATCAGATTTGGATCTACGCCAAAGTTTTGTGAAAGGTTTTATTTAATCAGGCTGCCAAATAGACCGAACTGAAAATGTATCCTCTTAAGTGGAGGAACACATGTATATTGTTCCTCTTGATTCCTGCTGATTTCACAAATGGAGCTCCCAAGCAAATGAAATATTCTGGCTTCTGATCAGTGTGGGTGGATCCTTCCACATGCTTCTTTGACTTGGTCCTGTTGATGCATCCTTTTTAAAAATCTAATAGTGCTCCAAACCTGAAATCCATCTGCCTGAAACAGCAACTTGCCTTTCCTGCAGGATATTTATTCACCGATCCAGACATCCGGCCCAGAAACTTCAAAGTCCTCCAAACACTGAGTTGTATTGTCCGTCTGTCTGCTCTGTGTTCCAGCTCCGCTAATTTACCAACACACACTTCAATCAAACTTAAAAGACACAGGGCGACGCTTTAAAAGAATATCTTAATCCAGTAGTGTCCGCTGCAGCTTGAAATTACACATGCTGTTCAGGTGTTACACTGTGATTAATGGTCCCACCGGTCTGCACGCACACACACACACACACACACACACACACACACACACACACACACACACACACACACACACACACACACACACACACACACAAGCACTTTCAGAAGATTCCCCTCTCCTTGAGCCAGCAGTGCATCAAAGCGTCGTCAAATGTGGAAAGCAGCAGTTAAACGGGAAGGAATGCTATGAAATATTGAGCCTTGTTGGTGGAAGGAGAGGGAGCTGTTCATAAACCAAACGCCTCTCTTATTCTCTGTGAAGAAGCAGCAGAGGCCTCGACTGAAACTGGGTTAATGAGATCGAGCCTCGATTCAGAAACCGCTCATCTCTTGATCTTAAAGTGCTCGTGTGTGGAAATCTTTAATACGCTGACAAACAAAAAGGTTTTCTTCAGTTATCCTGAAAGACCCATGTCGTAAAAGATCAACTAATCCTTCTTATATTTTAGTTTTAGCTATTGATTCCTTAAAGATGTGTTTCCCTCCATCCTCTTTTTTTTGCAATTTCCGATACACTACATTGAATATGTGCGTGTTTATCCAACAACCAGATTTTCTTTACTTGAACTGTCTCACAGTTTCCATCATAAGCTCGAACAGTGTCGGGTCTGTGGCGCAGAAGGCGGCGTGTGGTTTGAAAACTGGAACATTTCAGTGGTGTTTCTGGCAGAGGAAATTGGCCTGTTTCACCCTGCAGTTATGGGAAGGCTTGATTAAACAGAAGATGAAGCGAGAAGCTTGTGTTTGATGCCTCCATAACCTACCACGCAGAAAGCATGTGTCCTGTATGTAATTAATCTCATTAATAAATAAGCTGATTTATTGAGGATGAATTTGATACGCCTTAAGAATTTAATTTGAATTATGTGGATTTTTGAAGCACTGCAAAAATAAACTAAATTGCAACATTGAGAGAACGAATTGCAGAGGTCTGTGTTATTTTAAGAAGATAATTATAAATGACTTTCCTTTGCTGATGTCACTCGGTTCATTCTTCATGCAAAGAGCTTGTGATATAATTAAAGATGCAACAAATATCTTAGAAAATGCATTTGCATTAAGCATTAAAGAAACATAAATACATAAGAATAGCTATGACAACGGTTGTCTTAATTCAGTTTCTGTTTTTGCTTTTGTAAATATCAACACATTTTATGTTGATCCAATTATCAAAATGTATAAAGGTACATATTTTAGGGCACCAAGAGTTCATTCCTATGTTCCCAGGCTTCTATTTCTCCAGTGTTTTATAGACTTATAGTGTCAGGTATTCAGGGGCTGAAGGTTTTAAGGTTTAAACCGTTGCATGACCACCATGAAGATTGTGTTGGTTTCAATTGTGTTGGTGTCATTGGTTTATGACAAAAGACCCGCAAATCAACAAACATTATCATGCCAACATGCTGTAGTAAATCTGTTGCTAATCAGCATCTTCAGCACAAAACACTGAATCAATCAGTTACAAACATGGTGGTAGTCAGGCGGTCACTGTACAAATGAAACCCAGTTTTACACTCAAATTAGTCGTGGACTCATTTTAGAATCATGCAGAAAATGGCACTGGCCGTTGTTTGACATTTGTGTGAGCGGTGGTTATTAGTCATGGTAATCTCTGAGAATGTGAGAACATTAAAATATCAAAGGCTTCAAACCTGGAAATCCTGTTTAAGCCGGCTTGAGACATTAGAGCTCAGTAAAAGGTGTGCTTTTTATATTTGACGACAATTTGTACGTAACTATTGATGAAGTGATAAAGCAATGTTCCAGAAGTATCAACTTCATGCAACAGTAACCACAGTACTTCTGATGTGTTTTCATCTATGAGGGGGGTGAAAAGTTAATTATTATTTTTGAAGTTAGCGGCTGCGACTTCTAGAGCTAAAGTAAAGCTCACAGGACCTGACTTGTATTGAAGTAATCATTAAACACCTGATTTGAACTTCTTGCTCCTCCTGTGCCTAAAGTCCAGATTTGATATTATCTTTTCATTTCTCCGTTCACACTCGGCACGCAACACGACAGAAACCAATTTGTCGCTTCCTCTCTGGCTCCGGGCCTTCTCTCTGCTCGTCTGCGCGGCGGAAGCCTCTTTCCTGAGCCCACGCTGCCCTTTCCTCTTAATTAGTTTGGAAGTGGCACAAACAAAGCGTCGAGGACAACGAGGCTGCGTTGGGATTGGACGGATGCAGGATATTCAGAAAGTGGAAAGAGGAGTGCTGGAATAATATGAGAGGACACTCGACAAGTAGCCCTGGACGAGGTTTTTAGAAGCAACTGAACTGAAAAACAACTAAATAAAAACAACTCTGAAAGGCCTGGACGGGTAAATATAGTGTGGTAGAGAAATATGTTAGATAAATAAAAGCAAATCACTCATATCGCCTTCTTTAATTCTACATACTGGTTCTTTAATTAAAAGTATGCAAAATGTAAATCTAATGGCCACGTAGTGTTATATCATTGTATAGGCTTATAATGAATTTGAATTCATTGGCTTATAACATATTTTATGGATGTAAAATCCATAGCGCCTTAATCCTAGCAGTAAAAAGTGTTTTTCCTTCCTAAGTATATATTCAAGTGTCGTGAACTGCGTACGCATGTGGAAGAATCGCACCTGTATGGTGGGGCTTGGCAATTCTAAGTAGTAAACAAAGCAGTTTGTACAAAGGACGCCAGAAATTACGATTTTGTTTTTCCAAACGGCCACAGCGGCGCTGGCTGTCAGAGCAGGTGGAAACGAGATCGTTGTTGAAATGTGTTTAACAATGCACACGCTGTCTCCGTTTGAATGGACTCCTGGTGTGGAACTGGGCTGTATGCACACGACCTGATGTGAGCAGATTGAAAAAGAGAGACATTTAAAACTGGATTCTCTCCCCACCCCCGAATTTGGCGTGACTGTTAGAGTGTTGAATCCAGCTCCCTAATTCCATCTTCGGAAAGATCTTTGACCATCGGTCAAAGACCACGACGGAAAAATACAGACACTTTGCATCCGACAATATATTTATCCTTCTGAAACGGACATTCCAACAACATTTCACGTGACCTTTCCTGTCTACAAATGAGTGCAGCAGCATGACTGCCTTTCGTTGTGAGACGCTGTTTTCCCCACTTGAGAGATTATTGTCTCTCGCTCCTCAATATGACATCCGTCTTCATCCCCCAAGGCCTCGGGTGAGGCTCGTCATAGCAACCGCAATCAATTTTGTCTTCAGACACGTAAATTACTTTGTTGTGCACCCCGGCCTTTACCGAGTTGACCCCCTCTCCTGTGCAGCAATTATCCAAGCATGGAAAATGTGTAGTTTAGAGATCAAAGCATTGGTTGTGGTTCAGCTGGATCTTTCCCTCGGCTGCAGTCTGACATCTTCACCCTCCCAGCAGACCTACATTCAGAGACAAAAGGCCGAATGGCGTGAGGACAGAATGCAAGTCACCGTTGCACACAGTGGCAGGCTGGACAGAGGTGAGGGATTTATTTGGCTGCCTGACGTCGCTTCATTGCCTTTGAGCCTGCAAAGTAATTAGGGGTCTCAAATTGGATTTGGATTGACCCAATATGATGGTCTTCATGTCTCAGCAGAGTTATGGACACTGGAGAGGGTCCTCAGCATGAAAAAGGAGTGTTTGCAGACAGGTCCTCGCTTGATTAGCAGTGACACAAACAGGGTGTCTGACGGGTCTCCAGGCTGAGAGAGCAGGTTATTAAAGCACTGTAGTGGTGCAGATACGTTATCTACCCTGAGGTGTGTTGCGTGTGTGTGTGTGTGTGTGTGTGTGTGTGTGTGTTCGTGTCAGAGAGCAACAAAGCAAGCGACAGAAAAAGAGAGACGGCCAGAGTCTCACACCGTTGGTGAAAAGTACACATAAGAAAGGATACATGTTGTAAAACGTGTCATATGTAATTGAACGTGCCTCCTCCTCCTCCTCCTCCTCCTCCTCCTCCTCCTCCTCCCTGAGGTCTCTTCCCAGAAACCTCTCTAGTCTCCTCCTGCACGCCAGACCTCATCTCAAGCTCTCTGTGAGAGCGGGGGCCTTCTATCGATTTCACACCTTGGGCTCAGTAGCCACATCCGATCCCAGGAAGCAGATTACACGCAGGAAGCTACGCGGCTGAGATTGCAAGATGAATCGTATTTGCTTCATTTCCTCTGAATTGAGATAAGCTGCGCAGGCTGGAAAACGGTTTCAGGTACAACGACGACCGTGTGGCTCTTTGTCCCGACCTGCAGTGCACAGTTTAAACAACGTGCTTACTCCTTTATTAAGCAGCCTCAGCGTGTAGAGGAAATGTTTGACTCACTACAAGCACATCTGATTGGCCTGACCCTTAAAGGTTGATGTGGAGAAATTTTACTGAAGTCCCCTGTGCTTCATCTCGTCTCACTACTTAGAAAAGCCATTGAATTTGCCATTGAACCGAGCGTTGCTGTTCTTTGATCAGCACCATTGTTACCGTGATGATATTCGGGCAAAAGACACACTTGTTCTCTATACGCAACATACTCAGCATGGTCGTTAGCCAGCGTGTCACGGCGGAGTTTTTGTTGTTGGACTTTTTCTGATGAATGATTCCCATTTTCTACACTTAATACACGCCTGGTGTTCTGTGTGCGTGTACCAGGTACTAGTCTGTGTTGGCCAGCTGACAGAGGTCTCTGGCTGAGCTGAAGGGAACTGCTGCTTAATGGCATCCACAGACTCCCGCTGCCGCTCATTGTCTGCTGCCGTGTCACATTAATGTTGACCATGATGGTCAACACAGTTGACACTGTGTGTTGCATTGAACTTGTGTAGTTTGTCTAATTCATTAATTATTTGGCCGGGCTGCTTTCGACATTGCTCGGTAGTAAATGTGCTAAAGTAAATTATGTGGAAAAGTGTTATCCTCCCGGGAGAGAAGGGATATGCTGACACAAGGATAAAAAGCTGAATTATCCACTACCTTTAAGACAACGAAAAAAATCCTCTGCCCCTCGTTGAAATAACAAGACGAAAGCTCAATTTAAAATATGTGGGAGACGCTTCTCTCAACTGCGTCTTAACTGTGAGAGTTAGTTCGGATGTGGCCGTATACATGAATGAGTTTTGTGTGCAGCGCAGTGCTGCTGAAGCTGTTCCCAAAGCATTGTGGGCCGTGGTTTGTGACTGAAACACTCATGTTGTGCTGGTATCTCTGTTCCACTCATTGACTGTTCGGTAACAAATGCATTTTGTTAATATCACGTTCATCCTATGAAGCATTTGTCATCCAAGTCTACTCTGCGTTACTGCCAGCTGGAGTCCAGCTGCTCTCACCGCTCCTGGGTTCTTTCACCTGCAGCATCACACCTCACTGACAGGTGGTAAAAGGCCACGTAGTTACAAGAAGATCCAGTAGTTTACAGGGTGGCTTTGTGGCCAGATGTCCTCCGGTGGAGCAAAGATAAACCATCCGATTCCTGTTTGAACAATGTGAATCGTGCAGGAGATGAAAATGTTGCTTGTAGCTACCTTATTGGCGCGGAGCTGGGAGTCCATTTCCGCCTTTAACCGTCTGGTGACTGGTGTTTGCTGAGGGCAGCGAGGGCAGCAGCTGGAACGCGTGCGTTGTGTACTCAGGGAGGGCAAACGCCCACTGCAGCACGCAACTCAAACTCCGAGCTACTGTTGTGCTCTCGCAGCAGCAAAATAAAAGATGCTCAGATAAATATTAGTTTTGCTTTATTGATTGTTGAAGTCAGTCCAGAGCGGCGGGAGTGTCATGTGTCACGGTTGCTTGGCTACTAGAGTTGTCTTGCTTTACATGAACTCCGTTTTTTAAAAGCATAATTCAGTATAATGCGACTGTGTAGGATATCTGCTACCGTTTTTCAGTAGAGTAAGTTGGAGCTCAAACTTAGCAAGTCGGAAAGCCAGGAAGTAAGACAAAAGGCTACTTCAAGTTGTTTTTATTTATTCTCACTGGCTCCAAATGGCAACAACTGCTTCTCAATCTACCACTTTGATCCAGATTAAAACGTTTTCAACGTCCATTTTATGGTCTGCCAGGAAATCTGGTTCGTACATTCAGGATGCATTGTTATGAGTGATGATACTTTTATTTCATTGACACCATCAGGTGCGTCCTGATCCATCTGAACAAATACATGCAAAACTAATCACACCCTGTTAGACTCAGCCATGCTTTGTACTTTCTGTTTAGCGCTAATCAGCTAATTTTGGCGGGCTGTTACACAAACATAAAACAGCCCCTTTAACATCAACATGTTAGCGTTATGAGCTTGTTAAGATGCTGACTTTAGCATTCCGCTCAAAGCACCATTTGTGCCCAACAGAGCCTCTCAGAGCCGCTAGCAAAGCTCTGAACTCGTCACAGTCAGGGAATCATAAGGGTTGTCTATATTGAGCTTAAGTATTTTAAATGCAACCGTATTTCTTTAAATCTGTATAATTTCCTGAATAAAATTCTGTAAAGGAAAATATCTTTGGTTGGTTACAATATATCTGCAATTTAGCCTCAAATGCTATCATCACTAATGTCACGGTGTGCCTTTGGTTTCTAAGGAAGCCGAGATGATGTCTGCCGGTTCATTATGGCTAATTTATGTTAAGTGAAGGGAAGAGGCGAGAGAAGAAAGGCCGAGGATGAATGAGACAGTAATGAATAAGGACTGAAGGAGGCTGCTGTGGGCTTATGCAGATCGCTCCAGATTTTAATTTTCAAACTTAATTTATAGAAGCAACGGCAGAGTTGTGTCTCTGTCCTCCCATATGTACCAGTTTCTGATCTCCGTAGTCAATTTCATTCAAAGCATGGATAGCAATTTCTGTGCAAATCGGGTAATTCACTGTAGTTCACTTGGTCAGGCACAGCGACTATTGCAAATCGAGTCTCTGTGTTCATTCATAGTATTCAGACTAAAGAACCAGCAGATAAATTGTTATTTGACAAACATTCTTTTGACTTTGTTGACTTGTTGACTAGATTAATTGATTTAATAGGGACCCCTAGATCCATCCATGTTGCTATAACGTATTTCAGTCAGGACCAAAAGTGAAGCACCTGCATACTGACATTTCCGTCCATCTTTCTACAAAACATCTGCCAAATTAATGTTATTTAACTGAGTGCATTGACATTCAGGTGTGCAAATCATTAGACCTGGTGTTGTCGTGAATTTCAGGAAACAGCTTTGCTAATAGAAGCTGAGAAATGGAGGTGTTGTGCTCTGAATGTCAGGTTTGGAGCTTAATTGGGAGCTTGCTAAGCTGCAGTAGAGCTGTCGAATGTCTTCCAATTACTTGTGCTCCCTCTTGTCATCCTGTAAACCATTGTCTTATTTTAATAAATGCATTAATTAACATTCTATATAAAAACACTTAATCCAGGACTTTTATTGTCAACCCTCTTAATCTTTTTTTTTATTATTAAAGAGTTATTAATGTCAGTCATGTTTCACCAATTTTCTTTCGTGTCTGTTTGACCTCATCTAGGCTTCCTGAGAACGGTCCACTCGTGTCAGCTCCCCTAAGAAACAGAAGATCAGAGGAGGAAACGCTGGAGATACGCACTTTGCAGTATGCAAGCACTAAAAGAACCACAACTATTAGCAGAACATTTGCCAAAGAGGAGCTTTTTCTAGCATAATGTAGCTCATTCTGACATCTTTCCTGCAAGATCTTTTCTCTGGTGACTTCACCGGCCGAGTGTAGACTGAGGGACAAATGGAGCAGGTCGGGGAGGATCTGAACCTCTCCTTTCTCCTGGAACATGAAAGAGACATGATCCTCAAGGTGCTGCAGAAAGATGAGAAATTAAGGAAGCGAGAGGAGAAGAGGATACGGTGAGGACTTCAGCATTGCCGTTTTGCCGTTCATATTAGCGAGTTGTTTTAAAGTCCCTTGAGCTTTTCCTCGTTCTTCCCTGCAGGAAGCTGAAGAACGAGCTGCTGGAGATCAAACGGAAAGGGTCCCGTCGGCCCCAGGAGCCGGAGGAGCGACAGTGCGCTCGCTGCATGAAGAGTTTGGGCCTCATCTTCGGCCGCGGAGATCTCTGCAAGGAGTGTCAGCTGCGCGTCTGCGACGAGTGCCGCGTTACAACCCCCAAAAGACACCAGTGGAGATGTAACGTTTGTGCCAAGATCTCGTAAGTGCGATGCCTTAAAAACAGCTTATTGTATAAAAGAGCAACGGGACCCAGAAGGGTCGGATCAGATAGTTAATGACACCACATCCGTCTCCATTTGTCAGTAAGGAGTCTTTTTCAGTGCCGTCTTCTTCGAGGGGTTAATAGGGCTTGAATGACGCAAATAACAACCCCCCCAAAACCCACCTGTGCACTAAAGACCTTTTTCTGTGGTACCTACTTTGGGGGTTTATACATGTTTACAGATATTTCTGCAATCGCTCTGCACACGTAACATTCACACAATGAGAAAAATCAATTCCATTATTACTGGAGCACAGATAAGTTCTCCATTCCCTCCGCGCTGAACACTGTGACCATGAAAATGTTTTTGTGTAAGTAGAATAAATAAAATGTTCTGTGTGCTTGTAGCAATGTTTTTGGCTCATTCCGACTAAAAGCATATCCAACAGAAATAAATGTGAAGAAATAAACTGAATTTGTGAAACTGAAGCAGACTGCATGCTGTAAGATACGGTCCAGAAATCTACATTTGTATTTTAATTATTGGTCGACCCATTTTCTGTCTATTCAGTTCCAGTTGTTGCCAAATATTTAATTAATAATAATAATACTATTATTGGGAATTGTTGTTCTATACATTGAGTAAGTACTGACAGCAATGTGTTGTCAATACCTTCATGCACTTAGTAAAACTATTATTCGTCAAACAATCCTACTGGCTTGTTGTTTATCTTCAAAATTAGACCGGCGTCACTGTGACGTCACAAAACAACTCTCCGATTGGCGTGTCTTTGTGCGTCCTGAACGCTGAGGCTGGTGTTTGTGTGTTTGCAGGGAGCTGAAGGAGGTGACAGGAGAGTGGTTCCTGGAGGAGCGGTCCAAGCGCTTTGAGCAGGGAGCGCCGAGCAGCGACGTAATCAAACAGACGATCATGAGCAGCCCGACCGGTGAGTTCCACCACCGTGTGTCCTGTTTCCCAAACCAGACGGGTTATGTGGAGTAGGAGTAGGATATGTTCTGATTGCATCAATAACATGTTGTTGATCTCCAGTCACAGACAAAAAGTCAACAGAGAACCTGTCAACCCCTTCTGAGTTGGAGAAATCCGACACCCCAAGATCCAAAAGAAGTGCAATAGTTAACATTGTTGCCAGGAGGAAAGGGTAAGCAGGGGAAGAGCCAAACAACTCCATCTACGTTCATGCAAACACATACATGTTCCGAATATTAGAGGTTTTGTTTGATTAATGCAGCAGTGCAGTAGAAAGAGTGCACATGAAATTCAACTTCTCAGCACAGAGGCATGAGAAACCATCAAGGGGCCACTCATTTGATCTGAAAGAGAGACATTTTTTTATTTATTTGGCAAAGCAACACGGCAAAAACTGGATTGTACCAGCTTCTACCGCTCCACATCTTGGCTGCACTCTTCCTGAAGACATCACAGTGATTCAGTCCAAAAACGTAAAAAAATAATAAGAAGCTGTGATTATTTCATAAGTGATCTGACTAATGATGTTGTCATTAAAGAAAATAATAAAGATCATAGCAGTAATAACTATATTAAAAGTGTGAGGGAGTATTCAGAGGGGGGACAATGTTGATTCCTTTTATATGAATCTGCGTCATCCATAAACAGTTGATTCATATGCCAGAATTTTGACAAGTGCACTTGCAAAGACATGGTTTTGGCGTGCTGGTGTGGCAAAGAGTTATATTTACATGTAATTACCTGCACATTTATGTGTGTTATTTGAAATGTGCATTACTACAGAAGGATCTACATTTTTAAATGTGACCCCCCCCCCTTGAGTCAGCCTTCACTCTACGAGTGTGACACTCACAATGACCATATAGACTTTGATGTTCAGCAGGTACATTGTGGAAGTAATTAATCACAATAATGTGACCTGTTCTAGATTTCCTGCAGGATGCAACCTGTGGAGTTGTGACTTAGATAATCTTGATGAAGCAAAGGCACTCTGTGTAATAACTCAATAATGGACATGGACTGACTATCTCTCTTAAAGAGTAGATAATGGGCTTCCTGTGTGTGTGTATGTGTGTGTGTGTGTGTGTGTAGGAGGGCGAAGATGGATAAAAAAGGCAGCCGATCGGCCCTGAAGCCGGAGAACGGCGTCGACAGCGCCAGTGTCAAGTCTGTATCGGATGGAGACGCTCAAAGCGTAAGAAGTGTTCGCTCGGCACCGAGTCCACGTTCCAACAGGTGTCCATCCTTACCTACGAACTGACTGATGTGTGTGCTGTATACCACTGATTTAAAATGATTTATTATTCATAAAAATACAGTCCCAAACAGGATCTAATGAGGAATTACTTGAATGAGATGAAAATGCCAATCTTCGTTTTGATCTCGATGCATGTTTTAATAGATAGATAATAATGCTCTCAGCAGTGACCTTTGTCAACATGTGACTAGAGACTTTCTTTTTGTGCATTTAGGTACCTTGTTCAAAACTGTGTTAATAAATAGAGAAGAGAAGTTGGTTACAAAGAAAAGTGAAGTGACAGTAACAATTAAATCACTTTAACTAATATATACACAACAACGAAAGGCCTTAAATGATATTTCATGATGAAAGATAAAGGGAATATCATGTGTGTTAAACGTTTTGTGTTTTCAGGGCCGGTTCCGAGGCCTTGGAGTCCTCGGGGACGCCCACCGTGCCCAATAACCTGCGCTGCCAAACTCCAGATGCTCCCAGCGACAACCGGAGGGTCAGGGTCAGCAACTCATATATACACACACACACACACACACACACAAACAGCATCACACTGGGGGAATCGTGCCGTTTAAATTGTTATTCAAACATTGTGTGTGTGTTGGATTTGTGTTTGCACGCAGCCTGACGGAGCGGAGAGCGTTGCCAGCGTTGACTCCGGTGACGCTGTGCCGGAAAAAAAAGCTTCCGGCCACCACAGAACAAATTCTGGCACCCCGACGATTTCTGTGTCCAGGGCATCGGTTTCATCAGGTATCACTGCCTTTTTAAAATTTTTGCTTCATGTTGGACTCCCGCTGTTGTCTTGCAGCTTATTAGCTCACAACCATTTTAATATGTAAGTGAGTCAGAGGCGGCGTATCACGCCAAAGGTCACGTTAGACGGTACAATCAAGGCTGTGCACAAATACTCAGCGGCTCGCACACTTAGTCGGGAGCAGATGTAACTGATTATTAACTTACAGCCCTGTGACTGTCTGCCGCTCTGCTAAAAACGAGTTGAACTCTCTACTTTTTATAAGTGTAATGGTCTGTCTTTCAGCTTCAGATCCTTTGTCTCCACTAGTAACTGCTCCCAAGTGTGTCAGGATGTTCTCTAAGTGGCTCGGTTAGTGCCGTGAGCTGGAAAAGAGGAGGATCACCACTTACGCCTGCACATGTGTCAGATCATGCACTCAGTATTAAACAGTAGCGCTGACCATTTTGATTGTATAGCCCACTATCTGTGCACTTCTCTCTGACTGTGTTCACAGCCTTGTGCCCTGTGTGTCGTTGGATGTGCTCCAAAGATAAAGTTAGTCCCCGGAAGAGTCCGCAGATCTTCACGCTCTGATTCTCTGATTCTCTTTTCAAAGATTCATGCATAAGTGGCCCGCTGCAGATTTTCCATCTTATTCACATTGCAAAATCCTACTCCACTTTTGATTGATTGCTATGCCGGCTGTCTCTAAAGTTAAATAACATGCCTTCCAGCTCTAAACTGAATTTGAAGTTGATCCGAACACAAAAAACAAACAAAACAGAAGCTTTTTCAAACCACAAAACCCGAGCCAAGTGACACATGGTGCAATAAACATAGAGCATAGAACAGAGCAAAGGGTGCCGTAATGTCTACTCTCATACGGCAGTTACAGCCAGTACGGCTTTGCTGACCTACAGCGTTGGTGCGTCA
This sequence comes from Gasterosteus aculeatus, assembly GCF_964276395.1. Taxonomy (NCBI): domain Eukaryota; kingdom Metazoa; phylum Chordata; class Actinopteri; order Perciformes; family Gasterosteidae; genus Gasterosteus; species Gasterosteus aculeatus. The sequence goes on along the minus strand of NC_135704.1, from coordinate 8,152,787 downwards.
GCGCAGCGCACACGCTCTGTTCCCCGCAGCTACACACTGTCAGCTGTGTCAGCAGGCTTGATGTAGCAGCGTCCAACACATCCAACAAACACTATCAAAAGCTTCTTCGTGTGTGGGCATGTACAATAACATATGTTTGATTTAGTTTTTTCCTTGGGCATACAGAGTTTAAGTTCAGTGTAGTTAAAGTTATATTTGAAAAGTAAGAGGCAGCTTTCTGTCCGGCTGCTCTCAGCTTTTTCACATTCACTATGTTCCCCCAAACCTGGAAAGAATAATTAGTTTCCACTTTCCTCTTCTACTGTTTGCTTATATTGTTTCTCTATATGCCCTCCGGGTCCCTCAGTCCCTTTTTCAGTCCCAAAATCTTTTGTTTCTTGTCTTTCCCACCCCCCCGCCTCCCTCTCCACCCTCCCTGCACCAGATCACAGCCGCTCGGAGATGGACCTGTCGGCTGCCGGCTCTGATCCCAGCGAGGACGCCTTCAGTCTCCGGAGCCGTTCGGTCCCCGGGCTCAACGAAGCGGTGAGCCGCCTCGCCGCTTTCCTTCTTCATCCTTCAGCTGTGACTCTTCACACTGATTTGGTTTCTTTAAACCAATTCCCCCCCCGCAGGACCACCGCCGCATAGATTTTCCAGTAACCTTTTAATACATACGTCCACTGTGCTGTGTGTCCGTATTGAGCTCCAGATGTGAGCTGGTGAACTCAACGTGAGGCTTCAGATGAGCTCACTCCAAAGAGCACGACAAGCTGCTAAACGGCTGTAGGCTGACAACAGGTGGAGGATCTGATGGTCACTATAGGGCTGCTTTGTCTCACACACAAACACACACACAGAGCCACATCTATTTTCTTGCTCCTCCATTTATTGACTTTGATGGAAACCCAATGGGATTGGGGATTTTGCATGTGAACAACAACTAAACAAATCACAGTACCCTGCCCCGACTTGTCTGGTTGAATTTATGGAAGCTGGCTGCTTCCACCCACACAGAGCTGCTGGGTGGAAATCTGCGCTTTGTACAAAGACGCTTTGGCCTCCTTCCCGGATGGCGTCTCCGTCCTGATTAAATCTGAATGCCGTCATTCGCAGGAGTTCTCTGATGAGGATGCGGAGGAAGACATCGATGCCCTGATGTCAGCTCACAGCAAGACTCCCAGCCGACGCATCAGCAACGCCGTGTCCACGGTAACGCCCATGAGCAACCCGGTGCAAACATAACATTATCCGAAGCAGATTCTGGGAGGTGACGTGTGTTCTCACGCAGCGCAAACACGTGAATGTGCTGAAACACTCACCATCAGCCGATGTGTGAGCGCCTACGTACTGTAGTACTCACTGCCTGCGTACTGTTGCAGTGTAAACAGTCTTCCTCTGGCGTTGTAAACTTCTAAAGCCTGCTGCATTTACATAACATAGCATGTAGTATCGTAATGTGACAGATTGCTGTCTGTAACTGTTAATTAGCCTTTACGTCTTTACATGTGTGTCAGTGCTGTTGCATATTATCAAGACAGGTGTTGATTTCCCATGTTCACACCTCTGGGCTTTGAGCACAGTTGAATTGAAGACTTTGCCTATAAAGTACCAAGTTTGGCAGAAAATCCAGTTATTCAAACAGCCCAAATAATTGGTTTATGTCCCATTCATGAGCTTGTTCAGTCCGTGTGTGTGTGTGTGTGTTTGTGTGTGTGTGGAAAACAGGCGAGACAGTCGTCCCGCTTGTTGGACATTCATCATGTCATCTCATGAATTATAAAGGTTGTAGGTATATTTCACTCTCCATCATCACTTGGGCTACAACACTACTGTGGCTCAACGTAATTTAAAATAATGATTTCCCATTGAAATAGTAAACATCACAAAGGAACTACCCGCCTTATTCTGACTTGCCCTGTCCGTGTGTGTGTGTGTGTGTGTGTGTGTGTGTTTATGTCCAGTGGTTACAGAAGAGTTGTAATCTTTGTGGTTTCATCTGATAATCACCATGGTAACCATACGTGCTGTGGCTTCTGGCTGTGCTCCTGTAGACAGGGTTTCTGCATCTTCTCCTCAGGAGGTGGGGGGGGGGGGGGGGGGGGCTTGTGCTCTGGGTCTGCTCTCACTGACACATCAAAGATCTCAGACCTGTCTTCTTTCTCCTCTTTTTCATCCTCCCTTCCTGCCATCCATCCACCCACCTTCCTTCCATCTTTACTTCCTTCCCTCCTCTATATCTTATAAATTAAAATGCTTGCTAGTCTTCCACTCCTGGCTCAGAGAGAAGGTGGGGGTACCTCAATATCCCCGACTCAGATGCTGAGACTGTAAGTTTTCCGTTTCCACATCTGTGCATGCCTTGTTATTCACCACTAAATGATAAAACAGTACAATGCAGCAACAAAACCATCAGCGCACACATACTTCGGTATAATATTGAATTCAGTTCGTGCTCACACCAACATCTATTTAAGAAATGTGTTTTGCAGGTACTCAACATGCAAAATGTGCTCTTCAACAAAACTCTGTGTCCAACTGTCAATGAGAAATGAACTTTTGGATGGCACAGACAATAACGAAACCACATGATATCCAGCTTCCATTCTCCTAACAAATTTTGAAAAACTGTGACAAGTATTTGTTATTATTTCTATTTATCTACTGTTTTTTAAAGCAACCAAGACGTCAATCAAGGAAACTATTGGAACTAAAGAATGGTCAAAAGTGTCTCTGAGAGAAATAAAAGAGAAAGGAATAAGACACAACTATAAAATACATAGTATAGATATACATTACCACATGTAGAAATCAGGGTCACTTATTTACTTCCACCTTATCCTTTCACTCGCTAATTAGAAAATGCATAAACCATATGCGTCACTGTCGAGATTCTCACTCCAGATAATACTGTAGTTTTTTATATCCAGGCAAGCCTGGATGAGAGTAAGAGTCATTGCGTCATATATTTTCATCAGGCTGAAAATCTACAGTACAGTATACAATCACTGTATACAATCAGTATACAACCTTGTGGGGATGCGGATGCAGCAATGTAGAAATTAATCTTGTTTTCCTCTCAACATTGCCATGTATTGCAACAGATTGACGTTCATAGAGGGATGCAACTGTTCTATTTCTACTTGTTTCATCAGCGTTCTTTAATGCTTTAGTTATTGTTTTCTTTATCTTTTTAAAGATTTCCTCTCTCTTTTATGCATTATACCTCATGCACCGTTTCCTCCCCCCCCCCTCCTTTTAATCTCACCTTGAGCTTCACCTCCACCTCTCTTGTCTTTGTTCTTTGCCTAACAGAGTAGTATAAACAGCATGATGAGCATGTACAGTGAGACTGGTGACTATGGCAACGCCCGGGTGAGCGGTGAGATCCTGCTGAACATCAGCTACAGCTACAAAACTGGTGCTCTCAACGTCCTGGTGAAAGAGTGTCACAACCTGGCAACAGGAGACGAGAAGCGGCAGCGCTCTGACACGTGAGAAAAAAACACAATCAGTCACTCGCTTTTCCAAATTGTTTTTAGTTGTTTCTTTTAGTGTGACTGGTCCAGCATGTGTCTAGCATGCAGGCCTAAGAGCACGATTGAGTCGCGGTGTTCTGTCCACGGCAGATATGTGAAGACGTACCTGCTGCCAGATACGTCACGACAGAGCAAGAGGAAGACGAGCATCAAGGCCAACACCATTAACCCTGTTTTCAACGAGAATCTCAGGGTCAGTGGCCGAAAAACTCCATAAACCTCCAACGAGGAATCAAACCGAAAGTATTTCAAACTTTCATAACAATGAGCTGGTGTTTTTCGCTGTGTGGTGCAGTACGTGATCAGCCACTCTCAGCTGGAGACTCGGACGCTGCAGGTGTCCGTGTGGCACCACGACCGGTTTGGACACAACAGCTTCCTGGGGGAGGTGGAGCTGACCTTTGACTCCTGGGAGTTTGATTCCCAGTTAGAGGACTGGTACGCTCTGCAGCCCAAGGTAGAAACCAGAATCGGAGGGTTATCACACATGCTGGGGTTCTTTTCAGCGACGTTACAAGCTGTTGAGTGGATTGTTAATATTGTGAACTATGTTTGTGTAGGCGGAGAGTAATATGGACTCCTCAATGCAGTACAAAGGAGAACTGACTGTCGTGTTGAAGTACATACCTGCAGAGAAAAACCTAATGCTGCCCTTGGACCAAGTACAAGGTAAATGTATAATTGTGATGATCAATATATTTATTACATTTTACTTAATTGTTTGTTTGTTTGTTTGCTTGGTTTTTTTTTTGCTTGTTGAAATTAGCTATTGAAGGATTATTTTATATTTGTCAAAAATAAAGCATAAAATGTTTGTACACAATTTAATGTTAATTTCTGATAATTTCATGTCTCAAATTGGTGCAGTGTGCTCCTGCTGGAGTGGAGCTGAGAAGAAAATTTTATTATTTTGTCCAGATCTTTGCATCTCTTCACTGACTATACTTCAGTGAATTTTTAAACTGAATTAATATCAAAAGAAATGCGTTACTAAATTATTTATTCAGACAGAAATTTAGCATTTAGATTTCTTCTAACACCTTTTTATCGTCTCACTGAAAGTTAAGGGCGTTCTGTTTAGATATTCAGTTTTTGTGTCTATGGGTTGAATACATACTGTAGCTTTTTGAAGCCTAAATACTCTTTTCTGTGTTAAAACCACATGATTATTATATAAATATATACTCTATGTCCTGAACACTTTGCCTGTGTACAGACAAGATGCATGTGTATGTCTGTGCGGAATGTGTTTGCCTCGGACGCTCTGTTTCTCCAGGTCTACGTATAAAAAACGTTCGAAATGACGATTTTTTTTTTTTTGCTCTTGTGCGTCCCGTAGTGAAAAAGGGCTTCCTGAAAAGCAGGAAGACGAGCAGCTTCACTCTGCCCAGAGGGGGCATGGTCGAGCTGCTGGTCAAAGGAGCCAAAAATCTTACTGCGGTCAAGTCTGGAGGCACTTCAGATCCATTTGTGAAAGGGTGAGACGATTTCCTCATGGGGTTGTAAACTTCATACGGGTGCTATTTGTAACTCCAAGACATGTAAAGATAAGGAGACGCAATTTCTTGATTCCTGATTCCTGATTTGTGCCCATTTTTCTCTTACTTGTAGTTTTTTTGTCTCCTCTGGGTCCTTGCTTCCCTTGTTACATTAAATAAGTAAAAAAGTAAAATTGTTTCCAACCCCTGCCAGATACCTCCTCCCTGACACCAACAAGTCGACTAAGCACAAGACGGTGGTGGAGCGGCGCACTGTGAACCCGCAGTGGAACCACACCTTCACCTACTGCGGCCTGCAGCCAGGAGACCTCAACAACGTCTGCCTGGAGCTCACCGTGTGGGACAAGGAAGCCCTGGCCAGCAATGTCTTCCTGGGAGGAGTCAGGCTAGGAGCTGGTACAGGTGTGTGGAGGATTGACGGCACGAGACGTCATAAAAGTCTTGCACTGAATTTCTAATACGATGATAAAAGCCTCTGTAGCTTTGCAGTTTCTCCATTTGCTTGAGAACTTTTAGTGTAACTGAATAATCTGTGCTGTGACGTTTGCTCCATGAACACATGCTTTTAATGTGATTTAAAAAATGTCTTAATGTCTTAAAAACACAAAATGAAAGTCATGTATGGATACCAAACAGCAGTCATTCTCCCTCCAGCTATCGATGTTTGCAGAGTGAAAAACAAATTGTGAGCTCTGTGATTTGGGAGGAATGGAAAGGGAGGCCAATTTTCCTTTGTATTTTACACACTACAGAGACATCCAATTGGTGTTTGTTCTGCATGAAATTGCCGGACAAATCCCCAAAATAGTCTGGCTTGTCAATAAAGGACAATTAGAACATTTATTAAATTTATAGGTGCTTAAAGGAACCACATATTGTTTACATGACATAAAATGAAAACTTATGTTAACTACAGATAGGACTTTGTGTTTTACCCAACAGTGTTTTCCTTCGGGCTCGCCCAAATATAGTAACCCAAATATTTACATCTTTGTCTTTGTTCCCCATAAGGCAAAAGCTACGGTAATGATGTGGACTGGATGGATTCATACGGGGAGGAACAGCGGCTGTGGCAACGCATGATTGAAAACCCAGAAATCCCTCACGAGTGTACTCTGATGCTACGATCCAGCATGCGCAAGTGCAACGCATGAGCTGGAAGGAACAACAGACAAGAGAGGACATGGAAGAACCAAAGTGAGAGTAAGATGTGACGTGAAGGCAGAGGGCTGGAGAAGTGGAACGCTCGAGAAAAAAAGAAAAAGCGGCCAGGACTTAAACACTCATTAGGGAATAGAGATGGTGCTTCTGCCCACTTATTTCCCCTGATACACCCTGTTCAGCCAGTCATGCCTTACATACTCCTTACACCCATTACCCCCCCTCCAAAGCATAAGCATCCCCTCTTTGACCAAGCACTGCTGTTTACAACTGTAAATGAAAAACATGTGTCGTATGTAACTTAGCTAGTGGAATAAGCACACGGTGTGGATCCAGATGTGTCCGTCCTCGTCTCTGTGCCTCATGTATCTGCATGTAGTTACAGCCGACGGAGACCTTTTTGTTAAGCCGTTAGATGAGACACTGATCTGCGATCGAAGAGACTTGGACGGGAGTCATTCCCTTATACACAGAGGTGGAAAGTGACCAGCTCTTGTACTAATGTCCTCCTCAAGTAGTAGACTTATTTATTACAGAAGGTAACAACTTAGTCGGAATTAGAACAGTAGCACTGTCAAATTTCTCAGTCGTCTTTAATCTTCAAAGTAGTGACCATCTTTTATTTAGAAGTGTTGTTTTAGATTCAAAGTAATATTGTTAATAATTGAGTATCCGCCTACAGGCTGCTCTGATATTGAATGTGAGGTAAAAGTATAAATACTGATTTTGGAGTGTCCTCAAAAACAAAGACTGCAGCTAAATTTGTAGGTGATTTTTAAAAAATAAGTTACTTTAAAATATGCCAGAAAATGTGTAAAACAACAACAACCCAAAGACACTCGATATACGATGAAATCAAACAGCACAAGATAACAAATTCTCAGATCTGAGAACTGAAGTCATTGAATGTTGCGTATTTTTAGCCACACTAGCAATTATATCGATGATATATTCCCTCACGGACAAGACAGACGACTTAAAATATTGTCATTTTTTACAGACATTTATTGTCTTGTGTCTAACGTTTTTTTTCGGCCAAAAGTAATAACAATGTTTGTACTAATCGTTGAATACTAGCATGCTAACAGGCTACACAAAGTTGATTAATATGGTATACCTCCTAAATATCATTATATTGTTTTGGAAATATGTTAGCATGCTGATGTTAGCAATTACCTCAAACCTCCACTGAGCTAATTCACAGCCTTACAAAGGTACTCGCATGGCTGTCGCAGTAGACTTAGCTAATTCAAAATCTTGTGCCAATTATTTTCTGTTGATCAAGAATGAAGTGGCTTAAAGGCGTTGAAAGGTGCTTGCTTTCCACCTTTGGTTGTCAAAGAAAAAGAACCCAGAGAGGTCACACAATAACTAAGGTCCATGTGAATGATCACTGTATCAGTGTGACCGTAGAAACTGCACGGTATTAGAGGGGACACCAGGAAGTCATGTAGCGCCCTGGTGAACAGATCGTCAGTAAAGAAAGTGCAGGAACCCTGAGAGAGCGAGGCCGCTGGTTAAAGAGTGAGTCAGCGCTGAGGCGAGCTGCCTTCATCTCAGGGGGATCTTAATCACGAGACAGCGGCACTCACCTTGTCCCCGCTGCCGTCCGGCCTCTTGTGACGGATCACTAATTTCACAACAAACGTTCAACCGTTAAACCGTGAAAAACCTTTTTCTCAAACGGAATGCTATTTTTGTCGTGCTTACCCTTCGCTGTGAACTCCCTGAACTGTTTCCCACAGCACAATTATAGTAATAATACATGGTGTTTAATGTACAACATACTTAAGATGAGAGGCTCGTGCAATACCTGATCACTGAAGCAGCTCTTGATTTACAGCATGCATCTCCGTCGTGTCTGGTTTCCAACCATCAAACTGTATTTAAACACCGTTGGTCGCAAATCTGTTATTTTGAAATAAATCCATCTTTCCATAGACTGTTTGCCTTTTCTGTATAAGAGTGTAACTGTTTAGAGGAGCGCTGTCCTGGTGTGGGGTGATCGCTACACCGGGTTTGTTTTTTGTCCAAAGAGTCATGAGACATTCAATAAACCAGTAAAATGTTTATTAAATCCAACTAAAAATGAAGCAACACTTAACCAGGACTGAAAAAGGAAATGGATTTCAGACACTTTTGTTTTATTTAAATAACTGTGGCTTTGGGTGTTTGTAAAAGGATGGAAACAGAGTTGTGTGTTCATACAACACATTCTGCGACGATTTCAAGACTTTTTTATCTCTCTTTTTGGAGTTGGAACAGAAAATGTCTGCCAGTGAAACACATTTCCTTTTCTATCTATTGTCTCATGAGTCAACAACTAGGTTTAGTGAGTTCACATTGCACAACGTAACACAACCAACCGTCTAAGGAGTTCCTGCTGGTTGGTTGAGACCGTTAATACAAGTATTTCTCAAAATGTTGAGCGAGACCAATAATGATGCATGTGGTCACATGGGCAAGAACATGATTTAAAGGAGGTGTGTGTAGGATTAAGTGGTATTTAGCAGTGAGATTGCAGACGCACCTGGATTTCCTTGTACACTTCTTCAATTTCTCGTTTGAGTTGTCCTCAGAGGACGATGCATGTCTTTGGCACTCACATTGACACACTGAGGATTACATCATCAATGATAGACCTTTTAATCAAAGCATCACTGTCCCAAATACATAAAAAACACACACATTATTTCAAAGAGTGTAAATTATTATTAAAAGATGTGAGGTATAAATATTAGACTGGAAAAGTGGGGACGCCGGTTCATTAACATTTTGTAAAAAATAATAAAACATTCTGCTTTGAAAATATCAATAATAATAAAACATACAGATACAGAAGACACAGGAATCAATATGATTGTAAAGTACTATGTGACCCATTCCATTTGGTGACCTCTTTCAGTAATGCTTCAGATCACACTCACACCTTCTGCAAACAGGACCGGATGAGTTCCGGTAGGCAGGTGTGACATGAGAGGATAAAAAGAAGGAGACTGCTGTGACTGAGGAGGAGAAGGATCAAAGATGGCTGACAGTCCGTGTCCTATGATTGGCAGGTCTGGCCCGCTTCCTGCTGCAGCACCATCTCGTCCTTGCGGAGGGGGAAGGTGTCGACGGTGGTGAATAATTCAGCTGCTGTAATCGGGAACGGGTAGCGTTGCTTGTCCATTCCCTGCTTATCTACCAGCACCATTTGGAAAGACCTTTGAGGAATCTGAAGCAGTAACCTAGGAAACGCACATCAGCTCAGTGAGCAGCAGTGGTGGAGAAGTACATTTACTCAAGTATTGCACTTAAGTACAACTTCTATGTACTTGTATTTACTTGAGTAAATTGTTGTTTTTACTCTTCTTCATCTGTCAGACAGCTTCATGCTTTGCAGTTTACAAATTTCCATCAAAACAAAATAACTACAAAAATCTCTTGAATCAGCTGGAAAATCTATCACCACAAGGCTGAAAACAGGTCTGTTTCTATTTTAAAAATATGTGGATCTCACAGAACAGCTACTGCACAAAAATATGCTGATCTTATAGAATCTGATGCATGGCTGCAGATTCAACACATCAACATATGGATAAATTAACATCAGCAGAACCTTTACCATCTACTACTACAGCACGAAAATGCACCGTATACATTCGTGCAGCAGTAATATGAGGCCAAAAACACTGACGGGGACCATTTTACTGCACAGTGAGTACTTTTACTTTTGATTCCGCTGTGTGTGTGTGTGTGTGTGTGTGTGTGTGTGTGTGTGTGTGTGTGTGTGTGTGTACCTGAGCTGCAGGGCCAGTGCTGGAGGGAGCAGCCTGTGTCGAATCCGTCCGATCTGTGCTGGGTAGGTGCCAACCAGCTCGATTACTGTAACGTGCCTCAGGTCAAGTCCACACTGAGCGTGCTGAGAAGAAGATATGGAAAAATAAAGTTATGTTTAGCATTTTCATAGCTTAGTTATTGATTTCTATCTATACTGTCTTACTGAGGACATATACATTTATATTGATTTGTTTAAGTTCACCTATATTTTACTTGCCTTCACTGGTCAGAATAACTTATGTGCAGAGTGTGAACCTTTAGTTGGAAATTAACTATATTTGCATGTCCACATATTCCGGGTTGTATGATAAGGTAAAAGGAGTACACATAATATTAAGTTTTCATTTTAATTTAAAATTTAATTTAATTTAACTTTTAAAGGTAATGGTAGTTTATTCTAACTATTAAAAACGACTTAGAAAAGTTGCTGTCCAAACCACAACCCCAAACCAAAAGATCCATTACAATAGAATGAAATAGCAGCCAAACCCGACTCCTTGATCAACTTACCCATAAATTATAGATAGAGCATCAATTCTGCTCAGAATAAGAAAAAACAACTCACAGGCAGACAAATTCCCAGACGGATCACTCAGGTTGTTCGCAAACTTTTAACAAGGTCTCAGCTGACATCCCGTAACTTTGAAAGGTCACGGCTAACGGTTTGTGACAAACCGTGGAAACATCCAGCCTCAGAATAAACCTTATCAAAGCCAGTGTCAGTATCATTTAATCATTGTCTTGACATTTTCTGTACCACCACACACACACACACACACACGCCATACCCAGCCCCCCTTCCTATCTATTTGTCTCTCTGCTTTGTCCTACTTACGCAGTAAAGCGTGGAGAGAAAATCAAACACGCATCTACTGCCCTTTTGGACACGCGAATCACTGCAGCGATGACTTCCATCGCCTATTCCGTCCGTCCTGGTTAACCGACACGCAACTCGTGTTCACTCTGTGAGTTGCGCCTCACCTGTAGGTTTGTCATCTGGAAGCGGTAATTATGATTGGCAGCAGTTGGAGCCGAGATAACGAGGAGCCTTCGTTTCTCATAGAACTGGTCCAGCAGTGCGGCAGCTGTGCGCACTCCCACGTTGATGTTCATGGCTGTGATGACATAGAATGTGCAATTAGGTGATAGGAGAAGATATGACGCACAGGACAACGAGAATACTAAATCATATTCAACACAGCGAGATGCTTTGATCATTTGATTATTTCATTCAGTTGAGCAGATGTCACCCAAAGAAAGCTGCAACTCTAGTATGGAAAAAGTTTTCTCTCCCATCTGATCATTTTTCTCACTGAAATTTGACAGATAGGCCTCCGGAATCAGTTTGAATCGATGGATGGTGCAGGTGGGTCCTTTTCTCTTTCACGTGGACCCAGTTTAGCACATGTAGCACCAGACTGTTGTGTCAACAGAGTCAAAGCTTGCGGGATGAGACATGGAAATTGTTCCCCGAATTGACTCACACAATAAGAAACACATTAGATTACTAGTAAATAAAAGACAATAGATTGCAGTGTTTGTGTAAGTATGTGTGTGTGTGTGTGTGTGTGTGTGTCTATCTGCATGCAGTATGTACCTGCACAGGTGGTGTCTGTGCCAGACCAGGTGAGTCCGTACTGACACACTCTGGCAGCGCTGCCCCGAAGCTCGTAGCCACCGGTGCAAGTGAACTCACAGGTGGTGCCGTAGTTGTCTGCGTCACTGTCACACTTCATGTAACCGTTGTCTGGAGGAAACAGAGCGCTGCAGCGGCGCACTGCGGACACAGAGAGGCACTTTTCACTCAAAATATCAGGGAATTATTCTTCCTATTTTCTTATTGTATTATTGTACTGCTATCATTGTTATCAGTTGACTGACTGTGCAATTACAACAGTACATATGGCTTATAACACTATAAATAAATATAATATAATTAGAACAGCATTTTTTTCCTCAATTTAAGGACCAAGTTACTTTCTGGGAGGCTTCCTGAAAATCACCCTACAAAATACAGTGTTACCGAAAATCCTCCCCCACAAAATGAAGAAAAGGCTTTTATTAGGTCACCTCGCACTCGGACTGTGAAGCGACAGGATCCTTTGTTCCCTGCGCGGTCAAACACGGTGTAGGACATCTTATGGAGCCCCTCCGGGAAGTTTGACTTTGAAGGTTTTCCTTTCAGGATAACGCTGCAAAAGACAGGCAGTGTTTTAATCTTTCACAGTGATCCACCTGTGCAGAGTGCAACAATCACCAATAGGAAAACAGCAGGCTTGGTGCATTGAAGTGAGACTGACTCTGTGAGGATGCCGTCGGCCGTGTCTACGCCCTCGGGTGTGTCCCAGGTCACCCTCGCCGTCAGTTTTGCTGGTTCTGCCCACTTATCCTTCAGATTGGGACACTTGATTTTTGGAGGTTCCACATCTATAGAGAAGGAAAGAGAGAGACTTCTTTAAGTATCACATAGAACTGTATATCTAACAACACGGGCGAAAAATAATGAATAGGAAATGTGAATTCTCTTTGTCAGGAAGAGTAAGTGACTTTTTTCCAGCCTTGCACTACAGTCAGTAATGATTATGCTGGCAGATTTCCCACCTGCATTTTTCCTCATTTATGAAACTATTTGATTTCAGACAGTTTGACAAAAAGCACCTTCTTATATCAAAACACTTAATAACCTGTGGCTAATAAATAAGCAAACTACACCTCTGTGTTGGTTGCAAAAGCAGTTAGCGGGTTACTTGTTTCCAGTTGACTAATACACATACACATACACATCATAAACTAGATGTGTATCTTAAATATGCACATGGGGGTAATTCGCAGACTTAGTCAGGGAATTTTACATTTAATCCTTCATCCTTTTGTCTGAGACCAGACAATAAAATCACCATCCTCCTCATTTTGTGGTCCACGTAAAAAACCTTGTGTACTGCAGCGTAGAGAAATGCATGCATGTAACCCATAACTACCGTTGCCTTGGAGGTGATATTGGTTTGCTACTGTGGGCCAATGTGCCGGCCAAAACTATTGCAGCTTAAATTAGCACCATTAAACACAACCACGCACATCGATCCTACAAAACACCCGTACTTTTCAGTCACCGCGAGCATTAAAAGCATGATGATTTGAGACAACATGAGAACACTTCTGTGAAAAGTTTTGCATTAGAAGGGATCTGGCCAAAGATTGGCTTTCAGGGTCAAAATAAGTAAAGTGAATCATTATCACTGTTGATGAACTGGATTTCTCTACAAAAAGCGGGTATGGTTTTAATAGCTGAGGTGCGGTGTGATTGTCCACCGTTACCGAGGACACAAGGCCATTCAACCAATTCTACAATCCCCTGTAAGTGCAGGTCTCAAATCCCAGCTTTGGCCATTTTCAGCATCAGACTGCAGATGCAAAAGCATGAAAAACATTTATCATTTTCTGGTGACGAGAGACAAACCACATGTCCCGTTGTGTGTCTGATTACATGCACAAGTCAAGAGGCTTGGACTTTTTATTCCAAACATCAATTATATACAGTAACCTTATATTATGAGGAGTACATTGTGGACTGCAGCTCACATTAAACCATAGGCAAATAATTACATGTAACATGTGTTTTGGCGGCCCAGGGGTCTTGTGAAATAAAATAACGCACAAAATCACAACACACACAGTCTTACCAACACACGTAGGGACTCCAGCACTCCATGTCTTGCGGTACTGGCACGTCGCCGTCTTCTGCCCCATCAGAATAAATCCTGGCGAGCAGAAGAACTCACAGCGCGAGTTGAAGTAGGAGCCGTCCGAGCACTTGTAGCCGCCATTAACGGGCATGTCGAGCTTAGCGCAGCGGATCTCTGTCAGAGAAAAGCACTCAGTGTTGAAGGGCTTGTAAAGGGATGATTTTCTCAATACGCTTCAGGTAAATACAATGCATCTGGTGCATATCCGGTATCTAATAATACACAAAACTGGCGCATCTTGGTCTTTTGTTACAACTATCGTCACTGATGCTATTGGATTAAATGTTTGAATTACGCAGCTATCCAGAAGGAAAAAAAGCAAGAGGAGAACCCCTTAACCTGATCTGACTCTAGATCAGCAGTGCTAATAGTAGAGGTAGTAGCAGTAGTAGCAATATTAGCCATAACCTTCCACGGAGTGATTTAGTGGGCCACGGTGCAAATACTATTTTCAAAAACACTTTTACACCCTGCAGAGAATAGACACCCGGTACATGAGATTCAATCATCAATGCAGTCATTTACAAATTTGTTGTAAACCAATTTTTAAATTACTGAACATCAAGGCAGTTTTAATTTAGGACAAAAAAACTCCTCTGATGAAGACAGTCAGCTGTGGTTCGCGGCTGTAGAGAAGGTCAGAAAGTGGACTCATTACAATCAGGAATCCCCAAACCTAGAATGTAACATGAGAACCGTCCATGAGTGTATATATGGATGTGTGGATGTTTTTACCTTGGCAGGCGTAGCTGGAGGACCAGTGCTTGCTGGCCATACACACCACCTCTGAGCTCTGGGACTCGTATCCCTGCTTACAGCGGATTTTGCAGCGAGTCCCCATCACGTTCCTGTAGTTCTCTCCTCTGGGCGTACGACAGCTCACGTCCCCGTGCTTCACCTTAATGGGCGCACACCACGGGCTCCCTAAAAAACAGAGGAAGACAGCTGCAATGACTTGTCCTTGACAGCATCGAGGCCATTGTGTTTTTCTGCAAGATTTGGAGAGAAAGATTATCAGTGTTTGATAATAAGCTCTTACCTGATGACTATAAAAGCCCAGAAAGACTTTCTAAGTTGGAAAAATGTTTGAAAACCGTCCCATCATTTGAGTTCAAACTGATACGGAGGGTTTCTTTTTTACCTTATCTGCAATCTCATTATCCAACCGTGTCAGAGCCAGAGAAGATCATCTCAATTGAGGGAAAGAAGGCACTTAGTTTTAAGGTTTGTGAGTGATAGAGGGAGAAAACCTCCACATCCACAGTCGTGTTGGGAGTTTAGCTCTTTTCTTTCACACTGGTTGTGCTACTGTAGTCCGTCAAAACATGGCATTACCACGCGGACCGCAGATGTTTCACTGACAATTACGGCCTTATTGCAAAAGTTAAATAAGGAGTTTGATACAGATGTGGCGTCTGTGTGTAAAATATAAAGACCAGTCCTTAAATACTCATGATGATTTAATTTGCCTTCAACTTTGCTCTTCTCTTGGTGGACACCTCTGTCCGTCTCTAAAAGACCTATGACAAAGATTCGTTGTTATATTCAAAGTATGGGTGATGGGTGGCTACAAATTTAATCAAAATCTGCTATTTATTTCCTTGTGGCTGAGGACTGGCACTCGGATCAACACACACGTATGCACACGCTTGAAGGGAAACCGCACCGTTTTAGGCTGATTTCCAGCTGGAATAAAAACGAGTTTTCATTACACAGTGAGCCTCTCTCTCTCTCTCTCTCTCTCTCTGTGTCTGTGTGTTGGCAAAGTTTCCACAACCGTTGCGTAAGAGAAAATAATACTACATTTGTGCTTTTACGCAGTTTGATTTGGCCTGGACAACAATGTTCCGCGTATTACTGACCCCGAATCTGAATCGGGACGCTACTTTGACTTTTTTTTAAAGATTCCTTCTAATTCTGAGAAAAGACATACTTCTAATTCTAATCCTATATTTCTGTGTTAATGGTTCAGCTGCAATTATAAGGATATAATCCAACTATTCGATCAGAAAAGTAGGCTATTGTATAAAAATACCTCCCTTTTGCCTCCCAATAAAGACATAAAAGACTATTGACCATTGGGTTGACTCACAGGTCAGAGGGGTTTGGACCTAATAGTTTATGGTTTATCTCTTATTTATTCATCCATTGTCCATCGTTTTCTACAACGATGAGGACATTCTCATGGCTTCGTATTGTGGCGTGTGTTTCAAATGTGTTGGCCGTGTTCGACTGAGCATGTATTCACCTGTGTGTCTCCGAGAATACCAGTCCTCATCGTCTCCGTTTGGGTAGTGTCCTGACCCTGGGGATGGAAGAAGAGAAGAAAAAAAGCCACTAATACAGCAATCGAGAGCCGCATGCACGACGTTAAGCAATGTTTGAAAGCGTTGTCCTGGTTTGACCTCTTTGCCTCTTTTCGTCATGGCAAACAGCACTTATACCGGCTTACAAATATTGCTTAACTTTTCAGCTGAACCAGAGGGGACATCTGGATCTTTTGCACGGGCAGCATGCACAAGTAATACATCACAAAAGATCCCACCTGGTTTGGAAAAATGAATCTGTTTAACACACACATTCATTCCTATTAATCCAGTATTGCTTTTTTCTTCTTCTTCATTTTTTCCATTGCATTTGTTAAAAAACGGAGGGAGTGGAACCATTTTTAAAGCTTTGGTTCCAAAACAGCTCCATTGATCACACTTACCATTTTAATCAAACTTCACCAGTGAACAGATGACTCAGACAGAGAAATTACATTGCAAACATAAAATGGAAGCATTCAGGGGGAACCAAAATATTTCTCAGTGGTGGCTGCGGAGCTGGTGGAGGACACACTTGAGTGATAGTCCTAGAAGACAAACGTGAGGGGAATCGCAATGAGCAAGCAGGATTATTTGAGAGAAGAGGACAGAGGGATGAGTGAGGAAGCAGTAGAAATGCAGCGTAAAGAGGGAATGTGTGAGGAAGGGGTTAAAGTAGGGGGAAGGGTGTTTTGGTCCGGGATGTTATGAAGCCCAGAGTGAATGTGTCCTCTGTTCCGTGTCTTCAGGAGAGGAGTGTTCAAGCCTCCTTCAGCTTCACATACCAGCCGCATGCTGGTCATTGAAGCCGATGCTAAGAGCCCACCTCACCTCCCGTTCCCTCCGTTCCTCATCGTGGCTTTTCTATCACTCTCAATAAAGGTTCTCTGGACTGAAACCCTGAAAGTCCTCTAATGCAAACCCTCTCACGCAAGCACACACACACACACACACTGACACAGGATTTGGGGTTTTAACACTCGGCTCACACAGCATAGATTGTGCAGAGAAAACCCACATACTGAGTGAGTCAGATGTAGCAGTCTAATGGGAAAACTTCATCGTCTGCTTCTTAATGGAGGAAGGAAGAGAGGCAGAGAAAGGTATGGAAAAGGAATTACAGGTGTGAGATTGTGTGTGTGTGTGTGTGTGTGTGTGTGTGTGTGTGTGTGTGTGTGTGTGTGTGTGTGTGTGTGTGTGTCTCTTTCAAAGTGAACATTAGTCTGGGCTTCATGGGCCGGAAAAATAATGAGTTCTGTAACAAATTGCTGCCATTCCATGCAAAGAAACAAGATACAAAAGCCAAAAGGATCCGGAAAGATATTGGCTGAGAGGATAAGCTCACTCTTTTTTCTTCAAATGCAAAAATCCCCTCAAGAAAGTCATAATCCTGCCATAAAGCTGCGGATACTACTAATGTGCTCTTTTTCTACAACAACCATTAAATGTATTTAGTCAACCATTGGTACTCGGGGTTTAAGTTGCCTACACATGTACGATGGATTTACAGGAAACGATAAAGCATGTAGCCCTCGTGTTTTTGTTTCATTGATTTCATCCCTGCTGTTCCAACTGCATAAAGTCAATGCTCATGCAAAGCGGATAGTTTGTTCTGCTGCTCGACATTAAAACCATGCAACTGTGGAGCCGCCCCCAGGAAACGCTCTATTAGTGCCACCAGTTCTGCACAAGTATGTCCGCAAAAGACCATATAAAAGGGATTCATAGCAGCAAAATAAATATTTGCAACATAAAGATAGAGTGGAAAAATGTCTGCCGGAGCAGAGACTGAAGTTGTCTGTCGTTCGTTGTTCTTTGTTTACACGTGTAAGCGTTTTAGTGAATGCTGAGTTTCTGCTGAGATACATCAATCCACATGACACTACAAACCTTTAAGGAGTTTTTGTCCACTGTGTTATCCATATTTACGTCCCTTTGGAACTGGTAGTTTGTCCCAATTCAGTTCAGCCAAATCAATGGAAGCAGAAAATAACAAAGGCCGTAGCATTAGGCATAAATCCCAGGAGGATTTAATAAATATCTCTGTTATTGGAAAAGGGCCCTGAACTCTGTTCTAAATATCTTATAATAAATCAATTGTGCCACACTGGCCTCCAGTTATTATCAAATGGAACAGAGGTATAATTCAACTTGTGTTGCAAGTCGCTTGACCTTTGTCACAAGCTAATTGTCTGTAGATATAACCAGCTGTTATATCAACAATAACACAATAACATGCAAGATGATTTAGCCCTTGTTTATTATTAGTCATCTTGAACTGTTTCTTTTGGACTTCCTTCTCATTAAAGTAACCAAGACAACAAGAGACATGGGAGGATCCTCGGAGCAGTGTGGACTCTGCATATGTTCTAGTATGAAGCAGAAAATGTGCATGATTAAACCAAACTCAAACCTTTAATCCGTGTGAGGTCATCTCTTTGAAAAGGTGCATCATATATACTCGGCAGGGTTGAGAGAATTAGACATTTTGATTTAGGGTGCACAATGCAAATGTCCTTGACCAATCCTTAATGGCACGCGTATTTAAACAGTTGCTGCTGTTACCTTTCTAGTCAGGTGGTGCTGGAAATACAAACATGACACTGGACTGCAGCCCTGCATTTGGATTGAATTGTCATCGCCTGGTTAGTCCCCGTTGATAAAAGCACTCCAGATTCAAACAATGTGAAGAAAAGAAAATTTGATCCGGTGATGAGTTGGGATCAGCAGCCAGCATCACTTCTCTGTTCATCTTCTTCAAATTGGATCTCAGCAAGAGGGAAGTCAAAATGTTAATTGTGCACTAAGCGTATGAAGCCCATCTTCCTGACAATCCTCTGGGAGCTTTGAATTACAGGGGCCGATAGCCCAATTAGCTTTTTTTTATCTGCGGCTCTGTAGCACAAGCCGTCATTATGTGGCAGCTCATTCCCTGTGAGTCGCTAACAGAGCCGAAGGGAGCAGAAAATAAAATAGGATCCCATTCCTGAATCGCTGGATTCAAAATGCCGCGATTACAGAGTGACACTAATGATGTGCCACTCAAACTGCTTTCTTAAACACGTCAGCCTTTTCTGACCTTGAGGAACAAACTGCTGCTGCTGTTTTCATCTTCAATAGCACTGTGGACGTCAGTGAGGTTCACCACAGTAGATAAGTAGTAATGACCCATATTTGTATTTATAAGTTTAAATCAAAACTGATTTATTTCTGAATGTGTTGCTTGCGTAGGACGAGGAGTTACATTTCCTGAGGGACACAACATTTAATAATAAGGGTTAGCACAGTTAATTGGAAAGGATTTATTTAAAAAGTGTTTAGTAGTCAGTAGAGTTATAAACTCAACACATCGGGCTGCTTAATTAATATATAGCATTTATCTGTCTGCTGTAGCTGCACTGTATATGCATAAAAAATGGACCAAGTCCCTGAAAGGGTTCGATAGTGACAAACAATCATCAGCTCACTCTGCAGACACATCAAGCCTCACATGGAGACTGATGTTGCTTGAGATGGATACGTAGATAAGTACCGGTTTACTTCTGGCTCAGACCCAACTGAACCCTGGGCTGTTCTCCAGGGATGGAACTTTATGGCATTTCCCCGAATAACTCCCTGAGTGTGGATGTATATTCCCTGACTCAGCGTAAGAATCCTGGTGGAAAATGTTATCTGACTTTCATGACTACTTGCTTGAGTGGTTTTTTAACAGTAAGAAGCAAAGTAGAACGGATTCCAGGCTTGGAGACTTAAAAAAAAAAGAGCTGAAAAGGTGAAAAAGGAGTCATTGTGAAGCACAGCCGGTCAGCTTTGAAGCATGCACACGCGCGCACGCTCGACGACTCAACTGGTTAATTGACCACCCGAACGCAAACACACCCCTGTAAAATAAACCCCTGATAAACACACACTCACGCAAGTACAGAGCAGAGACTGCTGTCCGCTCAGCAGGCAGTTTTTAGTCCGTCAGAGTAAATCTGCTCTGCTCCTTGTGTTCATGTTTCAGCCTGTATGATCATACAGTAGTCACTCTCCAACCATTTACAGGCACATTGCCACTGTGCCCACACACACACACACACACACACACACATTGTTCCATCCAGAGCTTTGAAGTGTTTTCAGCTCCTCTCTGCAGGCTATGCGGGCCCAGCTTGTCTAACCAGCGATATCAGTCTAGTCCCTATGTTCTAACATCGGATACCTTTCCTCAGTGTGACTTTTACAAACACATTAATCAATGAATTGTCAATAAAGGGTGAGGAAGGGTCAGTCATCAAATACCCTGGAGTTCGACCCAACATTACAAAACCCAAAGATTCTAAACTCACAATGGTAGAAAATACAGCAAAACAGCAGAGAAAATATAGAACTGGGGATTTAGCTGAAAAAAAGACTTTAAAAAAGATAAATTGATTACCAAAATGACTGCTGGTTAGTGTAATGATCAACTCATCCTTCAATACTGAAAGTACTTTACAGATCTACAGCCCCTTTGCGGTTGGTGAAGAGCTCGTTCTGAGAACTTCCACAGCTCGCACACTCCAAAGGCTTTCACTGGGACCACAGACTGAGCTCTGTGCAGAGAAACGTCCCCCAGATGCACACGGCACTCCCCCCGCTGTCCTCCCCCTCCGCGGAAACACCCCCGCCGCTCACCAAAGAGAAGGACAAAAACCCAGCTGAGAGGACAAGGAGCCTCAGACGAATGCAACAAAGAAAAAAACATTCACCCAACACAAAGAGTTTCATTTAACCTCCCCCCAAAAATCAACCCCATCCCATTCACTCCCACCGGACGATCTAAAACTGCTCGATTATGTCCCTCGGTGCCCCCCCTCCTCCGTGCGTGGTCCCCGGGAAAGTGGCTCGGGACGTCCGGGAGGCGAATGGGGGGTGCCGGTGACCTCCTTACCTTGGTACGCGGAGCAGAGGCAGAGCTGCACGGACAGGAGCACCAGCGGCCACGCGTCCATGTCGGCAGCGTGTGGAGGAGGAAGCTCGCGCAGGGAGACTTGCAGCGCATTCCTGCTTCCCGAAGGCCCGCCTCTCGCTCCCGACCCGGACACCGGGGAGGATTCTCCGAGCGGAGACCGGGCCCGGTGACCGGCGCCAGGCCAACGAAACCCACCCGCAGGACACAATGATCTGCTAGACTCCTCTGGTGCTCTTTAGTGGCCAATGTGTTTGCATGCTAGTTACATGCTGCAAGGACAAGTCGGGGGTACGTGTACTCAGTGGTGGAAGAATTACTTAAAGATCCTTTACTTGAGAAAAAGTAGAAAGGCTTGGAGGCCTGAAATAAAAACTTAAGTAAAAGTACAGACCGGATCATTTCACGTTGTCGTATTACTATAGATATTTTGTAACCTACTGGTTACTGCATTATTATTAGTATTATTATTGTTTCAGATAAATGCAGTGGACAAAAGTATACAACACATCCCTAAAACTATGTCAAGAAAACAAAAAAACAAAGTCAAGAGGTCAAAATTGCACAACTGCAGTACTTTTGTTTGAGATATTTCAGCACATTTAAGATCGTGACATTCCTTTGCTGCTTATGCTTTACTTGAGTACCCAAGATGTGAACTGCCTATTAAATACTGTGAAATATCACAAACTTAACTACACCTATACAACTCATGCAGTAACACAGTGGAGCGATTAAAATGAGTTTACTACGTGTTTCACTCTATAATGATGTGAACATTTTACATGAAGTTGGGTCCAAGTGGTTTCCCATAGTGACCAATAAATGTTCCATAGCAACCCTATAAGTAATGTGTTCTGTATTAACATCTCCTACACCTGATTATCAGTTTTATACAGTAACAAACACAGAAACACAGCAAGAGCGACGGGCTCTGTGGTAAAGCTGATTGGGGGGGCGAGTCCACACATGGAGGTGTTGAAGGGTTTTTGGATTGGTCAGAAAACTGGAAGTGGAGACGTTTGGTGAAGTGACCGTGATCTCCTGAGCTGATGTGGCTTCAGCCGACGGTTTAGCTGAAATGTTTGAGGTCAGGTGATCAAAAGGTCCGTTGTCCTCATCATCGCTTTACCTTGATGTGGTGTTACAGCCAATGATTAAGAATATTGTCTGGGTTTAGTTTTATTGTCTTTGACGGTTGTATACTTACATTCACGGGGTTCATTTTGTGCATTTTAGTATTTATTTTTTTAAACCACCACACAGGTTCTCAGGCAGTGAAGGACACATTAGCAGGGTTGGATTTCGATGCAGAATTCACAATCTGATCATTGGACAAAGTTCGTAGACATTGAGAGACGGACTAATGCCTCTGATTTCTGGTCTTTGTGTTGAATGTGTTGACAATACGAATAATATAACTGTTAAACTGTTTTGTTCATACGTTCAGTGCAGATCGAGGTACTGAGGCAGAACGTTGTCCCAGAACTGCTGCGAGTCGTCTGGTTTCTTCTCTCTTGCGGCGCTCTGCTTCGTCCTCGCTGCTGGTTTGGGTGTTTCTTTATGTTGTTTGTATTTACTGTCGGGAGGCAACGCCTGCATGTTTTTTGTTGAATGGACCTTTTTCTTTTTCTCCTCCTCCTCCTCTTCCTCCTCTTCCTCCTCTTCTTCCTCCTCCTCCTCTTCTTCCTCCTCCTCCTCCTCCTCCTCTTCCCCTTCTTCTTCTTCCTGCCCCTTTTCTTTCTTGTGATCCTTCTTTTTATCATGTATCTTACCACGTTTAGCAGCATTTCCTTCTTCCTCACTCTCCTCCTCGTCTCCCTCTTCATCTTCTTCGTCAGCGTCTTCCTCACTTTCATCTTTAATTCCCCCGGAATCACTAACTTTTTTTTCTTCAAGGCCTCCTTGTTTTGCTGCTCCGATTTGGTTTCTGAGATTTGTCTCTGCCTTTGTTTCATTCTCCTCTTCCTCTTCTACATCCTCCTCTTCTTCTTCATCATCATTGCTCCCTACCATCGTCTTTCTGGCCTCAATATTTTTCTCATTCATCTTTATTATTTCCTCCTCTTCATCTTCCTTCTCTTCCTCTTCTCCTTCCTCCTCTCCTAACTCTCCTTTGCCATCTTCTTCTCCCTCCTCTGTAAACCCCTCCTTACTTTCTTCTTCCTCCTCACCCTCTTCTTCCTCCTCACTCTCTTCTCCCTCCTCTGTAAACCCCTCCTTTCTTTCTTCTTCCTCCTCACCCTCTTCTTCCTCCTCACTCTCTTCTTTCTGTTCTGTAAATCCCTCCTTTCTTTCTTCTTCCTCCTCACCCTCTTCTTCCTCCTCACTCTCTTCTCCCTCCTCTGTAAACCCCTCCTTTCTTTCTTCTTCCTCCTCACCCTCTTCTTCCTCCTCACTCTCTTCTTTCTGTTCTGTAAATCCCTCCTTTCTTTCTTCTTCCTCCTCACCCTCTTCTTCCTCCTCACCCTCTTCTCCCTCCTCTGTAAACCCCTCCTTACTTTCTTCTTCCTCCTCACCCTCTTCTCCCTCCTCTGTAAACCCCTCCTTTCTTTCTTCTTCCTCCTCACCCTCTTCTTCCTCCTCACCCTCTTCTTCCTCCTCACTCTCTTCTTTCTGTTCTGTAAACCCCTCCTTACTTTCTTCTTCCTCCTCACCCTCTTCTTCCTCCTCACTCTCTTCTTTCTGTTCTGTAAACCCCTCCTTACTTTCTTCGTCCTCCTCACCCTCTTCCTCCTCCTCTGTGAGTCCCTCCTTACTCTCTTTTTTCTCCTTATGCTCCTCTTCCTCAACTTCTTCATCATTTTCTGAACCCTTTTCATTTCCTTCTTCTGCTTCCTCATCCTCATCCTCACCCTCTTCTTCCTCAACAGCAGTCTTGTCCTCATCTTCTCCCTCATCTACAGATGCTTTAGTCTCACATTCCTCCTCCTCTTCTTTCCCCTCACTTATATCCTGGTTTTCCTCGTCTTCATCAGGCTCACTATCTTCATCCTTACTTGCTTTGTCCTGTGTCTCATTCTCCTCCCCTTCACTCTTATCCTCTTCCCCTTCATCTGAGTTGTCCTCTTCATCCTCACCTTTGTCGAGATTTCTTAGTTCCTCATCTTCCTCATTCTCAATGCTTTCTTCGTCTTCTTCTTCTTCTTCTTCTACTTCAGAATCGGACTCTAAAGCGTCACCTCTGTGTCCGTCCTCCTCCTCCTCTTTGCTGCTCCCCGAGTCCTCAACGCCAACATCGTCCTCATCCTCGCTCACCTCACTCTCCTCCTCTTCTTCACTAGATTCTTCACTTTCATCAGACTCACTTCCTGCTCCCCCTCCTCTCTCACTGCTTTCTTCTTTCCCATCATCCGTGTCATTCACATGAGCCTTCTCAATTCCTTCATCCTCTTCCTCACTGTTTGAACCTGTTTCCTCACCCTCTGAGGTTTCATGATCTTGCTCTTCCTCAGTCGCTGTTGTAACACTCTCCTCTAACTCATTGATACTTTCACCTCCCCCTTCTTCTTCTTCTTCTTCCTCTTTGTCTTTGACATTGCTTCTACATTCTTCATCCACCTCCTTTTCCTCGTCTACAGTATCGGCTTCTTCTCCGCCGCGATCTGTGTGCGTTTTCTCGTCTCCTTCGTGTTTTTGCTGAGAAGTTCCCTCATCTGCGCCGCTGTTCTCGTGATTTGTTTGTGAGAAGTCTCCCCCCCCGTCCATTTTCCTCACCCGCTGTTGTGACCGAGTGGCGTCACGACCCTCCTCTTCTGAAACCACGTTCTCCTTGACCGGACCGCCTTTCCTCGTGCTTCCTTCCGGCGAACTTGGACCTTCTGTGGAAGAAAAATGTGACACCGTCGGGGAAAACGAAGGCTGCGTGACTGCCCCCTGCTTCGTGAAATGTTTCACTCGACCCGGCGTCTTGGGGGCTGTGGGGGTAACTGGGTCACTATCAGACTGCAGCATCGCCACGGCCGTCACCGCCTCACCGAGCAGCCCCACAGCTGCAGCTGCCGTCCCAGCAGCCGGAAGAAGACGTGCCGCCGCACCGAGGATCTCCCCCCACCTCGGCTCTTCTTCGGTGAGGCTCTGAGTTTCCTCTCTGCGCGTTCCAGAAACAATCAGATGCCCAACAGGTGCCGAGGCCGGCAGGGAGTTCGCCCCCCCGTTGGGAACCGCCCCGGTTCTTTGTGAGGAAATGGGTTTACTCCGGAGTTCGAGCGGTGTATCCTGCTGGGATATCGGCGAGCTGGAAGCCTCGGTCTCCTTGCTTCTCGGTTTGGCCCTGGTCATGACTTCAGAGTCTTCCTCTCCTTCCACTCGGACTTCATCACCTCCTTCTCTTCCGGTTTTTCTTTCAGCCTTGAGCTTGGACTTTTCAGCGTCAGGCATCTTTTGCTCATCTGTAGTCATGTCACTCATTTGCGGACTGTTTGACTCTTTTTCTAAAACGTTTGCTTTGCTTTTACTTTTGATTGAAGTGTTTCCTCCATATTTACTTTGATTTCTGACTAGTGTGGTTTTGACTTCTTGCAGTTCACCTTCAACTTTCACAGGTGTAGATTTCACCCTTCCAGTTTTATTAGTATTAATCTGAACACGTGTGGTTTCTTTCCCCACTGGTGCTGATTTTGAATCCGGTGCTTTATTTTGACCTTTTCCCAGAGCAGTGCCGACCTTGTGCAAATCTTTTGTTGTGGTTGATTTAACTCGCTGCACCTGCACTTCAACACGTCTGACTTCTGTGCTTTCATTCTGGATTTCAGCATCTTTTTCTACAGGTGACCCACTTCCACTTTTGCTTGTTGTTTCATTTCCTTCTGTGATCTCGATACCATGAGGTGTCTTTTGAAAAGACGATTTATTTTCCTCCTGTTTTGTTGCCCCCCCCAAGTTTTTCTTTAAAGTGACGGCCTCCATTTCCTCTTTGTTTATGTTGCATTTTTTCACAATTCTTTTTCTCCTGTCATTTCCCTTCACTTTATTCAGTCCCCGTTGTGCTTCATTCAGTGTCTTCCTGACAGATTGTGGAGTTTTTTGGCTTGACTCAGATAGTTTTGGTGATTCAAAATCGGAGGGTTCTTTCCGAGTTTGTACGTGAGTTCTGACTTTATTGGACTGCTTGGTGCTATTCTCTTTGCCTTCGGGTGAGATGCTTTTAAATGTGTTTTTCAAACAGCTTTTCACGAGCACTGCGGGCGAGGCCGTAGGAGACTTTTGTCCTGGATTCCCATTGAACTGAAACAAATGTCCTTCGTCCGGTGTTCTTCTAAGAGCTGGGCCTTTCTTCTTCTCCTAAACCAAATCACAAAGGAAATGGGGATGTAAAAATGATAATAAAACTGGGAGAAAAAGGTCACATGTCTGTCTGATTTTGTGTGTTATAAAAAGGGAAGCTTGAACCACCACAGCAGCAGACCTGTATTCAACATTACTGGATCTGTAGCCATTTAATGTTTTATGTGTTTTACTGCCAGAAGCAAGGCAGTGCTGGTATGAGGAAGCTGTTTCTTGTTTATTAATAAAAATACAAACTACATCAGAAAATCTTGGGACAAAGGTTGCAGTAGATTTTGCGGGCGTAGATGGATAAAAATGAATATAATTACCAACATACAAACTGTTTGCAGCAGTACATAAGAAGCCATTATATTGCCAGTAAAAAGCATAGCTTGGAATTAGTGTATTACTCATGTAATAAGTAGAATTTGAGATGTTTCCCTTTGTTGCAGCTTTATACTTCCACTGCATGGTGGGCACACATGATGCGGATCACTGATTAGTCATCAACATATCTGACATACAGATGTGGGTGGGAGGTAAAGGAAACCTTGGTGACAGTGGAGAGAAGATGAATGGAATCGTTGTTTTTCTGTCTGCATTTGACAGAGGTTCGTTGGGAGTCACTTGGGTGTGAGAAAAGACATTTCAGCTCTGTCATAGCAGAATTTTAAATGAAAGATTACTAACTGTGGTCCACGTGTTCATAACTGTCACACATGTAAAGCCACGCATGACTGAACATAAGCACTGAGTTGCATTTGTTCAAGTAATGCAATTAACTAAATATTGAGGTGCATGTACTTGAGGACTCAGGGAATCCTACTTTATATGGTTATTTGTTACTCCTGAAGTTTCTACTATGGCAAGATTGTAATGAACAATGAATTGTTTGGGTTGCTGTGCGCCACATGTTGCACTATGACACATATGTGTGTGTTTGTGTGTGTGATGTTGTGTAAGTCTGCTACATCTGTATCTTGGCTGCAGGCCAGACCCGTTTGTGAATTAGCAGATCAATTCATAATCTCTGAATCCACTTTGAGGGGATTCATCAGAAAGATTTTGAAAAGAAATGGGTAAAAATTAAGAAACCATAACACTGAATTTGATTTCATACTTCACTTCAATGTTATGCGAAATGGAACATGTCTCCACAGACGCACAGACAGTATGTATGCTGACCTGAGCACTTTTCCAGTGAGTCAGTGTGTGTTTAACATTGCTGCTTCCTGCCTTGTAGTGAACATAATCCAGCCTACAACCAAGAGGCCTAAAGGGGAAAATAACCCCAAATGAAGATCAACTAACTCTGCCTTTATGACCTTGCGGACAATATACTGTATCACTCTACTGTTTTAAAATGAAACCAAAGTTCTCTCACCATGTTTGTCAAAAAGTCTGGGCCGATTCCATCCTCAGAAATATTCTCATTCACTTCTTCTACTGCAATTCTTCCATGAGAAGCATCTCCCTCTGCAAAAACCGACAATGATTGGGTTACAGAAGCAGCCGAAAACAAGTAGTATCCAACAAAAGGTAAAAACTCAGCTCAGAACTGGATGAAATTATGGGTTCAAAATACCTGTTTCAGGCGAGGTAGGATGATGGTTATTGGAAATGTCACTGGAGGGTCTGGTGGGACTGCAGGGCTCTTGCGGTGTTAGAGGAGATTCATCAATTAAGGCCTTGTTGGCGGTTGCCGCTCCACACAGTCTTCTTCTTGAAGACCTCTTGTGAGATGCTATGGTGCTATGTTTAGTTATAGTCTTTGGTGATGGTAAGGCAGAACGGAGCTCTTTGAATTTGGACTTAGAAGAAGCAGCAGTAGAGGATTTAGTCACAGAGGTGTTTGATGATTGAGAATGTGGGCTCGATGACTTAAGGGATGAGATTTGAGATCTACAGGAGGGCTGTGGGCTTATTTTCACTGCTGATTTTGGGGCAGATGAAGGGGCGACTAAATCCTTCGAGGACGTTTTTGGAGTCAAGATATTTCTGGACGTTTGCCAGGAAGTGTTGAGGAAATCTGAATTCAGACGTGGAAGGTTGTGAAATATCTCTCCAAACTGCTCCACAGAGTTTCCCTGAAAGAAAAGATGGGAAAAATAGCAACAAAAAAATTGAGTAAAAGGTTTGAACATAGATGGCGCTCCCCCAACCGGCTAGTCAGCAGCACTGTAGCAGAGCCACAACTTGGTGTAATACTGCTTTCTACTGGAGGTAAACTGTGATTACAATGATCTAAAGCTAAGACAGCAAACGTTCTGCAGGATTCACAGAGTAAAACAAGAGCCCCTCTCAACCTACATACATACAATTTAATACTTGTTCACATACAATCATAGTGGTCAAGGTGACAAACCAGAAAGGACTATTAGGCCTAGAATTATTTCTTTTTATATCTCATATTTTCCTAAAAACATTCATAAATAGTAAAATTAATCGGACCAGAAACCAGATACCTACAGGTTGCAACCATCTGAAAATAAGCACCACGGTGCAGGCTTCTCACTTTGTCTCTGTGGCGAGCTCGAGCAGCGAGGGCCGTGATTGGGAATATCGGATTAGGATCAATCAAAGTGTCCAGCAGCAGCATTTCCATGTCACCTGGTTCCCAAAAGCTCTCTCTGATTGGGACGTCCTCTTCCAGTCTGGGTTCAGCCAGCACCAGCATGTGGTCGCCACCGCACGACACCTAAACGGGGGACACACAATGACTCCACGTTGCACGCTGGCGAGGATCACACGGGATAAGCCGCTCGTGAGAGGGACTGCAGTCATAGAGCTCAATAGTGTTTTGATAAAGGACATTTGACGACCCCCACAGGTGGAGCTGAGGGGGACGAGGCCACCCTGAGCCTGTTCCTCACATCCACTTACCAGCCGAACACTGTACTTGAGAAAACGTGCGCAGAGCGTCGGTCTGAACTGGTTGATGAAGTTCTCCACCCCTAATCCCAGTTTCCCGTGGCGACCATCACCAAACGTGTAGAGAAGCCCGCTGTCTGAGGAGGACAAACGCTTTACATCAAGCCTGAAACTTCTATTTAATCGCATCCAGATGATCGGTAATACGCATCTTCGGGGAGTACTTACTTGTGATCACAGCGGTGTGGTTCTCTCCACAGGCGACATGCTTGATGCTGCTGTTACAAAAGTGCTCCAGTGGTTTTGGCAAATCAGCTTCAAACTGAAACGTCCCGTGGCCCAGCTGGCCGTACTGACCTCTGCCGAACGTGTACACATTGTTCTCTGGCACGGCAAAACAGACACAATGTGATGGACGGCTTCGACGAGTAGCAGTAGTGGAAAGTATTTTATGTTATATAATTTATGTCTATTATTGATAGAAGTCGAATTTATGAATTTTCTTGTAATGTGTCTTCTTTTAAGATTCTCACACGCTTCTCTAAAAATTCCTTTTAAGACAATAATTTATGCGTATATGTTAACAATTGTCATAGAAAGGGAAAGGACCATATGAGTGTTTACCTCTGCTTACTAATTTACAGATGAATAATTTATGCATTCAGAATTTGTTGTATATTGATTATTTTATTCGTTATTCTTGTTTTTTTTATTATTTGAGAAATGTGCAAAATGAGTTATTCCATCCATAAAAAAGGCCTGTCTGCATAATGAGAACTTTTACTAGTAAAACTATTACTTAATTTTACTGATACTGTATTTTTAGCTAAAACCACAAACTGCTTTTTCCACACGATGGTATTCACACTCGAATACTTCTTTCAATACCAACATGAGTGTATTTCTGACATATATCAAATATAAACCGTAAAAAAAAGTGTCCAAACCTACCTGCGAGGGCCACAGTGTGCTCCCCTCCACAGCACACCTGGGTGACATCACCCAGAAACCCTTGCACACGCTGAGGGACTCTGTGATTGGCCAGCTGCTCCACCTGGAGACCAAGCCTTCCATTGGCGCTGTGGCCAAACGAGTAGAGATCTCCATCCGCTAAAGGAGAGCCGACACAACGCTGGAATGAGGAGGCTTGTTAAATGAACCCTCAAACAGTCTCCTGTGCTGCGTTTGGTTAGACTGCGTCGTACCTGTGACAAATGCTGAGTGGTGGTACCCACAGGAGACCCACATCACCGCTCTCCCAACATCCACCTGTGTGGGTTCTGCTGCAAAGCTCTTTTTCCCTAAACCGATCTGACCCGCGGCGTTGTCTCCCCACATGAAGAGCCTCCCGTCCTCTAACAACACAACACAACACACACAGAGTATTAAAACAAACAACACACACACACACAGTTTGGACTTTGGCAGCAGCACGTTGGTCTGACGGAGGCTCCTGTTACATTATTAAGTGTCAATGTTCGGACCTGTTAAGGCAGCTGAGGTGTTGCATCCTGCAGAAAGCATTTTGATTGGTGCACGGTCACAGAAGGACTGCAGCAGGTGAAAGGATGTGGTGTTGTTGCAGTGGCCCAAACCAAGCTGCCCCTCCTGGTTACCCCCAGTAACAAACACACTACCCTTCCCTAGAGATACACAAAAACTGAATTTAACACAAACAATTCTGGGCCCTTCGGTTCTGTATTTAAGGAAATATGTTTGAAATTCTGATGTTATTTGTTAATCATCTTACATGTGCAGACAATTGTGTGATTTCTCCCACAAGCTACAAGTTTCACCTTCTCAGACTTTAAGGCTGAAAGAAAAATACAACAGTTTCATACACTGATTGTTAAATTTATATAAAGTCATTATATATGTTATACAATATTACAATATTTTCCTGTTTTTTAGGGCAATAGTCAAAAATTAAGTATGATAATTAAGTAAATAAATGTACCATGTTACTGTTTGGCTTTTCTGCTGTTTTTTTAATTTCACTGACCAAGCAGTTAATGAATTATATAGTATGTTATAATAATTGAAATCCTTATTTACAGTTTTGATGTCAAATAACTCACCTTTCACAGTTTCAGGTTTGGTAGCTGCAGGCTTAAATCCACGCCCCAGTTGGCCTGAAGTATTACCACCAAACATGAGCAACCTGCCATTTTCTGCTGGAAAAATAATTATTTAATTACTCAAATATTTAACGTTGAACACAGTACGTGTTTCCTTTTAAAATGTGCATAGATTGTCTGCACCTGTAATGACAGCAGTGTGCTCTCCTCCGCAAGATAGATGCACTGGCTGGTCATTCTTCAACCAGAATTTACCAGGCATGTTGTCACCAAAACTGCTCTTTCCAAATGTGAAGATGGCTCCTGTTGCTGAGGACAAATGTACTATCTTTTCAAAGAAGCCTTGAAAGGTATAATTAACCCTGCAAGACTTAAAGGAAGCACTAACACACTCTCTTCTAATTTAACACCGGCTAAATCCCAACCTGATGTCTCATGTCAAGCCATTTAAGTAGCTGCCTGACAGAAATAGCTGCAGGTCAACCACAGACACACACACACACATGGGATATGTGGGAACCACTAGTACAATGGGCAGGTAAGTATACCATTCATCAAGATATGTTTGTATCCTGGTTAACTGTATTAAGTGCTCTCACCGGGTATGTCCACATCGTCCTGTCCCGTCATCTCCACTGCTCTCCCCCCTCACACATCCTCACTTGCACCGCCCCGCCCGGTGCTGATTGCGCAGATGATCATGATGGCGTAGAAGAGGGATGGATGAGAGCCAGTTGGCTGCTGTATCAGAACTCAACATGAAAATAAAGTTACTCATAGGTGCAACATATATATTTTTAAGTGATCAAGGGAGCAGATTCATGGTGTAATTACTCAGTGTTGAGACAATCCTCACTGAAAGGAAAACAAAAAGACGAATTATGGTTTTAAGTTCTACATCTGTAACTTTTAAAATGTATCAAAAGTGTATATAACAAGTAACAATGGCCTATATTTGCAGTTTGTTTATTTTTACTGGCAGACTGTATGTGCAAAATGCATTATAGGAATTCATGTTTTTTTATTTGTAGATAAAATACATTACATTACAACATGAATAACCAAAAGAGCCTTATTCGTCCCATCTCATCTTAACAACTACAAACAGTGAACACTTGGGAGGAGGCCACGCCTCGCTTCCGGGTTCTGCTGTGACGTCAGCGGTAGCTCCAGCGCTGGTTGGCTGTGAGCCCTCTGAGAGCGAGCGATTGAACCTTTTACTCTGATGAAACATTCCCACTGAGTTTATTTTCCATTGAAGTTAACCAGAGCAACAATGTCTTTTAAACTACTATTTGTAAACAACACCATCTTCAAATGCTTTAAAACTCTTTCGTCACGAGGGATCAGGTAAGAAACTCCAGGAAACTTTGTTGCAGGGTTAGCGTGACGTTACTTAGGTTCGTCCATTCTATTAGTAACACAAATATTAGTACAAGAGCCACTAGACTGATACGCGTTGTGTCCTCGTGTGTGTCTCTCAGCAGCGGGGCCGCTTCCCTCGGCTCGGTTCCCTTAAAGGGTCGCAGCTGTCTCACTCTGAAAGACTTCAGCGCAGATGAGATCAAGAGGCTGTTGTGGGTGTCAGGGGATCTAAAACACCGGATCAAGCATGAGAAACAGGTTGCTAACGCCGAGTAAAGGCTGCTGCAGTGTGCATGTGGTAAACGTTCTCAGGTTCACCGTGCAGCCTCACGGTGGATCATTTAAATGTAACTAACTTTCATTTGTATTTCAGTATCTCCCTCTTCTGCAAGGAAAGTCGATTGCTATGATATTTGAGAAGAGGAGCACCAGGACAAGAATGTCCACAGAAACAGGTGTCTGGTGTTGTATTCAATTTGTGCTTGTAATAAAAAAGTAACTGATTTTAGGCAGATGGTAAAATGTTACAAAGAAAGTTTGTAAGTGTTCATTTGCACAATTGGAACAATATTTTTGGGGGGATTAATTGTTTTATTACTCTACACTCATTTTAAAGTGCAAACAATGCACTTGAAATAAAGTAAAGAGAGCAAATGCACTCTCAGAAAAGTCAATTATGAACACGATACATCCGCTTTACTGTAAAGTAAAATAGTGGTAATGAGATATTACTAATAATCCTTTATAATAATGATTACGATAACAATTTATAAAAGAAAGCAATACACACGAATAAGATCAAGCTAATGGAAATGTAGCAGCTTGCGCTGTTAGCTGGGTTGATACCGCTCGCCAGTGTGTTCAGCAGCGTTAAGGTCATTGTGGACATGGACACAAAAGAACTGCTGAAAGGCGACTTTCAGTCCATCCAGGAACAAAGCGTCTGCGGTCCACTCCTCTCGTTCCCTGCACTGCTCCTCATCTACGCTTGCACAAGGTTGTGTTTGTTGCATTAATGCACCAGCTGGCCATTTGGAATATTGAGGTTGTTTCAATAATATATAATTCCAGGTTTTGCTTTGCTGGGTGGACACCCCTGTTTCCTCACTTCTCAGGACATCCACCTTGGAGTGAATGAGAGTAGCACAGACACAGCAAGGTGAGCTCTATATTCATGCTCTCGCTCATGGGAATAAGATTTAATTAATGTCAGTCGGTTGGTTGGAACCAGCCTTCTTTTTGTACTCCTTTCTCATGTGTTTTATCTGGAGAAGTCCTAGGTTGCATGGTATTCCTTGTCTCATTTACATGTGTAACTTGTAAACTCCTGCCTCAGAGTTCTCTCGGGGCTCTGCGATATTGTCTTGGCCCGAGTGTACAGCCACTCCACCCTGGAGGAGCTGGAAAAGGAGGCCTCTGTCCCCATTATTAACGGCTTGTCCGACCTCTACCACCCAATCCAGATTCTGGCCGACTTCCTCACCTTACAGGTACTGCGACTCCTACGCACACTGCCATTTCCTTCCAGAAATTGATGATGACGTTGTGTGTTCTTCGTTACCACTCTCCCCCAGGAGCATTATGGTTCCCTTAGTGGTCTAACAGTGAGCTGGATTGGAGATGGGAACAACGTCCTCCACTCCTTCATGATGACTGCAGCTAAATTGGGAGTTCATCTTAAGATTGCTACACCAAAGGTTTGCCTCATTTCTTGTCGTAAAGTACATTGGGCCTTCCTCTACTGTCTTGTTTTATAGTTGGCAGATATAGATGCACGCTGTCAACCTCAAGCATCAGATCCCTCCCAGTGTGTTGGGAAACAAAGGCCAGTGGTTGTGTTTTGTTATGTACAAACCTGAAGCTGTATTTTGATTCACAGGGTTATGAGCCAGAGAGGAGTGTTATTGAAGAGGCACAAAGACTCTCCAAAGAAGTGAGGTTGTCTGCAGATGTCATTATTTTAAAAACACTTCTTGTCAAAGGACTTCTTATTCATTCATAACGTTGCATCTTGTCTCAGCATGGGACTCAGCTTGTTCTGACCTCTGACCCGATGGAGGCTGCTCGCGGCAGCAATGTGTTGGTCACTGACACCTGGGTGAGCATGGGACAGGAGGAGGAAAAGAAAAAGAGGCTCAAAGACTTTAAAGGTTACCAGATCACAATGCAGGTAATTTAAAAACACGGTCTAGCACATGGTCACATTTTCTTCTAATTGTTTGTATGGTAAACATTCACTCTAGCATTAATCACAGACTTTATCTGGCTTATAAATCTCCAGGCAGGCTTTAAATAAAACTATTGCCTTGGACATGATGATAGAATTGTCTAAAAACAGGTTACAGTATTTATTTTGGTCAGAAAGAATATGTCTTTCCGCCTGGCAGGTAAATACTTTGCGAACGTGCTAAAGTCTAACGTCACCTCTGTCACTGAGTTCAAGCCGGTTTGCTTCTGCTCCACTACAGACGGGAAGTGTGGCCGAAGCAAACTGGACCTTCCTGCATTGTCTCCCCCGCAAAATGGAGGAGGTGGACGACCAGGTGTTCTACTCGTCCCGCTCCCTCGTCTTCTCTGAGGCAGAGAATAGAAAGTGGACGATCATGGTGAGTAACCTGGTGATAACCGTTTTATACTTGCATGGGTTCAGGTGTTCCTGTCAGAATAGTGTCCGCCTGGAGTTTGACTCTCCGTAAGCTGATCGTCACACCCGTCTTCTCTTTCAGGGTCTGATGGTGTCTCTTCTGACTGACTACGCTCCACAGATCCCCTCGCTCAAGTTTTAACTTTAACATAAGGTGGACTTGTACTTTCGTGTCATAAAGTTTGAATGTCCTATTTCAGGCGCCTCTGAATAGTTCAATGTCTGATGTGACCCACAGGGCGGGTTACCCGAGAGTAGCTGTTTTCATTGTTTAATGCCTTAGAGCAGGGATTCCCAAAGTGTGGTGCAGGCACCCCTGGGGTGCCGCGAGTGGCCTCTAGGGGGCGCGCAAGAGGAGACATGTAATGGTGGTCTAATGGAGTGATTCATATTAAATATAATTTGTAAAACAATCAATAGGGTTTTTACACAAAATGGAGATATGAACCGTCAAACTGTTACATTATTGAAAATAAAGTTCTGCCTCAAGTACCTTATTGCTTTCATAATACAGTTACCAGTGAAATTATAAATAGTAAGTAAATAGCTGCCTTTCAGCACAAAATAGTGTTCGCCACCAAACGCATTTCAGTAGTCTAGAGAAAAATAGTCCCAGTACGTGCACGTAAACAGCATTGGGTCTCCTTGCAAGATCTTGCACCATCTCATTCATTCACATCGCTACGACGACCTGAAATGTCCGGTTGAGACAGCTCGCATTGCCCAAAACCGATCCCTTGTGGTGTTTCCGGTCTGTAAACCCCGTACTCCCGCAGCACCTCCCACATTATCTCTCGAAGGACCCGGTCCTACGCCTTCGCCGGGTCCACAAAACACATGTAGACTGAATGAGCATAATCCCGAGCCCCGTCCGTTATCCTTGAAAGAGTAAAGAGCCGGTCCGTCGTTCCACGCCCAGGACAAAAAACGCATTGTTCCTCTTCAATCCTTGGTTCAACTATCGGCCGAACCCTCCTTTCCAGCACCTTGGAGTAGACTTTACCAGTGGTGTGATACCCCTGTAATTGGCACACACTCTCTGGTCCCCTTTTTTGAAGAGGGGTACCACCACCCCGGTCTGTCACTCTTTTGGCACTGGCCCAGACTTCCATGCAATGTTGAAGGGGCGTGTCATCCATGACAGCCCCCCAACACACATTGCTCTCAGCATCTCCGGACCGATCTCATCAATCCCAGGGGCTTTGCCACTGTGGAGTTGTTACCTCAGTGACCTCCACCAGGCAAATAATGTAATTTACAGACTCAGGAACCTTTTTTTCACCAACAAACTGCGATTCAAGAGTCAACTACCAAGGCAAGTTTTTTGGTGGCATTCGAAATAGCAAAGGCTAGCAAGCCTTTCTCCGAAGGGGAGTTTGTAAAAGAACGTATGGTACAGACAGCCGACATCTTGTGTCCGGAGAACAAAGGCTAATTTGAAAAAGTCAGTTAATCACGCAGGACTGTGACTCGCTGTGTGGAACTGATTGATAGATTGAGCCAAATACACAAAAAGTCAGATTCCTTTGAGTTATATTCACTGGCACTGGATGGAAGTACAGACATAAAAGACACTGCTCAGCTCCTCATTTTTATCCGAGTCATTGATGACAGTTTTGCAATAACAGGAGTTTTTAACCATGGAGTCCCTGAAATGAACAACGAGATGTATGACCAAGATAAAGTGATAGAGGAAACCTCTGACCAGGACCTTATTTTCCTCCACTGCATAAGCCATCAGGAATCCCTGTGTGAGTCTGTATTGCAGCTTAATCATGTTGTGAATCCAGTTGTAAAACTTGTGAACTTCATGAGAGCAAGATGACTTCAGCACAGTCAATTAGATTCCTGGAGAAAACTGATGCAGAAGCTGAAAGAGGACATCATTGAATTTTTGGAGTTGATGGGAAAATCTAATGAATTCCTTGAGCTAAGCGACAAGAACTGGCTTAATGACTTTGTGTTTGCTGTGGACATATTTTTACACATGAATGAGCTGAATGTGAAACTGCAGGGAAAAGATCAGTTTGTTCACGACATGTACAAACACGTGAAAGCCTTCGCATCCAAGCTCACTTTGTTCTCCAGACTAATTATGAACAAATCTTTTGCTCATTTCCCCACACTTGCCATGCAGGAAGAGCCACTGCGAAACACCAAAAAATACAGCAAGTAATTTGGGAACCTGCACAGAGAATTCTGCCGTAGGTTCTCTGTTTTCTAAAACATTCAACAGGTTTTGGTTATGTTCATGTTTGTGAATTTTGTTAAATTGCCTTGCAAATAAATCCTTTGCTACTTGTTAAAAGGTCCCTCCCCCCCAACCCCGCTCTCTCTGGGACAGGCGAGTATGACGCTGGGAGGGGAGAAATCCCAGTATACCCACTACACCACCGAGTATACCTGCATGGATGCATGGAGGTGGATGTGCGCCCTCCGGTGGAAGCGTGCGGTAGCGTCCCGGCTCGTTGATTGGAGGACGTCGGATGACGCGTTGTTGATGTGCGGGAATCTTTGATCCACGTGGGTGGTCCACACGGATGAAAAATGACACAAACCGCTTCATTCATAAACACCACCTGCCCGTCATTAAGGAAATACACACGCGCACATATTTTCTGTAACATCGATACAAATGCACTACACCAACTACACGTTGCACCCGAAACACATTAACCGTTAACGCAATGCGTGTGTCATGATCATTAAAAGGCGCATAACTTCTATAAAGTGGCACAACTAACGAAAGCTGCACATCGGGGGGTCACTGGGACAACAATGGCGGAAGAAGACCGTTCTCGGTTTGGGGAAACGACCACCCACCCACTGGAGAACGAGTAGAGGCTGAGGTGGGAAGAGGAGGAGAAGGGGGAGGACGCCATTGCAGCCGCAGCT
Source organism: Gasterosteus aculeatus (assembly GCF_964276395.1). Taxonomy (NCBI): domain Eukaryota; kingdom Metazoa; phylum Chordata; class Actinopteri; order Perciformes; family Gasterosteidae; genus Gasterosteus; species Gasterosteus aculeatus. The sequence continues at coordinate 8,114,684 of NC_135704.1, read as the reverse complement.
GGCCGCCCGCGGCTTAACGAGGGACTCGCGTTATCCACCTCCGCAATGTCGAGGAGCGGGCTTTTTTTCTTTCACGCGTTTCCCCCGGCGCTCAACCCGCAGCCGGCTGTCCGGCCACTAAGCGTGAAAACGGGCAATTGCGATGGACGCGTCGCCTTTTGATAAGGAGGAAATGTGGAGCCGCCGCGCCGAACCGAAGCAGGTAAAAAAGTGTGCGAGGGAGAGCCGTGTTTGGACCGGGCACAATGGGGAGAAAGTTGGAGCTAGCCCGGGCTAACGGACGTTACCGGCTGGACGCGTTAGCCGCGGCTAGCGAGCCGAGACCGGCGGAACACTTTGTCACAAGTTTAGCGTCTACCAGCGGGGACACACGCGTTTCATTACAGCTGGACTAATGGGACAGACTTGTCATTTTACGTTACGTCTCTGTAAAGATTGTCCCAGTAACGTTAACGTCGAAGTGGGAGATGACGAACAATATGGTTTCTTTCTGGTAAAATAATGTTAACGTCAACCGAAGCTAACGGTAGATAAGTGAGCTAGCCGTGGATTTACATTTGAAAAGCGCTTCCACTGATATTACTTTTCTTGCCGTAAACTTTTACCCGAAACGTGCATTTGGTTTTATTTTGGTGTAAAAAAAACTCTTAAGTAATTGCTCAGATATCTTTAAGGTTACATGTTCAACGTTACAACCTCTGCTCAACATTACCAATGGTGCTAAAATGTAAAAAGCTAATTACTAATTTACTGTTATACCCTCAAAAGTAAAACCGTAAGCGTCATCACAGAATCCGAACCCATTTGTAAATAGAGGAACTGGTGCATATTGTTTATTAGCTACAATATTGCATAATTTTGTAGCTGAATTTTAGCTAATGATTAACTTTACATATTGCTGCATAGTTTAATCTCCAACTATCTTATTTTCAAATCTATGATTTGTGAAAAGCTAACAGTATTCAAAGTAACTAAAGCTCTTGTATGAATATGCAGTAAAATGTACAATGTTGCTGTTTTGAAATGTGTTGTGGTTTTAAATGAAGTAGCACAAATATGAAAAACACAAGTACCGTGGTACTGTGAGTACATTACCAATACTATTTTTATTATTTAATCAGAGTTGAGGTCATGCAGTTCATACATCTCAGGACAATCTGTTGTAGCGGAAATGACAGAAAATGTACCGGCATTGATTTCTAATTTCTAATTTAATTCAGTCATCAAAAAAGGCCAAAACCTTCTCTGGTTACAGCTTCTTAAATGTCAGGCGCTGCAGCTTTTACTTAAAAATCATTGGGAACATGGTTGGGGGAAAAAAAACAAGAAGTTGGAACAAATCCACTTTGGGTCGGGGAAATTAAATTACATTTTTAGCTCTGAAAATGGTGGTTCTTTGCTCCCCAAACTTTTCCACACAGCAGTGATTTGGCATTTTAACAGTCAGATTATGTTCCTCTGTAATATCATCATTTTTAACTACGCCTTTCCACCAACAGTCGCCAACCCTTTCCGCACCTATCTGGTGGCCCAGCCTCACGCCATGAACATCAGCAGGAACTGCAGCGCTGTGGGGAATGCTGAGGGCCTGGCCGCCCTGGAGTCGGTCTCCATTGTAACCATCACGCTCCTGGCCTGCCTGGGCAACCTCTTGATAGTGGCGACCCTCTACCGCCGGCCTTACCTGCTCACGCCCAGCAACAAGTTTGTGTTCAGCCTGACCGTGTCCAACCTGCTGCTGTCCGCGCTGGTGCTCCCGTTTGTGGCCGTGAGCTCCGTGAGGAGGGAGTGGGTGTTTGGGGTTGTGTGGTGTAACTTCACTGCCCTGCTCTACCTGCTCATCAGCTCTGCCAGCATGCTTACCCTCGGAGCCATTGCCATCGACAGGTCAGTGCTGGATGATTATTGGAGTCTAAAGTACAGATAATGATTTATGATTTATTTACCTATTCTAGTTGTGGGCACCTCATACGTTGGTCCTTTGTTTGGTAGAAGTGACTGATGCAGCTTTCAATTCCAGCGTTATGTTACAACTTTTATCCTGACAAAGCATTGACCCCATGGTTACAAAAACAAGCTTGTTTCTGGACTTTGTTCATGTCTTTTAGCAGGTCACTTAAAAAACGTAGGTGAGCTGCTTACTGGAGGTACTTTACGAGTTCCCTCGTATTACACACTTTTGGATAATATGACCACATGCGTTAAATTCATCCAGGCAAAAAGATATGCTTTTCCCCACAAAGTGCAGATGAAAGAGTAATTGTTTTAAAGTTTTGTCAACAATTGTATTACTGAAATGATTTGGGTCATTTAGCAAGCAGAATTAGTCTCATGAACATTGCTTAGCTCCAGAGTTTTTTAGTCTTAAAGAGATGTCTCCCAAGGGCTCTGTGAATTTCTAAACTAATAATCTGCTAGTTTATCAGTTTTGCACCAGTGAACATGAGTGTATTTAGTTTTCTTTAGATGGACTTCAGGTTGGTTGAAATGTAACGTCTCTCAGGTAAAGTGACATTGTTGCAAAGTGTGGTTGAGATCTACTGTAAGTGAGCTCTGTAGCACACAGTCCTCACTGTTCCCTCTACTCTCCTAATTACCCTCGTCACCTTTTGGGAGTTTGTGATTACAGTGCATGTTTTTGTTCTCCTGCCAAGCCTCCGTTTCGATTGTATGCAGCTTTTTGGAAAACACTTAACAGCATTGTTGGGGGGATGAGTGCAGCTTTTAGCCCTTAGCTTCTGTATCACTCACTGAAATCCGAGTCGGTCCTTGTATTTGGACCGGAGGGCCCCCTTCCCTAACTGTGTTTGCCTCTCATTCGAACAGGTACTATGCAGTTCTTTACCCGATGATCTACCCCATGAAGATCACGGGAAACCGGGCTGTCGTTGCCATCGCCTATGTGTGGCTGCACTCCCTGGTGGGCTGTCTGCCGCCTCTGTTTGGCTGGTCCTCCTTTGAGTTCGACTGCTTCAAGAGGACCTGCGTGGCGTCTTGGCACAGAGAGCCGAGTTACACGGCCTTCTGGGTGATCTGGTGCATCCTCCCCCCCTTATTCATCATGCTTGCCTGTTACGGTGTCATTTTCCGCGTTGCCCGCATGAAAGCCAGGAAGGTGCACTGTGGGACGGTGGTTGTGGCCCACGAGGACTCCTCTGGCGCCCACAAGAACGGACGTAAAAACTCCAGCACCTCGACCTCCTCTAATGGAAGCCGGCGGAGCCTCGTGTACGCAGGGAGCCAGTGCAAGGCCTTTGTCACCATATTGGTGGTAGTCGGCACCTTCCTGTTGACCTGGGGGCCGTATGTCGCGGTGGTGTGCACCGAGGCTTTATGGGGACACGGGAGTGTGTCTCAGGGACTGGAGACTTTGGTGGCATGGCTGTCGTTCTGCAGCGCCGTGTGCCACCCGTTCATCTACGGCCTGTGGAATAAGACGGTGAGGAAGGAGCTGCTGGGGATGTGTTTTGGCGATCGCTACTACAGAGAGTCGTTCGCCACGCGGCAAAGGACGTCCCGCCTCTTCAGCATCTCCAACAGGATCACAGGTGGGTGAGCGGCGGTCATGCAAATCGATCAAAAAGAAAGATGTAATTTTCAAAATCTTTTATTATTTATTACCTCTTTAGGTAAAGATAACAATTCATAGACCAAAAAAAATTATTTGGGAAGATAAAAATAGGCATACAGTCAGTCAGCACAAGGACAACAAAGATTTAAAAAACAACTTATGTACAGAGAAGGTTGGTACAGTTTATTTACACACTAAACTGTTTTTGTATACTGTAAACAGACACACTAGTAGAGGTGTTTTTGTGTGCAAAGTTTGCTGGAATAGATGTTAGTGTAATAATATGTGGTTTATGTTAAGTGTCAAAATGCCTGTTTTGGTTATTTTCCGTTTATTTAACATGTTGTATAATGTTGTTCAACAAGATCTTGCTTGTGTTCTTTCAGATTTGGGTATGTCCCCTCACCTGACCGCTATGCTGGCCGGCGGAGGTCATCTGCTGGCTCCAGGCAGCAGCACGGGAGATACTGGCTTCAGTTTCACTCAGGACTCATGTAAGTGCTGCATGTTAAACGCCCTTCAGGCCAACAATAAATAATTACCAATCAACATTTTTCAATTAACATTAACATACTGACCCTCAAAGATGTTCCATTTTTTAAATAAGTTTACAACTTTTTAATAAATGTTCACATAATGAAATGCAGATCTGCCACAACTACGTGTATGTTTGATTGAATGGTTACAGACCACAAAAATATACGCTTAGTTGAGATAAACAATGATCCATTTAAGAAGCTGGATTGAAATAATGACATAGTTTACTCTTGTGTGAAATTAAATTGAGTACGGAGTATATTCTCTTCAGGAACATTACAGCCTACTCTTCAGACATGAAAAACAAAAAACTTCGGTTAGTTTGAGATATCATGTTAGAATTGTGTTCCTATTAACTTATCTGACGTTTGAAAGTGGATGAGATATCCTGAATTGTCCAGCTGTCTTTGTGTTTTTTTTTAAATTAGGAATGTGTCTACTTCTCCATTTTGCTCTCGATTAACTCTTTTTCTCTGTAATGTTTCCCATACAGGCACAGATGTGATGCTGCTAAACGACTTCTCCACAGACGGCTCCTCCCACCCACAACAGCACGGGAATCCGTCCGGAAAAAGGAGGAGCTCTGTCACCTTTGAAGACCAGGTGGAGCAAGCCAAAGGTATCATTTCCATAAACAGATTAGAGGGGAAGGGAAACTCCATACTTACTGGGGGGTTTGAAAAGATACTTGTAGTCAACAAAGGGCCCCACACTAAGCAACATTGGTCTGATAGTATCGGTGGTTTTCTCCTCAGCCGAAAACACTGCCACGTCCTCGGTTCAAGTCCACGCAGAGGTGCACAAGTCGCTGGACACCTTCGCCTCCTGTCTGGCAAAAGCAATAGAGAGCGACGCTAAGCTCACCCTGTTTGGGGACGGTCTGGTTCTCCCGGGGGGGCTGTTCACGACAAGAACGGCGCAAAGACCCAGATACCTGGACGGCCAGAGACTGAGGCTGGAGAGCATTGATGAAGGGATCGTTAAAGATGGCCGAGAAGAGTAGGAGGAGGAAAAACCAGCATGAACACAAGCAGGTGTGGTGATGTGTTTTTTACACTGCGCACACCCCAAACTCTTCTACATGTGACTATTTAGAGTGGTGCTTGTCCCGCGCTGGTGCAGTTTATGAAGGTTGACCTGTCTGCACATGGGTACTCTATACTTGAAATGATTAGCAAACAAAGAGGCACATTAATTCCACTATGTCGAACCAGGTGCGCCATCAGTGTCTTGTGTGGTTTCATGTAATCAATAGGAAGCCTTAACTACTGTAACCTAAAGGATCACATTGTTGTAGTAATTTGTCTATTACTCTGTATTGTTAAAAGGTCCTCAGAATTTGCCCTATGTTTTCGGTTAGTTTTAAACTATTTTATTACGAGACGATCTCAAAGCCAAATTCTTTATTCAGGTACAGACGACAGTGTGCTGGTAGAACACACGCACACACACGCGTTTTCCGCATGCAGAGTTGGACACGTGAGAGTTAAAATACTGGTCATTGACAGTGAAACATAATATCCATTACTTTGGGTTTTCATTAGCTTGAATGATCTGCATCCGTATTTATTTAAAATCAAAGTGTCAAAGTGAAATATATTGGAGGTTTAAGAAAAATTAATTGATATGACCCCGTAAGTAGAGTTCTTATTCGCCATAATCAGTCAAAGGCCTTAAATGTAATAAAGGGGGAATTTAAAGGGAGTGTGTAACAGATGTTACGTCTTTTTGGTGATAGAAAGTTAGTTTAAAAAAGATTGATCTAAATGACTGTTTATTTAAAACCACAGTAAGCGAAAGGCCTTCTGACAGCAATGACTAGCATATAAATTCTTGAATTAAGCCCTTTTCCAAATTAAGTGTCTTAACCATCAATTTCTAATCACGGTTGAATCAAAGAGGCCTTTCGATGTGTCATTACCGGTGATGGGTCAGCGAACAGTACTCACTGACCTGTTTTTATTGGGGCCCTTGGAACAGAGCCCCCCAGTTAGTGTTCTTAGTAACACCTGTGGGCTTCCTGCTGTCATGAGTCTGAATGTTTGCTGTAGAGAAGGCCTATTGATGGGGGTTGAAGACTCAAAATAACCTTTACGGTTTTGTCTGTTGACTTCTACCCCAGTGCATGCTGGGATAAGCTCCCAACCATGACGCCGAGGAGCAATTTTGCATAGGAAAGTATGTATTTTCATTGGAAATCCATAATTCATTATGGAAAAACTTTCCACGGCTTAATAGGAAAACACCTGTGTTGATTATAAACATGCAGAGGAGAAGAAACGGGAATGGTAATGACATTATTATTAACCGCTACAGTATGTGATCGCTCACATATAAACTACTCATTGTGTCAGAGAAATCAAGAATTACTGTAGACAGTATCATCGCTTACCAGTCAGGAATTTACTGTTGCTGCCATGTGGTCGTTTTAACAAAAAACTGCTCTTAAATAAGTGTTGGCAAATGTGGTTTACCTCAAGATTACACTCCAGCACTCCCTTTAAAGTTATGAAAGAAACTGATATTTGTAATAAGTTCAGTGCTTCAGTCTTACCTCCATCTTTTTATATTTTTGAATGGTACTATACACAAAGTGATGTAACCTTTTTCATTTTCGCTATACAGTTTAAGTATTAGAAATATTTGCCATAAGGTTTTGTATCAAGATTGTTCTATTAAAATGCTTTCATATAAACGCTCTGAACTTTCTTTTTTTCGTGGTTGTGAAGCTTGTGCGATGTTTCAACAGCGACCACATGTCTTGCAGTAATAAACTGAAGCGGCTTTACCATTATTCACACACCGTATCACAATAAGGTCGTTATAGAGAACAGTTAAACATTCTTACAGAAGAAACCATCTTACCAACTAACAATGTACAACATGAAGAGCTGTTTGAAGTGCTACCAATAAACGTTACTCAATCCGGTGTGTCTGAAGACTAGTTTAGTTTGAAATGAGCTTAAAGCTCCTGTGAGGATTTTTTTTTAGTTAATGCTAAATAGTGTCTCCGGGGTCAGATGACTAACACACACTATTTGAAATGTGCAGGTCGTCCAGACTGATCCGGCTCACTGCTTCCTTCAACCTGCAGATCATTCCTCATTGCTACTTGATGCTAATGGTTCGAGGCTACATTAGCTGCTACAAAAGGTGCAGCTGCTGAGGAGTTTCTGCAGTCAAAAATTCAAAAGGGATTTTAGTTTGTTGAACAGTCTTAAGCTTCATTTTCCAGCTATTTTATTTCAAAATCCTGTAAAAGATTTACTGTATTGACATCTCCCTTTTGGATAGAAGAATCACAGCTTTGTTTCTCTCCAACAATAAAATTAAAGCAATCTCCAAGTATGTTTTTACTTAAAGTCCTTGTTTACATGCGGCGCTGCTGGAGCAGCACATCGACATTTCTTAGCTTTGTGCTACAAATTCAAAATGTCACACATTAACACTGATCAAAGCTCACTTTCTCCTAACAAAATAATATTGCACGTAACATCCTTACACACCAGCCACCATTATTCTCACGCATATATATATATATATATATATATACTGACGTTGCCTTTTGCATTCACACAGATGTACTTTATCCTCATACAGAAACATCAGTAAGAAAGTCATCTTAAAAAAACACGGGGCTAGAAATTACACTAATTTTCAAAAGGAAATATTCTACACTATACTTGTACAAATCTTTTTTTTTCTTTTTTCCTTTTCAAGTGCTATACAGCGAGAAGAAAGTTATTTAAAGTAAAATGCCAGCGGGCTACTGCTCGTCCTCATTTTCCTGTCCTGAACCTTCGGAGCGATCGCCTTCTAGTCGATCTGCAGGAGGGCAAAAAAGGTGAGTGTTCAGTGTCCGTCCTGCCCGTCTTTCCACAGGCACCAACGTTCAAACCAATGGTGTACCTGATCTGATGTGATTAAGGGAGGCCAGCATTCGGAGCATGAACGAGGCCGGGACTGTGATTGTGTTCCTGGTTTCCTCGAGCATCAGCTCGTTCCGAGTTATTACCTTGAAAGGAAAGATGGCGAAGACGAAGAGCGAGTGTGATGGAAGTTGAAATCGACTTAAAGGGAAAACCGTTCTGACTGAAACATCAATGTCATTTTTTCCATTGGCCCCTGTGCTTAAGACGTCTGCTATTTGAAAATATAATATAACCTAAACGGGTTTGACTGTTTAAGTACACTAGTTAGCATATTGCTACGTCATTCAGGACCAGTCAAAAGTTTGGACACGCTTTCTTATTCAATGGAGGAGAAAGTGTCCAAAATTTTGATTGGTACTTCATGCCCACTACCAAACATTAATTCTGTGCAAAAGAGTAGAAATGTGTTACATCTTGCCCAGAGAGGTGGGTTTGTTCGGGGGAGGATAGTTCAGTTATCTTTTTTGTGGTGGGAAAATCAATAAAAAATTAAGCTGTTTTACTACTATTTACACTTCAAGTTAAATACCCAAAGAAGGAGATTGTTTAAGAACAGCTACAAATACTCTTACAGAAGAACCCATCAGTTATCTTTTTGGGGGGGAATCAATAGAAAAGTAAACCGTTCCTTCCTTAACAGACACATCCATTGTGTCGGTTATGTGAAACGCACACATTTTAATCAATTAACCGATCAGTCCACTGTCGTACCTCATTGGCCAGGACTCTGTTGAACGATGCCGACTGTTCCAGTGGCGACCAAATCTTGATATCGTAGTCAATCCCTGAAGATGCCAGAACTGAAAAAGACCACAAGAATAAACATTACTATACTCCGTAAAATCGTCTGATCACCTGAGGCGGAGAGGGGCGGGGTCAGACGAGACGACTCACTGGGGTCGTATGGGTGCGGCTGCAGGCAGTTCACCACGTGGTTGTCGGCTTCCAGCAGCATGAGGTGCTCCGCTGTGTGTCTGTCCCAGACAAAGATGTGGCCGCAGTCTGAGCCGCTCATTACAAAGTTGTTGCCCCAAAAACAGGACTCCTTTATCTGCACAAAAGACACCGTTAAAAGAAACCGCCCCTCATTTTGTGCTAAGCTGTCGGCCTCCCAGGTTCATAGTGAACACACAGAGTGGGATCAATTCAACCTATTAGATAAAGCACGTATTTCAAGAGGTCTCTACAGTATATGAGATGGAGGTGTACCATTGTCCTGGAGTTGCGGTGGCCTTTGTACACCATCTTCACTGAGGGTCTCCTGATATTCTGCGTCTCGCTCTCCTCCATCTCCCTTCGTTCTTTCCTCCTGCGAAACAGCTCCTGGATCCGAGCGGCGGCTGAGCGTCTGTAAAACAAAAACCAAAACCATACATGAGATCATAAAGTAAGCAAACAAAAGAAGAAGAAAAAAACAAAAGAATCACAAACCCATGCTGCCTCTGATGCTGATGAACTCATGCTTTGAATCTTGAGTGAAATTTGTGGCGATAAAAATCCATTCAACCAAATGACAAACTCCAAGCTGAAAAGCGGCCACTTAAAGGCAAATTAAATCATAACTGAATCAAGCTCCTTATATTGTTGTTTGTGCAAAGTCTTGTGCACTAACAACGGTGGCGTCACTAAGTGGAATCAACACTGTGCACGTAGAACACTAGTCGGAAAGAAAAAATAATCTGCCACCTCCAGATCAAAAATCTATTTGTCCGACTATTTTCCTTCATGCACACTTTCTTCGATCATTCATCTCTCCAGTACAACATCTTCAAAATGCGGCCGTTCTGCTGCTGCTCCGCTCTCCGCTGAGTCAGACATCACATGCACGTCACTCTCACGCTGCCGTCAGCCGTGTGTGTGTGTGTGTGTTAGTTCTTTGTGAGTGAAATGACCAAAGCAACGAAACGCTTTTCTTTATCACGTTATGCTGTAGAGTTGCAATGCTCTGCTGCATGGCACACACCTGGGAGGTTAGATGGTTTTAGTGCAAACACTTTACCTGATCATCCTATCTCCTACTGCAGATCCTCTGGAATTTAATCTATATTTGTAGTAAAACAGTCAACGGGAAGGCATCACAAAGGAATCAAAATATCCTCCCGTTAAAAGTGACAAACAATCACAGATTTAATTAACCTGCATTCAAATAAATTAGGGTGTTTCTGCTGCTTGCAGCGGGTGAGCTGAAAGGGGAGCGGTCTGGCGTACCTCTGTCCCTGACCTCTGAACCTCGTGGACGGGATGAGGATGGGATCGTCGTCGCTGTCGTCGGAGTCCTGGTGGCCCCGTGCGGGCTGACTCTGGCCCTCCTCCTCCTCCCCCCCCCTCGGCTCCGCTCTCCTGCAGCCTCCCGACGCGTCCTCGCTGCCCTCCGGCTGGCTCCTTTCCGCCGGCGGTGGCGGGGCCACGGCGCCCCCCCGAGAGGAGCCCGCCGCCGAGCTGCCCAGGGCCCCCGAGCAGGAGGCGCTGCAGGGCGCCTCCGTGGAGGCGGCCTGGACGCTCTGCTGCCCCGAGGACGCGGGCGGAGCTGAAGGGGGGAAAACACACGGCTACACGTGGGACTTGTAGGAGCGTTTGTGTGCATTTCATATTCATTTTCTTGCTGATTAAAAAGGTGAGAGAGTGCAAGTCCTGTGTTATTACAGCGTCGCTCTCCATTGTTTGCACCAATGAATTTGAAGATTTGTTGTTGTCATGATAGTGATGACGTTGTGTCTTCAGTGGAGTTTCTCCAAATCAAACATTAGGAACACAGCCATCAGCACTGGGAAAAAGCTAAAAATGCGAAACTCGCTGGCCTCTTTGACAGCATAGCTTTTCCGCAAGTGACTTTTTCTAATTTGATTTCCTGTTGTGTCAGAGCAGGTCTCCTGATGACGAAGGACTCACGTTGCTCCGACACCGAACTCTCCGCCAACAGAGTCTCTCTGCTCTGGATGGCCACGGCCTCCGATGCTTTGGGACCTCCACTCCCCATTGAGCTGGATGTGCTACTGCTCCTGTGGAGGAAGATTGAGACAGTGACTGAGAGTAACAAATATTCACCATGCTTCATGTTTGATTTATGTGGGAAAATATCAGGGACCATAGTTTACTAAATGCTGCATTGAATCTAGCGACTTAGACCATAAACTTGATTTACTGTGGTAAAAAAGCAAGTGAGAAGTACGGCCCCACGTCTCATGGACTTTCATACAATCACTTATTTTTGCAAACAGAGTCGCCGCCCCCTGCTGGTTATCTGAAAGAATACACATTTATGGCGCTTGCATTGGCTTCACTTTTCAGAATCGTAGGTTGGCGCCTGCTTTGATGCCTGCTTTCTGTTTGAATTCAATTGCCTCATTATGGCCCCCACCCCACCTAATCGCCTTGCTGAAGGGGTCCATTATCACATGCTTCACGGATAAAAGGGCAACTATACAAACACTTATTTCAATCGGTCTTTTATCGCCTTGCACTCAAATCCCTCACCACTCATCGGTGAAGTCCAGCTTGATGGTGCTGGTGGTGGTCCCCTCTGAGCTGTAGTGGAGGCTGAGGACTGGCTCTGCGCCACTGGGTCGACTGGTGCCGGCCACGCTGGTGGAGGTGGTGGGTGCGCTGGTGCTGACTGGTGCAGAAACAGCTGGATCGGGACGTGAACCTGCGGCTTCTGCACACACGGGCAAAGGATTCACTGTAAATCAGTTCTGCTGGTATCTCAGCGTACATAGTCGTAATGTCGTACATAGTTTAGTATATATGTTGTTGTTGGTTGTTTGAAAGGCCCACTAGCAACATGCCGCCGTCTGCTGCAAGACTGCTTCTCACTGAGAAACCACGCAAACATGCAGCGGACATTTACAGGGCAGACAAAGGTGAACTATCGCCAGCTACAAGACACAAACTAATGCTCAGCCAATACAGAGTGTTCATTTGGAAGCTGTTGGCCTCACTGTGTGGAGACTGAGACTCGGGTCATTCCACCATGTGTAAGGCAACACCAGGTTTAACTTAACATTGTAAATCAAAATGTAACACATAGATACGTAGAATTGTTACTTATCAACATGTCAATAATATAATGTCACATTATCTCATGATGAATGTCCACTAGCAAACTAAAAAGAGATTTTGATTCCCTTGATTATTCTTATTATACACTTACTCTGGATAGATGATGGGAAAGTAAAGTAGTGTATGGAGAGAAATACGAGGCATGAAAACAACACAGGACAGACTGGGCGGAGGGTTGAGAGAAAGTGTTGGGGTTTTATGAAGGAGGGTGAAGAAGAAAAGCACGTGGCAGGGAAGAACAAAGGGGAGGGGGGGGGGGGGGGGGGGGGACGCACCCTGCTGTTCATCAAGAGTCATGGATCCCAGCTGTTTGTTTACCACAGACGAGGGGGAATCTGGAACACAAATGAGACCCACTAAACATCGGACAGGGACGTCACACCTGAAGGCTCAGAGTCAAGGCGCACGAGGGGTTAAAAGCGTCGGGTTGAAATCCATCCCAAGGCCAAGCAGGAGAAGCTGTCGTTCATGCTCACTGCACGTCCTGCTGTAAGTTATTAATCCCTGCAATGTTACAATAACCATCCAGCTCACTGTGAGAACCCACAAGGGAAATGCAAACATAATAATACATTTTTATGTTTATAAACATTTTTGTTTTTGAAAAAGGTGTGTAAATAATTCAGACCTCTCGAAAATATTGTTGAAATACGTCGTATTAGTGATGACACGTGACAGCCAAACAAAAGCCTACATGTCATCAGTGCAACCCGATTATTAACATAAAGAATGCAAACAGTTAACTAATGAGTTGGTCTTGGACGTCCAATGAAGCCCGTTACATGCATGAGATGAACAAATCACTTCAGCGTAAGACTCAGAGCTTTAGTTTTACTACACGGATCAAACCATAGAGAATCAAGTCTAGAGCGGGGGTCCCCAACCCAAATGTTTTATTTGGAAAATTGACCAGATTCTCTCCTAATTACGTGCGCTCGTCCCTCTTGACATATTTCCCAAGTGTTGTTTTTCACCTTATGCAATTGTCCACTACTCGCTGCGCACGGCAAAAATATTGTCGAACATAAAAACGGTCCGTGTGGCAAAAAAGGGTTGGGGGCCGCTGGTCTAGAGAGCCGATCAGTCTTTCTCTTTTTTTTTTTTTTTAAATGGGTGAACATCACATGATCCAAAGCAGAGTCTCATCCTGTTGCCACTCTGGTGAAAACTCAAGCAACAGGTGGAGCGATGAAGTGAGAGCGTTAGTGAGGGAGGGGCTGAGCAAACAGTGGAGAGGCGACACAGCGACGCCTACAGAGGTTAATCAGTACAAGGTGCATCATGGGGGGGAATGGAAAGAGGATCACCGAGAGATTAGTGGTCAGTTTTATCAAAGCCGGGTCTTTCTGCAGCCCAACTGTCTCTAGAAACACCACATGTCCGCCTGTCCTGCATAGGAGGGGCAGCTCGGAGGGGAGGGTAACCTGTGAGGGGTTGCGTCTCAGCGGCAGTAGTGGCAGCTCCCTGTGACTGCCTCTCAGTGGCTGCAGGAGAGGAGGAGGAGGAAGAAGGAGGAGAAGAGCGGGCGGCGCGCTGACCCTGTCCCGGGGGGTCGGCCAGCCGCAGCAGCCTCTGCAAACGCCTACACACTAAACTTATGGGCAGCCGATGAGGACCGTACTCTGACAGAGAGGCAGAGGAGGAGAGGCAGAGGGAATGCACGATTAGAGGAATGATGGGGGGGGGGGCGGAAAGTCAGGTAAATAAAAGTCAAGTAAATAAAGAAAGAGGGGAAGAGGACAACAGGATGCTGCAGAACAGAAAGTGACGTGAGGCTGCTGCTTGAGTGGAGTGGCTCCGACACACACACACACACAGCTGATATAAGGACGCCTACTCACTGGACTGAGGAGTAAGTCAACAGCTGGGACAGTTGTGTGCATGGTTTTCTCACCGGAGAGCGCGGGTTCTGAGGTCGACGTAGGTGCAGGCGCGGAGGTCACAGGCGCGGAGGTCACGGGCGCGGAGGTCACGGGCGCGGAGGTCACGGGCGCGGAGGTCACGGGCGCAGCGGCCTGACCACTCTGCTCCGAGTCAGGCGAGGAGGCGAGGGGGGAGGAGGAAGGAGCCGAGTTCTCCACTGAAGAAGAGCTGGAAGGAGGAACTGCTGTGACCGTTGACGACGACCCTGAGGACGAAGAGGAGGCGGATTCACGGACGGCGGCGGCGGTGGCGTCAGGAGCGGCTGGTATCGACCCCACGGGCCTCTCGGGGACGCTGGAGCCGGTGGCGGCGGCAGCTGGAGTAGTCGACGCTCCTTCAGGACCGATGGCTATTCCGTAAACAAGAGAATAAATAGACAGTCAACAATCTTCAGGATGAACTGATATTATGTAATATAAAATCTACATGAAATTATTTAAAATATTGAACTATTGATACATACAAGTAGTTCAGGTAAAACACCTAGTGCTTGGCATTATCCATCTATCGATCCACCTCACTGTAAATGTGACAGTTATAGTAACAAGACAGTGGAAAAGCCTTTTCTGTAACAACTAACGCTAGCTTACAGCACAGTTAAAATAATAACCCCAAACTGTCTTCAATAAGTAAATATCAGTAATTAAACAGCAGTACTTAGATATATATATTTTTTAAGAGAATTGGAAGATGTCCGCTTAATACTTATTTTTATTTATTTGAGTAAAAATCTAAACTTTTTGTGTCCGAGCCCCGTTCAATGTCTCACCTCTGGGTCGCGTCTGAGGCCGAGTTCCTCTGCTGCTCTGAGCCTCGCTGGCCTCCTCGAACCAGCGGGACAACATGTCCGACATCCTCTGCATCAGAGACACGTTGGGGCTCTGCTCACCTGCAGCACAGACACAAGTGATCACGGGTGCACACAAACATGACAGCGATGTCATAACGCAACTCTCATGAAAAGAAATGGGACGGTAGATTCAGTGGATCAGATTCATGTTTTGCAATTTGGACAATTCTGATAATTGTGATGATAATTGATTCAATTAAAAGGTTGCATTGTTCAATAAAAGCTTTCATGAGAACGGAAACTATTTTTCTGCTGTGATTTTGCTGCCTTGCAGGAACCGTAATTTCGTAATCACTTTATTTGTTATGAATAGGGATCGAGGAATGAATCTAAATGGCATAAATAATGCGTGGCTAACACATTCATAACAAGTGGGCGGGCGTCTCGGAGGTCCGATCCGTAGCTACAGACCTCAGCTCTGAACCCAACGAGCGGGAGCACATGCGCGTCGCCTGCCGTGCAGACGGCTGTGATCTTACCGTCCCTCTCCCTCTCGCTCTCTGGGCGAGCTCGGGGTCCAGTGTCAGACCAGTCACCTCGTAGACGCAGACGCTTCACCGGAGGCTGCCTCAGCTGTGGAAACACACACACACACACACACAGAGAAAGATTAGCAGTTTGTCAGTCAAAGCATGGTCAAAAATAGCTCCGCTGCCAAAGCAAAACACTGCTCGTCTCTGTCAGTGTCCTCTTTAGAGTGCCCCCCCTCCCCCCCACCTCCCCCCTCTCTGGCTGCACAACTGAGGTTGCCTCCACTTTCCAGTCCCCTGGCTCTCTTTACAGGGCAACAGGCCGAGAGCCAGAAATAGTGCACTAAGAGCCCCTTTTTTCTAAGGCTATCAACTGCTTCACTCCGGAAACGTCCTCGGGTGTGATTGTGGGCTGGAGGTGGTGACAAACAGAGAGAGAGAGAGAGAGAGAGAGAGAGAGAGAGCGTAGAATAACACATCAGAGAGCAACATACTTGAAATGAATCAGCTTACAGGTGGAGGGAAAGGCCGGGGGTGGAGGGGTGGAGGGGTGGGGTATGGGGGGAGGGGACTTTCCCTTGGCTGTCCCCTCCGCCTCAACCCAAACTATTTTGGAGGGTAGCTGCCTGCGTCGGTGGCTGTATTTGGAAAGGAATGTGTGTGTCGGTTGCATCTCGACGCAGCTGAGCGAGGCTCTCAAGCACCGGCACCGTGAGACGCACGCAAAGAGCAAGAAGAAAAAGACTAGATGCTCACACTACCAGATAAGATGACACATTTAATACTTTTTAACAGTATTTTTAAAGTAGAACCCATTGAGCCTTTTCACTGTCTTGCATTCGCTCATCAGCACGACAGCTGAGGTGACGGGAATGTCACCAGTTGAGAGTCAGAGGACCACGGAAAATGTATTACACCAATGTCTGAATCGAGTTTCATGGCATGACCCCCCCCCCTGCTTTCATGTTGGCTGCTCACCTCCTCCCTCCTCTCCTCCGACGGGCCCTTCAGCTCTCGGGCCTGGTCATCTTTGGGATCGAACAGGTAGATGTAATCGGAGGAGTAGCTGACCAGCACCTCCTGACCGTCCTCGCTGTAGCAGAGAGAGGTCACGCGACACGACTTGTTGGACAGGTGAGCGGGAACAAACCTCACGCACATGCCCGTCGTCCCCCGGCCCATGTAGTTACCTGCGGACGAAAAAAAAAGAAAAGAGAATCGCCGGATGGCTGATGGATGAGTTTCAAGAAAATATTCTGCTGGATTGCTTTTGTATGGTCTGTTAAGTGAAGAGAGGTTACAAATAATTTAATTTGTATCAATTTGACATCCCCAATAACATAAAATTACATTTACAATGGCATGGAATAGAAAAATACCAAAAAAAAGAACTAAATGTATTTTTTATTATCTTATTTTGTTATCTAAAAGGACCTTTTCTATACAGATAAACCCTTTCTAAACTATTGTTTATCTAATCATTACTTTTTCTCAACAGCTGCGTAGAAAAAAAACATTGTGTACAAAAGGCTGCTCAATAAACAATTTTTCTAATGAATTCAAGAAGTCTGGAGCTTTTCAGAAATATTTATGTAAAGATCTAACTAAAAACCAAGAGAGGAGCCACTCCAACCGGCTTCCTTCCCTCCATCCATCCATGGCACACGTTGTCCTAAAGTGATGCAAGTCCAAACCCCCCTCAGGCGAGCGGGTGGTGTTTACCTGTGGCTCTGGTGCCCAGCATGCGCCTGTCGTAGATCCGCACCGAGCTGTCGGAGCAGCCGACGGCCAGGTAGTACGGCACCAGAGGGGAGATGGATATGGAGGTCGCTGCCCGCCGACAGTTTATCAGAATGTCCTGGAGTCAAGAGAAAGAAACAAGCCAAATTATGGACGGACGCTAATGTGACAAGCAACACCGGTGGCGTTTTGAATGAAATAATTATTTACAGGTAAACAGAAAAATAGGGCCGCCAAAGGTCAACAATAAAAAGAAGAAAAATATTTCCGCTCCATTTGATATTTTCCAGTTGTGGATTTTGACTTGAAAATATGCAAAGGCTTGTGGGGTAATTAAGAGCGAGGCGACACGGGAGGGCTGAGGTCCCAGGCAATGATCCCCAGCGGGGAATACGAGATGCAACGCAATCTACAGGGCAGCGCTTGTCTCGCACGCACACAGGCACACGCTGGCCTGAAGCCAAGCAAACTGTTTATCTGCATGACCTTACATAGTGTAGAATGCATATAAATATGCATTAATAATATTATTCATCTTCTTTAAAACACACACGTGATGTATTAAACATTCTACAAAACAAAAAATAAATAAAAGAATAAAAAAGTAAAATAAAAAGAGAGATGACCAAATAACCAGCGTCACCGTACATCTTTGCAGTCTTCTTTAGTGCAGCTGGTCTTCGTGCGGAGGTCGAACCACCGCACCGTGCCGTCCTCCCCGCACGACAGAAACGTGTAGGGGTCATTTGGTACCGTCATAATCTGACGGAAGAAAAACAGCGGCCCGGGTTAGGAGACGGAACCAGTGAGGCAGAAAGGCGTGTGCGCCGCGCGTCCCTCTCGCCCGGTACCTCGTAGGCCGTTCCGTAGTGGCAGGTGAACTGACACTGCCGGTTGTGCTCGGGACTCTTCTCCGTGTTGGTGTAGTAGATGATGCCGTCTCCGGAGCAGGACACGATCTCCTGATCGTTAGTGTGGGGCATGAACTTGGCGCTGAAGATGTTCGCCCGATGGCCCGAGCGGATGGACTTCTTGACCTGGAGGGAGAGAAAATGAAAAACGGTCACATGTTCTCAGGTCCCAAACACACAGAGCGCCACCGCTTCGAGAAGGGACTTGAATCGCTGATAGCAAAGACAAGTCGCTATGAGACGTTGTAGGTACATAGAAAATACTTTTGTGCTTCTTCATCTATGATACCTTTTTGTTGTACGGGTTGGAGATGACCAAAAAGGTGTCGTCTGAACCCGACAGGAGATATTCACCCGTGTCGTTCCAGGATATCGTGTTGACCTGAGGGGAGAGTTAATACATCTGATTATGCAAAGATACAGATGTTAACTTTGCAATTGACATAGTGACAAAGGGATGAGTTGATTCATTGTTTTGAAGAGAAAAAAAATGGTTAGAAAAGGGTCCCTTTGCCTCTGGGATAATGCGACCAGAGGATCAATGACACTAGACAGCGGTTTGTTCACCAGCTGGAAAACTGACTGAAATAACCGCAGAATCCTGTTCACACGTTTCATTTATCAGCGATTCATCCGTGGATCCAAAGCGGAGCACAAGAGCTTCCGCTGTCGATCTGTGGGTCGATATTTCATTCACACCCGCTTGTCGCAGCTTCAGAGTTTAGTCCTCCAGACTCACCCTGCTGCAATCAGGGAAATTACACCGCCTGCACGCCCCTTTACCACATCCGGCCCACCCGACACAGGGCTCCATCTCAAAACGATCTAAACGCAGGGGGTGACTTTTCCTGTTTTTATTCATGTATGTATCTATAGATATCAGTATCTATCTGCAGTAACAGTTCCAACGAAAGTCCCATTTACACGTTATCGTTTTATAATAGCAAATATATCTCTACACTAAAAGGACAGCTGACATATTCATAACATACAAGTAAAAAAAAAAAAGTGTTGTTGTGGCGCCGCGTCAGGACTGACGTCCGGGCCGACAGTGTGACAGGACGTGTGACTGTCGTGGCAGCGTCGGGTTTCTCAGAGGTATTAACCACCTGGCCCGGAGTCAAAGAACTGCTCTCAGTCACAAACTCAGGCCTCACTCACGGACCGAGGGGAACACATGAAGAGGTCTTTCTTTTCAAGGTGAAACAAAGATTTATGTTCTATTGAAAACAAATGGAGAAAAAAAGAGAACGAATCAGGGGCACTTACGCAGCCATCGTGTACATTCAGCGTCCCTTCAAGTTTAAGTCTTTGAACAAATTCTCTTCTGCCTGTAAAAAGAGAAAGAGCACAACTGTAAAACAAAGACAAGTTCACAGGATTTATTTATTATGTTATTGAACACCAGCTCCATCGATCATCTGTGCATCCATCTTCACTCTAGTTACATGCAACCGAAGCTTTGTAAACTGGTTTAAAATATGTGAATGTATTATTTGAATGTATTATTCGTGCAGAAAAAGCCTTCCCTGCACCAACTGGTAAAACCGTATAAATGGCAGGAGTAGTGTGATGATGCTGATGGTTTCTTTTCCAGCGTTAACTCAAACAATAAGTAGTTTGTCTTCACAGTGGAGTGATTTGTCACATATTAAAGTCCCAATTCTCAGAGTCCTTTGCTGCAAACCGTTGGAACTCATCATGAGCAAGTTATTTTGTGATACTTCTCACCACATGTGAGACGCCGACTCTAAACAGCTTCCGTCTCGTCGTTCACATTGTTAAAGAGACAATGCAGAGTTCTTAAGGACGCTCA
This sequence comes from Gasterosteus aculeatus, assembly GCF_964276395.1. Lineage (NCBI taxonomy): Eukaryota > Metazoa > Chordata > Actinopteri > Perciformes > Gasterosteidae > Gasterosteus > Gasterosteus aculeatus. The sequence continues at coordinate 8,094,875 of NC_135704.1, read as the reverse complement.
GCCTCCAGACTCCAGTAAAAACCTACGAGTGCGCCGTTGACACAATTCTCCCACAATGCAACGCACAACGCTAAACAGAGGAGGTGTTCTTGGCTGACAAAAATGACAAAATGCTTGTACGTGAAACAGAGAAACCACAACAACAGCTTCATCTAGCTGCTCTTTGTTTAAAGTTATGATTGTGCACTTAATGTTTTATATTTATTATCAATATTATCTAGATAAATACGTCTCTTTGTCAGTGTTTGGCTTTATTTTTTTTAAAAGAGGATGGCAAATCTCATTTACTAACAAAGAGATACAAAACATAAATTATTACATTAAGTTATAATACAATATCACATTCTGTATTACCTTGTAATTTGCAAATACATCTTTATTGTGTGTTAATTGCACACAGTTTCAGATTGTTAAAGAGAAAATAATTAAAGTGTGTTGATTTCTTGTATTCTACCTACAAAAACAATGTACTATTCTGGTTATTACCAGACATACTGAACATAGCTGCATGCAGAACTACTGTCATGTAATAACTACTATAACTTTCCTTCGTTGTATGTGGGAAAGATGTTTTCTCTTTTGTTAAAGAAAAAAAAAGTTGTAAAAGCTACAATCTTTGACTCGCACCGACAGGTTTCATTAGTGCTGCAGGAATAAAACGAGTCTGAATTCGCAAAGGATGAGCTACAAGCTCCTCTGAAGCTCCCAGTCAAAAGGACTAATACAAATAATAATAAGGTGTGAAAATGAACAGTATCAAAATGCAAAGGTAGCAACTTCATTGAGCCAAAAAACACAGACTACAGAATATGCTTCGAGGCAATGTGCATCCAGACCTGCGCGTCAATGAATTCAGCTGTTTTATTTCTAGTTTCACGAATATTAAAATGCTTTGTCTATCTTACCCAACTTATTATTGCTTAAATCTCTCTTCAGTTCACAGACAGCCCTGTGATCCATAACCTCCCCGGAAGTGTCCTCGATGTAGACCACTGCTTGTCCCCCCCTCCCTCCTCTATTGAAGCTAAATATATCCTACAAGAGCTCTGACCCCCACATCACTGCATGTATCATCTACCCATAACACAATAACAGCTCCAACCGTATCTCCGTCAAGCTAAATGCAGCGCTGACTAAGCCTGTGTGGCACCTGCCCCACCTCCACAGGCTTACGTATGTTCAGTCAACCTCCGTCAGGTCCGATGGAGGGGCCACAATGGCCTCCTGGACCTCTCGGTTTCCCCTCCGTCCACGCACGTGCAGCCAAACACAGAACTGTGTGGATGAGGAGTGGGATCGCTGCAGGTTAACTCACACCGGTGAAGTTTGGTAGATTACTCCAAGTTTAGGGCCGGAGCAACGGCCTTCCTTTATTCCCCGTAGGCACTTTCTTTGAGGAAAAATCCAACAATCAGGCTGGCAGGGTGTTGATGCCCCGGCTTGATATCCTCAAAAATATTGCACCATTTACTGCATGTTTTACATTTTGCTTGTGCCCGTTCGCAGCTGCTCACCAAACAAAATGTTGTTGTTTCCAGAGGTTCTAATGATCACTTTGGAAAAGCGCAAAATATACTTCATAACGCATCCCCTCTTTGTGAATAGCTTACTAGAATGATCCCCACGTTTTACTACATTACATCTACAGTTCGGTTACATGGAAAGACTGGTAGGTATAGACAGACAGAGATGATGATGGAGTCTGTAGATGACAATTCACCCACAGAAATGTATTCTATGCCACAATTCTACAAAAACAATGGATCATCTGAATGAGGGAGATCAATTTTATTTTTTCCGTATGTATTACATCATAAAAAGCAGCACTATTAAGAATGATATACATAATATATATGTATAGAGAGAATAATAATCCTCATCAACATAGTGTTCAGACTCTGCTGTTGTTCAGACGCACAGAGATGTTCGCTGCTCCACAGAAGAAGAACTTAGCAGATCTCCGTTATTCGGTAGATCCGCTGTCAGTGGATCCGATTCAGCACCGCGGAGTCACCGGTGTTTATTTAGAGAAATAACAGCCGTATCCCCCCAGGTGAGGGTTAGCATCAGAGAGGGTCGTTTTGTTCTTACCCAAGTAGTTGGTCCGGATGGTGTTCGGCTCGTTGTATCCAATCAGACGTTTGTTTACATCCCAAACCAGGTTTCCAGACCAGGACATTGTGACCATATGACGGTTTGAATTAACAATAACATTGAACGCAAGCTAACGCGTTGCCGTGGATGTTGCCTTTTATTTGATCGTCGATCGGCTGTGCCATCGACGTCGGTCCCCTGCGGGTCGGGACGGCGCTAATGTTAGCCGGCTGCTACGCTCCGCGTCCGCATCGCTGGAGGTGAAAGACGCGCTGCTGTCCCCGTCCCCGCTGTCCTCGCTAGTCTACCCACACCGTCCTCCGGCTCTCTGCGCTGCTAACTGTCCGTCCTGCTAGGCTAGGCAGGTTTATTTCTTCTAGCCAGGCAGCGGTCAGCTGTGTCCAAAACAACGCGATAAACAACGTGTTTTGACTGAGAGGGAGCGCTCGTTTTTTTTTACTCAGCCGCGAAGCAGGCGGGAGGAGCGGGGACGGGGAAAGCTTGGAATGAAGGAAACGATGTGGAGTCGTGGTGGAAGAGGTGTTCAAATATTTAAATTAGTTAAAAGTGGCAATACCACATTGCGCTGCAGATTGCTGAGGCCATTTTTCCTAGAATTAGAATATTGAATGGCAGTGTGATTGATTCAACAACTTCATGTATTTCAATACATGTATTTTAAGGGTTTTATTGTTCCAAAAATAATCTTATGCCAAATAGGAAAATAATTCATACATCAAGACTGTTCAGACTGGAGGTATCAGAGTCTTCCCTAAAAAAAAACCTCAAAAATCACTTTTAAGGGTTGCATTTAAAATATAATTGAATCTCTGTTTCATATTGTAGCTCTTGTCTTTAACATAAGTAAACATGCTGGTTATACAGATAATCACCATTTAAAAGTTTGAAAGAAAACTAACAAAAAGTATATGTTGCCGAGTTAATAACCGGATTAACCTGTTCGGGGCCAAATGGAAAACACGTGTGTTGTTTTTTTGTGAAACGGAGCTGCCTTCCACATCGCAGACTGCAGCTACCTTATAAAATGGAACTATGACCTTTGAACCTCTCTCCTCTCACATCTGATACGTAGAGGATTGTGTGTAAATAGCTGGCAACAGAGGACAGACGTCTTTCAGGAGTACAGTTGCAACATTTTGTTGTGTATACAATGCCAATCTAGACAATGTAAAGTTTTGATCAACTATGTAATATAAAACATAAGCAACAATGTGACATTTGGAGCATAACATTCGAACTATAGTATAGTAAGGTGGTAGAGCATCTTTAAAAACAGCTCTCTCGTGGTTATGATGTTAAGAAATATATGTTTATATTTTTCTCAATAAAGTTGGTGAATCGCTGTCATTCATTGGGACACGCCGGGCAAAAAAATAAACACTCATTTTCGAACCAATCATTTTGGGGTTGGGACCAGGGCGACCAATCAGAACAGGTGGCCCGTCTAACCCCGCCCCTCACACGGTAGGTTGCATCGTACGGAAAGTCACCTCGTCGCGTCGGTCAGTCAGATGCTCCTTTGAAGCTAGCAGCGCGCTGGAGATAGTGGTCCAGGTCCAAGGTCGATAGTAGGACAATAGCATCCTCGCGCGGCGTTTAACCTTCACGCGACCTGCCTTTTATTTATCTTACAACTTACGCGCATATACACGGAGGCCGACGTTAACCAAAGCCGAGCGTACAGCGTGCTAACCATTTAGCGAGCTAGCTTGAAGTTCCGCTCCGTGTCATTACTTCAACCGGGACATCAGACGTCACAGCGATGGCTGCGCTGAGAGCGAACTACCACCGGATCCTGGACAAGATCGAGCTTATGCTGCCCGCCAAGCTGAGACCTCTGTACAACCACCCGGCGGGTAATGTAGAGTTCCCCCCTCTGGGTGTCCGGGGTGTCTCTCGCGGGGCTGTTCACCGATGAGGGGTCCATCCAGCTGTTTTGGATGTGTTGGACGATCCATCCAGCTGTTACGGATGAATCTCACGCAGAGGGTCAAACGGCAGCTCCTGTTTGTCTGTTGTTGGTGGCACGACTGTTTGAAGTTGTTGTTTTTCAACGCGATCCTCAGTTTATCACAGACAGTTTGAATCACAGGCTGCTGAAAACGAAGCTGCTTTATGGGGCATTAAGTTCTGGATTTGAGGGGAGTTCAAAAGTATTGCGATTAGGAAGAAAAACGCATCTAAATGTGGTTTAATTTCGAGCGCAGTTGCCATGTTATTGTCGTCATATCAACTTGAATAACAAAAACAAAGTTTTTATCGGATCTTGTGTTCACACTTCGATGATGGTCCTATTAATTCTAATTGGACTGAAGTTACTAATAACTAAGTTAAGCATGAATTGTTTCCCAGAGGCCACATTCTGTTTTGCAGCAGCGAAGCCACAGAATATGTAAAGATAAAATAAATGTAAAAAATGAAAAAGTTACAGTTGGAGGATTTATTGTGTCTCTGCTTATTACTGATTCAAAACGTATACAATTACATTTGTAGTTTAGAGGAGAGCCCACAACTTTCTCCAGCTAAAGAATGTAAGACACCAGCCTTAAATCTGATAAATCTCACCTTCATGACGGTATATTTTGTCAACACACTTCCTATGAGGACACTGTGCAGACTGATGAATGTAGACACATTTCCCACTTAAACGCAACGCAATTCAACAGCACAACAAACAATGATACCAAGATACTAAAAAAAACAGCCGATGTCGAACACTATCACCTTCATGAAGGTGGCATTCGTTGCATGGGACTGTGTCGTAATAAACCAAATGTCTTCATTATTCTGCGAGTACAACTTAAACACACACGTTTGAACTGTTACTGATATTAAGGAGTTGCTGGCGTCACTGGGCACCTTGTGGTGGTCAAGGACAACTCTGAACAGGTAAAAAGGGGCGGCGACTGAAGTCGCCTCCCTCAGCGCCGGCTTTGCAGTGACACAAGTCCTACTTTTCAGCTCATGTTCACGACGCATCTTCATACCCCTTAGCTTTTCTTCAGTATTACAAACAGGTTCTTATACGAGGATGGTCAATTCAAGAGCAGCAGCTTTTATTTGCGTGTGTTTGGACACCGTGAGGCCTCCATGTCGCTGTTACACCGCAGCTGATTGGAGAACCAGAAACTGAAGAATTACACAAAATACGGTGGTCACATTTCATGTTTTTTTTTTTTTTTACCCTTTCTTTTCAGGTCCAAAAACCGTATTCTTCTGGGCACCGGTGTTTAAATGGGTACGTGCCTTTTGTTTGTTTTCCTGTGCAACACTGGAGGTTTTAAGAGACTTTCAGGGCTTAACCTCACACCGTTGTGTCCTTACTATCGATGCAAACGGATCCCCCAACATGCAGTGAATGAACACTGACTAACCCTCCACAGGGGCTGGTTGGAGCCGGTTTGGCTGATATGACCCGACCGGCGGAGAAGCTCAGTACCTCCCAGTCTGCAGTGCTGACGGCCACAGGTGAGATGAAATAGATTTAAAGAAATAACCTTCATGCCCCTGGAGTCTTGTTCTGTAACAAAAATGTACACGGTTTTAAAACAAAGTCGATGTCACCTGGCCGTCATTTATCTGCCTCGAGGCATTCAAGCGCTTTTGCAAACAATCTGGTCACCAGAGAGATTTGGACCGCTCTGTGCCAAAGGTCATCTGATGCATCTGCTTTTGCAATGTGTGTCTTCGAACGGATCTTATCTGTTGCTCTCTGGCCAAAACGAACAGTGTCCACACGCCGGTTCACCCTCAGTGGGCATAACCGCCGCACTTCCTGTTGTCCTTGTTCCACCAGGCCTGGTCTGGTCCAGATACTCGTTAGTCATAACCCCCAAGAACTGGAACCTGTTCTGTGTCAACTTCTTCCTCGGCATCGCGGGATCCTCCCAGCTCTACAGGATCTGGAGGTTTGTGCCTTTTTTAAAACAAAATGTTATCGCGGTCAATTCCCCGGTAGGAGTGTCCTCATTGTCTCTGATCGGTTACAATGAGCGTGTGATGAGTGAATGCATTCCTTGATCTCTGCCAGTTAATGTTTGAGTGCAGCGCCAGGGACACACGTGGTAAATGTATAACGTACAGCAGTGTTTCATCTGTACTTTTTGTTTGCGGCTTCAACCATTAACTGAACTCCGTCGGGATCTGAGTTGAAGCATTTCCCAGTTGAACTCCATAGAATAAATACTAAATAGTAAATAAATAACATTAAGGAAGTGGGGCGTTGTCCGAAAAAAGCCTCGACCTCAAGTGAGATTTGTGCGGCAGCTGTTAAGTTCAAACTGCTTATCGAGTGTGGAGTTCATCTGTACTTCTCACAGAGAAAAGGGGAAAATCATGTGACTGATCACAAAAGCCTCTGCTATTCAAAGCCCCCCTCCCACCCTCCTCTCCCCGGGCACTTTGTTCACTATTACATCTCTCTGATGTGTTCAATCTGCTCCTTTCGACAGGTACAAACAGGATCAGAAGGCAGAAGTCCAAGTGGCTGCAGAGTCCTGAGTGCTTCTCCCCCAGTGGACTGAACGGAGACGTCACACAAAGCAGCCCCTTCCCATCATCTCCACACATCGTCTCCATAACAACCATCCTTCGATCACACTTTAAGCCTGTTGGGAAGGTGCACGTCTTCTCGAGTTTCAAACCTCCTCAGGGTGTAAGAGAGAAAACAAACAGAGCCTTCGTCAACATACACTCAAGAATTATCGCCACCAACACACAAGTATTAGTTGTTTAACAACTTTTATGATTGTAAATTCTTCCATTTGTTTTATCTCGTGCACTAGTTGGGAGGTTTTTTCTTCTTCGTCCATCTTTATACTTCAGGTGTAGCAATCGGTACCTCGTGCATTGATTTCCAGAAGCGCGTAAGTCTTGGATGTGTGTTGAACGCGGAATGTTTCCAAATTAATCTTTATTTACTTATTTATAATCAGGTAACAGTTGTGGCATCTGTATCTCAATGATGATTAAATCATTTATAACCATGGAATAATTTCTTCCATTTGAAATGCTTTAATCTGTGAGTCATAATTAATCATTTGATTCATTTTTTGCTAACACTGTATAGAAAGATGCTGTTAATTTCTGATTGTGTGTCAGGAAAATGTAAACCAATGGCTTGTATTTAGCCTGTGCAGCTTTTTATTGATTTAGTCAACAAAGCAAACACTGACCTGCCAACAGCTTTCAAATTTTAGTTTTAAACATTTTAAAAATCCGTGCTTTTGAAAGTTACTAGAAATGTTTTATATTTTGTGTAGGAATAGTTCTCATTTACATGTTGCCCTGACACGTTACCAACATACTGTACCTCTTAGCAATAATTGCTGTCACTTTACAATACTCCTTTATCTGCCGACTGTTTGAACAAATGGCACTTTGATGGTCGTCAAAGATTAATAAATCCTGTTTAACACCTGCAGCTGATTCAGTTCAAGTGACTAAACTGTGGATCAGTTTAGTACTTACTTCCCCAGGCAGCACCAGAGCAGTGACATGAAACATCCACCATGGACAATTCTTGACCCACAGTCCTGAGGTGACTAAACAGCACATGAATCTTTGCACTCCTGGCTTCAACTTGTAACAGCCAGCAGGACGTATACTGCAGAGTGAAAGGGGCAAATGTTGATTGAGCTACAATAGAAAACTAAGCCATCAGTCCTCACTGCTTCAGCATTTTATAGAACAGCAAAGCTTCTGTGGTGACGAATCACACGTCTCCAACTAGTGTTTCACCGAACAGTGTTTGTAGTCTTGAAATTGACCCGATTTAGAGCAGAACGACCAATGTTTTAATCAAGATACAAATGGCCGTCTTTCAGACTGATTACCCATCGACTACCCATCGACATCCCATCCAGAACACTTATTTGGCCGGCCTTGTTTCTCAAACGTATTGAATGTGGTAAAAGAGGAAACTGTAAAAATCCACTAACACTGCAGTCTGACATTTAAAAACCATACTGGCATGGATTACAATACGATCTTCAACCGGATTCTAAAATTACAAATAACACATATCCTGGTTAAGCAAAATCGTTTTATTCACAACCCGAACCACGGGTCAGATTTAGCGTTTTCCTCCAACACGAGGAGCGTTAATCTTCATGGTCTTGGCCACCTTGGGTTTCTGTGCGGTCTTTGCAGACGTCTGCAGAAGGAGAGATACAATAAGTACAGAGACCAAATCAATTTATAAAACAGTGACGTTAAAACATACAATATTTGCCTCAGTAAAGCATTACCTTTGCACTTGCTGCAGCGGGCTTCTTGGTTGCCTGCTTTGCCTTCTTGACCTCCTTGGCAGCTCTGAGGAAAAACCAGGAGAAGCTGGTGAGAACTATTCACAGTACATTATTGATTTTAACACTTAGGTTCTATAAACTAAATGTTTTGCCTTTTCTAACCCTGCCAACAACTGCTGCATCAACAACTTTTTTGTTAATTTCCTTCACAACGTCATTGTTTTGAACACGCGATGCCAAACATCACCCAAAACATAAGAGTCAGTGTGGGTCTTTCATTGACCATGTCCAATATCCTAAATATATATTTGGCAGCTCATCCCAATATTCATGATTTTTTTCCAAACAAAATTCACTAAGATTTTAAAACAGACTTTGGTTGTGACCAAATTGATTCTACGGTGATGTTGATCATAGTAAAAAAAGGTTGTCACATTAGACCTTTGCTACCACTGAGGTGGCAACACTCAAAGAAAAAAAGATTCTGCTAACAGACAGCCCCTTAATATTGGAGTGAACCAACAATTATTTTTAAAAACACATAACACGATTTGAGTCCTCACCTTATTGCCTGCTCCCTCTGGGCCTTACGGACCTCGGGCTTCTGGTTCCTCTTGGCCATGATCTCGGCCAGGGAGGCTCCTGTGATGGCCCTCTGGAATTTCACTGCACGACGGGTGCGCTTCTTTGCCACCTCTTCCTGTAAAAAGCACACACACACACACACAGACACACGAAGGGACCGTTGTTTATTTGTAACACAGTAAAAACTACACATCAGCAACATATTCGGCAATAGTTTTGTGGCGTGTAGGAGAATTTGGAGGCTGGCGAATGGTGAGATGTCGATAAAGACGTCAAGGACCAGTACTATGATCTCCACTTATTCTATGGCCGCAGGTGTGGGGTGAGCACTGCTGCCCAGCCTGCAAGACACAGTCAGGCAACAGCACATAACACAGACGGTCGCCGTGCACGCCGTCCACCCGCAGCCAAACAAGTATGTGAGTGGGAACTGTATTGACTTGTGTTTAATAGTCTCAACGCCCATGCAGACCAGTCAAAAGCAAAAAGCAAAAAGAAAACTGTTCTACATCCGCCGCCATGAAGACATGTCAAGTGTTCGTAGAAGTCCTAAAAACAAATGCAATGGACTATTTGAACAGTTTCGTATTTTAGACAGCTTTAATAAGAAACAACCAGCACAAATATCTGCATCAGACCAACAAATTGTAGTTTTAAAAGCAGATATTGGCTGTTATATCCCACGGTTAAGACATACTATTATTATTAATATTATTATTTTTACTTACAGATTGGCCCTTCTTGTGCTTGCGCCTGTAGAGAACGGTCCAGTTGATCTGTCTGGGGTTCCTCTTGGACAGGAAGGCTGACTCACATTTGCCATTGAGAAACTGGAACACCTATCAAAGACCGGATTACGAAACAAATCTCTTTATGATGGACCATCACTCTAATAATGGGCAGACATGTATGGACCTATAGGAACATCCCGGAGAGGTGTACATTTACTACCTTTAATACGAGTTAGCAACATGTTGCCAACTCTCCATGATTACAACACGAATGCTGTCCACACGGCTCCTCGCCGATAGAGACAGACCGGGTTGGTAACGTTAGCCAACGTCTTACGTTATCAGTTTACGTTAGCAGCTAATGTTAGCAAGTAGCATTGTAGGAGTCGACGGACCGATTCCACAGAACACCGATTCGGTTGCGGACATCCACAGCAGAAACTAAACACGTAACCCGGTAAATTGTTCTAAACACCGTAGCAAAAGACGGCGTAGCTGTAACCCGTTGTCGGGTCAAATGGTTACCTTTCCGTCTATCCTGGCGTATCGGCGGCCATGGCCGGGGTATATTTTATACCCACTGAAACTGCACAACTCGACCCTGAAAACAAGAAATAGCGAGCATCACTAAAAGAAAATGGTATACAGTGACTCTTAAAATATATAATATAGTCAGAACGTTTATTTAAGCGTTAAGATGGCCTTTGATAGTATTCTGTACACTCACTTCATGATGGCTACGAGAGGGCACCAAACCGGAAAGAAAGATGACGGGTACGGAAACGGAAGTTGCAAACAACAAATGGATATTTATTAAATAAACCGTAACAAGTATTGTTAATACTCTGCGCATAACATTGAATCACGTATATGAATAGAATCGTTGCTTTTGAAAATATGAGTTAAATTCAATTAAACATGTCCAATACGTAGAAGGGCAACGTCACAAACTGATCGTTGGTCAGCAAGCGTAACAGTAAGCGGGAAAACAGTAATTTAGTTCCTGGTTGATTAAAGTGATAATAAAGAGGAACGTCAAATGCATAAAAAATGAAATAATAAAAATAGGTGGTACTACATCCACGCATTTTTGTTATTAACGTTATCGGTTAGCTTCTTTCTTACTTTATTTACTACCACCTGGTTGGCGGTAGGAAATGACGATAATTGTAGTCTTTTTAAGCCACAATTACTGTACTGTAATGAGGGAGGCGGCCTGTTAGAACTACATATCCCAGCACGTTCCCAGTTTAACCGTTTGACAAGCGACAGGCGCTTCTCGTCTTTGACCCCACGGTCTGCAGCTTGCTAGTAACGTTAGTTAACAAACGTTAGGTGCATCCCGAGGAGACAGGATGGGTGTATCAGATTTACAATTCGATACAAATGCGGGTAAGCGGTACATATTAGTTCAAGTTTAGCCTTGCTGAGTGTGTTTATTTTACAGCGTAGCCCTTTCTATGATACCGGCTAGCGAATGTCAGCTAGTAAGCATCATCCCAGACTCCAGAGAGCTGCTGTTTGCTAACGTTGTCAACATCAAGTGTGTCAGAAGATGCGGATCAAAATATCATGGGCCATGTGTCATGTGCGGTCAAACTTACGGATTGCCATTGTTTGTTGTTGTCTTAATGTTCTGCAAGTTGTCTGGGTGACGTTAACGTACGTTAGTTTGTGAAATGCGTAGGATGCAATTCCTTTGTTATTTGGCAGATATTTTCATGTGTTTACACTGAAGTAACACCAGCTGACTACAACACAACACTGAGCATTCACCTCTCTGTTAACCATTTGGAGTTTTAAGCAGCCTCACCTCGATCACAGTAAACCGAGTGTCTGCCACCAGCTGTACTGCAGGGGTTTGGTTGCATGAAGCTATCGTGTGATATGTAGCCACGGTGATTTGTATTTCTAGAATTGCTTCTCCAGTATCTTTTAATCCCCACCCTCTTTGCTCTGGTAAGGAGCTGTGGTGGATCTTTCGGCCAGGGGAATGCAAAAGCTGGACCAGAGTTTCACCTGCTCAGAGGACACTCACACTCTCATCCTGGACCGAAACAATATAATGAAACTAGACCATCTGGAAAGGAGCCCAGGCCTTCAGCAGGTGGTTAAACCCGTTGAGCGCTTTGCTCAGTTTTCTACCTGCTGTTTTTACAGGTTTATAGCATATTCACTGATAACTCCCATTGCTTGATCCAAGGCCTTGTTTACAATCTTCCCCGTAGCTATCTGTAGCCAGTAACCGTCTGGTGAGAATGATGGGCGTGTCTCGGCTAACACAGTTGACAGTCCTCAATCTTCCAAACAACAGTATCGGATACATCGAGGGGCTCAGAGACCTGCCACACCTCAAATGGCTGAATCTGTCTGGGAACAACATTAAAGTAAGGAGAAATTCTTACCTATACCTGACTGATATATCCATCTGTCTAATTTATTTACACAATGTCGTTTCACAGATAAAACTGTCAGTTTCAGCACAATGCATTAAGATATTCATTTACTTGAAACTTTTTTTCTCAGGTCATCGAGCAACTCAACAACTGTGTTTCCCTTCAACACTTGGATCTGTCGGACAATAACATATCCACCATTGGTGATGTGACTAAACTGGTGGCATTAAAGGTGAGCGCTGGAGCCTCTTGAGGTCAAAAGTAAGCCTAAACAAGAAGACAGTTTCTGTGCCAGATTTCTTCCATGTATATTTGATGGATAATCTGTCAATTTTGCAGACGCTGTTACTCCATGGAAACAGCATTACAACACTTCGTGCTGTTCCTGCTCACCTACCTGCCAACTTATCCATCTTCTCCCTGGCAGAAAATGAGATACGGGATCTTAATGAAGTAAATATCTTCTTTCATACCTTCATGACTTTACCTTCCATTTGATTTTATAAATGCGAATTATCCTTGGACGATTTATTCCGTAGGCATCTTACCTGGCCCCTCTCCGTGAACTGGAGCAGCTGTCCATTATGAGCAACCCTTGTGTAATGGCAACACCCTCATTGCCAGGTTTTGACTATCGGCCATACGTCATGAGTTGGTGCCTGAGCCTCAAGGTTCTGGATGGCTATGTCGTGTCGCAGAAAGAAGGGTGTGCACATTTCGATGCTGTTACAAATTGCTTGTCAGGGTTAATGGCATCAGATTATTTAAATATCTTAATTTATTGTGTTCAATTGTCAATAACAGTCTCAAAGCCGAGTGGCTTTACAGTCAGGGAAAAGGACGTTCATACCGACCAGGTCAGCATGTTCAGCTGGTTCAATACCTGGCCACTGTTTGCCCTCTGACGTCATCGCCAGCGCTGGAGACTGCAGAAGACGCCAAACTGGAGAAGATCCTCAATAAGCAGAGGTATAAATCTGAACTTGGTCTGCTACAATACGTGAAGCTCAAAAAAACACCACAGACACCGAAGACTAATCATCCAATCCTCACTTCATCGCCATAAATCCCTCTCAATGGGAATTGTGTATTAAAATGACCTCATTTGACTTTTTTTTTTTTATTTAGGTTTCACCAACGGCAGCTGTTAGAGGAGACACGAGAAGGCTGTCCGAGTCCTCCTCGCCCCACTCAGCTAGACGTGGAGAGGCACAGTCCGTCCCATCCAGTCCCACAGGGGGGAGCCAGAGAGGTGAAGCAAATCAGTGCGCTGACCCCCCCTGCTGCTCCATTAGTACAGGAGACCGGTAAGAAGAGGCCGTCTTGGGACAGTTTTATTGTTTCTCTTTGCAAATGATGTGATCTCTTTGCCGTGGTTACTTTGGTTACAGAGCCAGTCGTGCAGTTCAACACCTGGATGAGCTGTGATTCCTCTCACCCGCCGCCGCCGGTAGTTCGCAGCCCGCGGCTCGGAGAGGAGCACATCTATCTGGAGGATGTTCAGACGGATGAGGAGAAACTCAACGGCAGCATGCTTTCCTCAGAGTCCACCTTTCTTCCCTTCACATCTGATCCGGAGCCGCAGACGGTCCGCTCTGACAGCGAGGACGAGACAGAGACATTTGAACCCGATTCCCTGGCTCCAAAGCGGCCAGCACAGCCCAAAAGACACGACACAAACAAGACACATCATTCACCCCCAGTGGGTGGGCAGGAGAGGGGTCTTGTAGAGGACGTTATTTTGGGTGCAGCTCCAACAGCTCAGCCACCGGAAGCCGGAGTAAGCAAACCTCAATGTGGTGTGGAAACATCCTCTGACTTTGGGAAGGAAGAGATAAAAGAAGCCCCCAAGCAGGAAAACACAGGTGTGTGTGCCAGTAAATCAAGTTTGATGGAAGCAGACCGGGCAGCGGTTAAAATCCAGTCATGGTGGAGGGGACAGCACACGCGCTGTTGTCACCCCGCGGCCAAAGAGGTGCGCGGCGAAATTCGTCTGCGCAGGATGCAAGAGTACATCCTCTCCCTGTCTGGACAGTTGGACAGGTACGTGTCAATTTTCTGTTTTACTTGTTGTTAAAAAATGTTACATACAGTTTATTTAAAGTATTCAATGATATTTCACAAAGATTATCAACCGGTCAAATGTGGGTTATGTTTTGCAGGGTCCAGCAGCAGTATGAAGAAGAGAGGTTACAAAGACTGGTCCAGGAGGAAGCTGTAAAGTTCCTGTGGAAACAGGTGTGTGTGTGTGTGTGTGTGTGTGAAAATGTCTGTTCATGGCATTGTACATTTTCCTGTGGCTGCCCAGCTAGTTCAACATCTCCCCGTGTTCTCCTTGTAGCTCCAGTCTATGGAGCATTGGAAGCAGTCTGTGGAGCAGCAGCTGGCGAGCATGAGTCAGGCCGTCCCCCCGGCTCAGGTCTCAGCTGCAGGACTGTGTGCGGCCGCCACGCCTGTCACATCGAGCATGGCGAACCCATCCTCCGCAGACTCCTCGTTCCCCGACTCTGGCTTCCAGTCAACCAGTGATCAGCAGGCAGCGCAGGAGGACAGTTTCCTGAGCAGCGGGACGGCGGATTCTCCGAAGACGGTGCGAGCCCTCAGCCCGCTTCACAGCGGCCTCACCGGTGCGGACAGCGCGGACTGCAGCCTGCTGGAGCAGTACCTCTCCTCGGTGCAGCAGAGGGAAGAGGAGGCGGAGGAGGGGATCAGCGATAGAACAGAAAGAGCACGGCCCGTCTCACCAGCGTCGGCCGGCAAAACCACACCGTCCCGCTCTTCCCCTCAGACAACTCAAGACAACTCATAACTGAGTTAAACTCACTGAAACTCTGCTTCGTACATTTCAATCTGTTCTGTTGTTTAACATTTTCCGCTGTGACTAAAAGAAATTATCGCGATGTAACTTCAGAATATATTAGTATCTGGAAAGCAATCATACATAATGGAAAACCCAGTAGATCTATTGGTTAAAAGACCAGGTATTGTACATCGCCTTCTCTTTATCAACATCCACTGTATTAAATACAATATGTGATATATATATATATATATGTATATGTATATATATATATGTATATGTATATATATATGTATATGTATATATATATATATATGTATATATATATGTATATGTATATATATATATATATATATATATATGTAAAACAATTAATCAGATCAGAAGCTGATGTGTGAAACTTGTGGCTTACTATCAATCCAATCTAATTCAAGAGCTGAACTGTTTTATATCGATTGTATCTAAGTCTAGATCACATCATCTAAAAATGTTGTAGCATCTTTAGTTTGAAAATATGTAAATAAATCTAAAATTATTATTTTCCAATTGTTATTGTGTTTCATGTTATTTTAAAATGATTGTGCCTGTGGGTTCTTCTCTTCATCCTATCACTGGTAGGTATGGTATAGCCTGATATAATATTTATTGTATAGGTTGTTGACAGGCAGTGGTTGAAAACTATTGACATGTCACAGTATAAAAATATAAAATAATGTTGTAATTGATCTAAGTTGAGATCATTTGAATGATTTTAAACAGGTTTGGCAGTTCAATTTGCAAGAATGGATCCAATTTGAATATGTTCTCGCTGAAATGCAATGTTGGTAGAGTAAAGATGGAAATACTCAAGTCATGTACAAGTACGTGATGTACAAGTACGTGGGGCTGTATTTAAGGACAGGGAGTAAAGACTTTAACTAAAGGTAAGCCAGGTCATTACAGCATACTAGTAAGTTAATATAACCCACGCAAATACAGGAAACCAGAGTTGTTTATATATATATATATATATATATATATATATATATATATATATATATATATATATATAGACACACACACACACGTCACTTGTCACTTTCGGTTCGCTGGTGCACTTTTTTCCCTTTTTAATTTCTAAATATTTTTAACTTTAACTTGTATTCCTTTATTTTTAAACTAACCCATACCCTTATACTACTAACCCATAGCATTATATACATATATTTTTTATTCCTCGTGCACTGTTGTCTTGTCGTCCATTGTCGGCTGTCTGCTGTTACGCACCAACCGCAAAGTCAAGTCAAATTCCTCCGCTTTGTATGCGCTGTGGTTTTAAATGTCCGACCACCAGAGGACGCAGCGGGACAGATCGACCCCTCCCCGTCGTCCTCTTTGTCTCTGTGTGAGCCCTGATAGACTTGTGACCAGTCCGCGGTGGATCCCGTGTCCCGTCCCATGTCAGCTGCGATTGACTCCGGCCCCCCGCGGTCCTGCATGACGGATAAGCGGCTTTACAGATGGATGGTTACCAGGACGATGCGTCTCGCGCTCCAGTGTGTCCATCCATCGACGTAATAGGTGAGTGTGTGTGTGTGTGTGTCTGTACGCCTGCGTGGACTGTTAGCTGTCATGGGTGCGGGCGTATGAATCATACGTGATGCGTGTCGGCGCATCGGGCCCCGCTGGTTCGGTCCCCGGCGCCTCCGTGTTGTTCACGTGACGGAGCCGCTGGCCGAGAGGCGCCGCCGAGGTTTCTCAAGATGGAAGATCCACCGAGCGAGGAGACCCGCGGGGGTGATGACAGGTTCTTACGGAAACAAAAGCCACGCGCGCTCGACACGCGGCTTTTAAATCTGCCTCTTATTCACCTTTAGAGATGGAAGCTTCATCGCTTCAAGCTTCATCAATATCCCAGCCAGCAAAATGTATTTGTTCCAGATCTGGGCCAGGTTTTTATTAGCATTTGGCGGGGATCCACTTAACGCACCTGATCCGGGGTCTTTTTTTCCAACGGCCCAATACCGCAACAGGTTGGAATTACTCATCAGAGACAGATCTGGTCCCGCACTGGCCCAGTACAGCTATTAACCCCATGACGTGTGGTGCGGATCTGGCCCAAATTCGGGACCTGGGGCTCACCTGGCCCAGATCTGCGACACATATTTGACATCTGGGGCTCACCTGGCTGTAGTCTGTGATAGCCCAAACAAATACCCACACAATTTGTAATTTTCAAAATATTTTTTTATTTCAATAAGGCAAAAGAGCACTTACAGCATGAACAGCGTGTACGTGTGTGCATGCAGAAAAAAAAGTGTGTGTGTGTGGAGGTATAAAATGTCATAAACAGTAACAGTAGAAATATAAACATACAAAACCTAATGTGATCACTGCAGCTCAGTTGGTTGTGACCGGGCACGGCGACCACCCCCCACGGTCGCAAGCCAGATCAAACCATCCATGATGGCTATTTGATTAATTTCGGTGTCTGTGGCTTTGTTCGAAAGCCGATTCTTCCTCACTGCTCCTGTAAGAATTTAAAAAGCACACAAAGCAAAGAAACAAAGAGATATTTAGAAAGTCTGAAGCCTGCAGTCTTCCACTCTGCGTATAAGTAATGCAGCAATCAGGTTCAAAAAAGCGATGGTTAGTTTCGGCGCGTCGGGTCCCCGCAGCAGACGTGTATCCGGCCCACATAGCTGTCCTGTATCAGCGCCGCACCCATCACAGTCAGGAAGCTACAGACAAGTCTGTCGCAAAATTGGTGCAAATTTGCACAGTGAGTGTGACTGCTGCCCGGATCTGCTGATAAGAAAACGGATCTGGCACAGATGTAAATGCTGTCTGGGATCCTCCACAGATTTCGTCCGCCAGCATCAGTTTCTGATGAGGAAATGACGCCTTCATCGCGGGTGTGACCACATTGAGCGTAACGGGGCCTGATCATGGGATGCAGGAGGCCACCATGTGCCGATATCTGTCCAAATATGCCTTCATCTTCCTCTTCCTAGCCCTGTCTGGCCTCATCTTCCTGCTCTGCAACATCCACACTGTGGAGGTGAGCAGTGATTGACACACAGGCTTTTCTCAATGACATCTTAAGGGAAGCGGATGTACCTGTCATTTTACTTTTTATCTGCTAGCAGCTCGTTGTGTATCTTTTGGATAACACTGTAGCTTACGTGCCTTTCTTATCAATATGGATACGTTCTGTTGATCACTAATAAGTCCGCTGTTAACGAGGTAACCTGGATATTGTTTGGTTAAACATGCGATACTGTCCAGCCTCAGGACGTGAACACATTATCTCAGGAACGCTTAGCAGGAACTTCACATTTTGCAGAGATGTCCACTCAAAGGATCAGCTGATTAGAATTTAGTGGTCAAAGGTCCAATTGAGTTTGATCTCACGGAACACGTATATCCCATATCTCAATTCCTATGCTAATTATCACCATTTCCCCCAAGGTTAATATGTTGATGGTCCTGCTTCCTGCAGCACCTCCTAACACTCCTCCCTTTATCTTCAGAACTGGAACTGCCACACTATCTCCGCCCTCTATCAGCTCCAGAGCCGGATCCAGTCATCCTTTGTGGATCTCCCCACTTTCCATCACAACCGCACCTTCTGTGCCCAACTGGGCCAGAAACCCTTTCCCGAAGATGAACTGGAAGAGCGATACCTGTTGGAGTCCATCGCCTGGCCTGAGCCCCGGCCCGGCTCCGCGACACCCGCCCTGCACCAGACCAGCGACCCGGCGCACAGCCTGTTCGCCATCCTCCCCACTAAGGGACGGAGGGAGTGGCACGTGGGCGACGAGCTGGAGGCCCTCGTCCAAATGCACGACTTCCTGGGTCGCCCGAAGCTCTACGGCGGGGATTTCCTCTTGGCCAGACTGCACTCTCCGGAGCTCAGGGCGGGTGTAGCGGGCAAAGTGGTGGACCACAGGAACGGCTTTTATTCCGCCATGTTCCCTCTCCCCTGGGCGGGGTCGGCGCAGGTTGAGGTCACCTTGGTGCACTCCAGCGAGGCGGTTTCAGTCTTGCGCCGGTTGAGGGAGGAACGACCAGATCGAGTGTTTTTCAAGAGTCTGTTCCGCCTGGGCTCCCTGTCTGAGTCGACCGTGTGCAACATGTGCCTGCCCTCCGACCAACATCCCCTGTGCAACTACACGGACCTTCACACAGGGGAGCCCTGGTACTGCTACAAGCCCAAGCTGCTCAGCTGTGACACCAGAATCAACCACGCCAAAGGAGGCTACCTGAAGCACATCATCACCGCCAAAGAAGCATTGCTCTTCCAGAGGTTTGTACTAGTACAGGTGGTGATGAGATGGCGAGGTCAGGTGTGTTACGACGTATTGCTTACTATCAGCACTGGGTGACGCTTTCGTCTATCATGATGCACATCATACACTTTCTGATGTAGGTGAATGATTTAACCTGTACAACAGGAAACTTGGAAACTATTTGAGAGGGGCCAACACACTGTGGAGTTCTCTTTTTTTGGGGGGTAGGGGGGTGTTGTTGATAGCGACAATATAGACCTCCATCAGACTCAACCTTTACTATAGACCTTAAACACTGAATCACTCCGTCTCGTTTGTCTCAGCGGTGTAAACATTAAAGTTCATGTACACGCCTCAGGACCCGACAGAATCAACGTGCTGCCTCCCAGGAAAGGTAAGGCTGCACCTGCACAGTGACCCGTGCAGTTTGTTTGTCATGTGGGAAGCTTCGTTTCAGTCCGTTGCTTTCGTCTGCAACACTTCTCTTGCTGTGCATCAGAAGTAGAGGTTGAAAACAGCAGCAAGAACCCAGAGCCCGGTAAGCTGGCGCCGTCTGGATATTTCTACAAAGACTCGTGGAGGCCGTTGGGCGACGTGACGATGCGCCAGTTCAACGAATTATCTGCCATCACTCAGTGTTTGAAGAACAAGGTGGTCAACATGTACGGAGACTCCACCGTCAGGCAGTGGTTCGAGTACCTCGTTGCTTTGGTACCAGGTCAGTTATTGTCCTATAGTTTTAAAAACTCTCCACTCGTGTCTCTTTCTTTCTCACCGCCACTTAAATTCATTCCGTCTTGATTGCTCAGGGTTAAAGGAGTTCAACCTGCACAGCCCTAAAAACGTCGGGCCTTTCATGGCGGTGGACAGCACCCATAACATTCTGTTGAAGTACCGCTGCCACGGCCCGCCCATCCGCTTCTCCACCGTCCTGTCCAGCGAGCTGCGCTACGTCTCCAACGAGCTGGACGGCCTCTCCGGGGGCCCCGACACCGTGGTGGTCCTCAGCATCTGGGCGCACTTCAGCACTTTTCCGGTGGAGGTGTACATCCGGCGGCTGCGTCACATCCGGCGCGCGCTGGTGAGGCTGCTGGACCGAGCGCCGGGGACCGTCGTCGTGATTCGCTCGGGGAACCTCCAGGCCCTGGACCAAGAGGTGAGCCTGTTCAACAGCGACTGGTACTCCCTGCAGCTGGACGAGGTGCTCCGGTCCATGTTCAAGGGAATGAACGTGCTGCTGGTGGACGCCTGGCAAATGAGCGTGGCACACCACCTTCCTCACGCTCTCCATCCACCCGAAGTCATCGTCAAGAACATGATCGACATGCTTTTGTCTTACGTTTGTCCGTAGAAGAAGAGGAGCTGAGAGAGAGGGACAATAGTGGGACTTTGTTGCCCGAAGCTGTGTTCCCCAAAGCTGAACACCTTTAGATGCTACTGAGTGACTCTCCTGGCTGACAGGACCGATCTCTGTTGACTTGCTTGTTATATTTACTATTGTTTTGTTTTTTAAATGCCAAAGACTTCCCATCTGCTCTGGTTTGGTGCCAGAGTGTTCTGTTTCTGTGTGCAGGAGTTTCGCAAATTTGGAGTCCGTATTCTTTCAAGGTTGTAGCTTGAACTTCATACGTATTTGTTTGTTAGTGTTGAAAAAGACTCAGTGGGTTCTTCTTTTCAAGATTTTCCTCAGGCTGTTAAAAATGTTTTCATGTTGCATGTCAGGCGATTTAAATGAAATCCACGGCTTTCTGTGATTACCTGTTCTGCAACCGACAACATACTTGAAGTACATTGATAAATCTCATCTATATATGTCCCCAATTTGGTCTATAGGTGTAAAAGGTATTTTAGTTGTTTACAGTACACAACATGCAGTGGTAAAATGCCTTTACTAAAATCGCTTTCACCCAGTTTTTGGGTGATCCTTCAAAACCATAGTTCCACTTATTGGGGACAATCTTTTCACCTTTTTATATCCTCATCTGTGACTTTTAATAGATTTCTAACATCAGCTCCATTACACAAATGCTTCTTATTTCTAATACGCGCATGCTGCTTGCTGTCACATGTTCATCGTAGATCCAATGTATTCTTTTCTTATTGTTAATGAGCAAGAAGACATATCCATATATAATTCTGTATATGGGGGAATGATATTTATGTCAAAATCACAAAATGGTGATGTATCTTTCATCATGCCTTCCTGATTAAACTCCTTGGTGCAGTACAATAAACTTGTTAAATTGAAAACTATTTTTAAGAGACCCGACCTAAAGGGAAGGGGAAAAAAAATCTCCTAATCAGGTCAAGAAGATATAAATTGTTACTGAAATGGTTTGAAAAACAGTCTCCTCAAAGAATTAACGAAGCAAACTAATTATGCTTCTCGGAAGACTAATCCACAAGACACCAGTTCTTCTCTCAGCTCTGCTTCCTGTCGGAACGTGTGGAGCAACAAGAGGTGGATTCACACAGCACTCATACGAACACATTTTAAAACTGACCTGCTGGTGAAGCAGGTAGCCGAACATCCAAAGTGAACAAAAGTTTAGCAATAGCTCACGGCCTTAAGAAATCACAAATAATACAGACTGCCTAGTGTTTTGTGCAGCTATCAACAAAATGATCCAAAAATGCCAGAAATCTTTAATGTTTTGCTTACAATTTTATTTTAAAAGTTTCCTGTTCCCTTGAAAAACATTTGCGCATATCTGCCAATACTAAGGCTTGCAAGAGTATCATGTTCTCTAGGAGTCAAATAGAAGATACAGTTCATCTGCAACTTTGGCTAAAACACCACAACAGGAGATCTCTGTACAAAACTAAAAGAAAAAGACATGATAATACAAAAACATCCTGATGGTGACTCCATATCCCCCAAAATGCCTCCTCTGAACATATTAAGAGAAGTCCCTCCCGTTAAGAATGACTGGTTCTCACAGGGAGGCAGAGACGTAGACGGAGTGTTTTTAAGTCTAAACGGGGCAGATGGAAGGAGTGTAGCAGTGAATCCTGGAAGTTTCTGTTCATTTTTATCTGGTTTTTAAAGCTTTATAATGAGTCCTCTGTTCAGTTGTGTTTAGACAAGAGGAAGCATTGTGCGTTATTGATCACTATATATTTTTGTTGATTTGTCTCTGGGAAAAAAAGGATACAACAACATCTTAGCTGGACAATCTAACGTAAGGAGTGTCGTTCATGTTGCTTAAATCATATTAGGTCACGCTTAAGATATTTCATATGCTGGTCATGAGTGTGACCATAACATATTTTACTTAGTCAACACCTTCAAATCGGGTACGCAGAACTGATAAAACAAGAAGCTCATTTTCTGAAAAGACAGGTATACAACTCACTACGGAGTCACTAACGTTTATAAATGAAAGACAGAAACAAAGAGAAAGCGAAGAGGCGAGGATCATTGGCAAAGAGATCGTACGTGACACCACATCAGCACACAAACAGAGTTTGGGGAGTGAGAGACAGGATCACACGTCCTGGACATTCATGGCTTCCTGTGGCCAGCTGTATGTGTCCAGAGCAAAGGAGTCGTAATCCGGACTGTAGATGTGAGACAGCACAAAGGCCTCCTTGTCTTTCGGCTCGGGGTACAGTGAAGCCATGTTGTTTTTGTACGCATAGTTGACGATCTGCCAGAGGACAGATGGAAGAGGGGAGTATTTGTTATTTTATTAATAGAGATTCTTACTGCAAGTTAAGGGATCAAACATGAACATATTCAAATGAAATATCTCTTTTTTCCCTGTTAAAGTGGGTGGAAATATTGGTGAGGTCACTACTTCAGTGCAGCCAATCAGAATTTAGCGATAACTAGTAGCAGTAATATTTAGTGTCGATCAAATCAGCTCAAACTCACAAACACATTCCTGATGAATATCTTCATTTAATCATGTTTAGTTTTCACTCCTAATATAGTTTTGTGACAAACACAATATGAATCCGCTTTACCAGATGCTTATTTAAATTAAATTAACAAATACAATTCACATCTTAACACTTCTGGATCACAGTAGTTACCCACAAAATCAGTACAGTAGTTACAATCACGTTAATTTTTTTAGAAAAAAAATCTTGCTGGAAACACAATTTTTGGAAAGAAAATTTCCATTATCAACATGTTCGGTCAGCCGTTGGGAGCTCTGACTTTTATTCTAGATAAACACTTTGAGATAAGTAATGGGATACAACATTAGTTGACCAGTTTTAACTACATATGCAACCCATCATGCCAAAATATTTACACCCCCTGTGGTATTTGAAACTGGACTGAAGTCACACGTGAGAACAGGAACTTACCTTCACTGCGATCTTGAAGGACACCTCCCTTATGGAGTTGAGAGGAGGATAGAGTCTTCCCTCTGCCAAGTTCTCCTCTGTTACCATACCAGCTATCGCCTGAAACAACGGGGGTGATACAAGGTTGAATTGTGGTTAAAATACTATTTAAATTAAAAAAAGGTACACAAGTGTGTGCAATGGGTATAATTTCACCCATCAGTTTTCGCCTGACAAAACACATGTTTATTTAGAACTGAAGTCCTCATAGACAGACATTAACGTGGTAGAAAGGCGAAGGCGATACCTCTGCTGTGGTGAGGAAGATGTCATCAGATATGTGGCGTACTCCACAAGCAATGACACCCAAAGCAACTCCGGGGAAGACGTAGGCATTGTTTCCCTGGCCGGGGACAAAGGTGCGTCCGTCAGCCATAGTCACTTTGTCAAACGGACTTCCACTGGCAAAGATGCCCCGGCCCTGGAGAGGAAAAGAGGGGGAGAGGGCATAGTAGACAAAAGCACATCTGTAAATACAACGGAACGATTTAGATTTACCATGGGATCAGATTATTGTTTGGCACCAAAACAGAACCTCAGTTACCACATATAGAAAATTCATACAGAAACGTTAAACGTCTGCTCAGATGTAAACTGGGCAACTTTTATCATTTGCTGTTGTTTAAAACTGGTGATGGCTCCTCATAAGTGATAAATGTATCAACAAAAAGGACAGAAAAAGCAAGCAAAATAATACATCTAATAAAATAGGATTTCAAGAAGTTGTATGAGGTACGTATGTGTTCTTTGTTTTTTTTTACATCTCAAGCGCACACACACACACACACACACACACACACACACACACACACACACACACACACACACACACACACACACACACACACACACACACACACACACACACACACACACACACACACACACACACACACACACACTCTAGGACATTTGAGGGGGAAACACTGAATAAAAGCAAATTAACTCCATAGCAGGCCTGATTGTAATGAATTGAACATTTTTCTTATAGCCCCTTCGATCAATCCAGAGATGCTGCTCCTTACCTCCGTGAGCTGGTAGCACTGCTCTGCGGTGCACTCCGCCTTGCTGGTGGGATTACTCAGGGCGAAGATGATCGGCCTCTCATTGAAGGACGCCATGTCTTTGATGATCTTCTCAGTGAACGCTCCTGCGACAGCTGCCACTCCTTCAGGAAACAGGACAAAGAGACAATCCATCAACTCAAAATCACTTAAATAGCAACGGCTCCAAAGAAATCCCCATGTTGTATATATATATATTTTTTTTAAATCTAAGGATCGGGTTCTACTTGTAATAATTGTCTTGAAACAACGCGACCATGTTGACACAGTGGCGCTACGGTTTTGATTGAAAGTCTGATAATATATTCCACATGCAGTGTTTGAATTTAGACCAATAAAAGCCAACATGTGCATTAAGTCTTTGATGGGGTTAGTTGATTTGGAGGAATCTACCATGTTATTATTGATCTGAGCAAAGCCGGGACGACAAAAATTCACCTTTAATAGGTTTCTCTGTTTTTCCACAACTGATGAAATGGATGAAACAAACAATGAGAGTTACAAAAAGGCTTTATTTAAATACCATTAAAAAAGGACAACGTGACCTCCAGGTAGACTCACCTATGATGGCGGTGGGTTTGACGGTGGCCACCACTTCCTCCAGAGTCTTTATGTGCGGGTGATCATGAGCAAACTCCTGCTTCTCGTGGTTGAGATTGCCTCGTCCCTAAATAGGAGTAAAAAACGCGTCTTATTCCGTTTGGTGCTTTTGAGACAGCCGGTATCCGGGGAAGCGTGCGGAAGGACGACTTTACCTTCACAATGAGACCCTTTGAGTCCACCATCCAGATTCTCTTGGCAGCTTCTTCTCTACTTATTCCCTCTTTGGCCATGGCCATCATGAGCAGGTGAGCAATTCCCAGAGCAGCCTGGGAGAAGAAAATCAAATGTATGTGTTATTTGAGTAGTTTGTTTTATTTCAGGACCGAATAAAACCCGGTGGGCAGGAAACCTTCTCACCTCGCCCGCCCCTTGGAACACGACGGTGTGGTCCAAGAGTGTATTCTTGGTGATCTTCAGAGCAGCCAACATCCCGGCAACGGCTACCGAGGCCGTGCCTGAGGAGAAAAAAAAAAGAAAACACAAAAAAGTATTGTAATTTATACATGTTGTTTTCAGTTGATGGTCGTGTGATATTTTAAGTTAAAGAAATGAATCCTCTTGTATGACTTAAACATTTGTTTAAAGTTGTATCATTGTCATGTGTGTAGTGTTCACTGCCTGTTGCATCAGTTATCGTACAATATTTACTGACATATATTGTGAGTACACAGCTGCGTGTTCACGTACCCTGGATGTCATCGTTGAAGGTGCAGTATCGATTCCTGTATTTGTTGAGGATGCGAAAGGCGTTGCTGTTGGCGAAATCCTCAAACTGAATCAGGCAGCTCATCCCGTACCTGCAGAGCGACGGAGTGACGGGGTCGGACCTCGAGAGTCGCTCACGTATTCTTTCTCCTTTTTTGTTTCTACTCACTTGTCTGTCACTGCCTGCATGAACTCGTCAATCAGCTCGTCGTACTCCTTCCCTCGGATTCTCTTGTGCTTCAGTCCGATGTACAAGGGGTCGTCCAGCAGCGCCTAGAACAAAAGTCAAGTCATTAATTGACAACAGATATTTCCTCTCTGTTTTTACAACTGATTGGACTGTGAGGAAACACACCTGGTTATCGGTGCCGACGTCCAGCAGCACGGGGAGACACTGCTGGGGCTGAACGCCGCCGCAGGCCGTGTAGAGCGCCAGCTTCCCGACGGGAATGCCCATGCCGTAGGTTCCCAGGTCCCCCAGGCCAAGGATACGCTCCCCGTCCGTCACCACGACGGCCTGCAGGGGAACACGCGTCAGTCAGATGGGGATCATACGCTGTTAAGTTTCCCAGCCATAAGCAGCTGTGTGTGTGTGTGTGTGTGCGTGTGTGTGTGTGTGTACCTTTATGTCTGCCTCGGGCCAGGAGTTGAGCATGGTAGCGATGTGGCCTCTATCGTGGATGGTGATGAAGAGTCCCCTGTGAAGAAGGGTTTTTATTTAATCAGTATTGATTTGATGATGCGCAGTAATCCAGATTACAATAATTGGATGGCAAATAGGAAATGATCTAAAACCAGGAGTGACAGGTCAACAACGACTGCAAAACCCTATTTTGATTTTTTTATTCCCTGTGCAAGTGACCTCAATTTACTCACCCTTTTGGCTTTTTGTTTAGTGTACAACTGAGAAACAGCAGTACACAACATTACAAACATAAACACACTAATGCTAATTAAACAAATAATTTTACTCGACAAAAACATTGAAATTCAGATTAAACCAAAACATCGGACGCATTGTTCGTAAAGGATAAACTGTCCGAAGAGATATGAATGAAAACCAAACTGTGATCGAGAGACGTTGGGCAGAAGTGCGTCATTTGAAAATATGAATAACATTCCTTCATAGAGGATGTTAAACCAAATGTAAGGATGAAGAAATACTTAAACAAACAGTGGTGCTGTGCAGCTACGGTGCAGATGGGATTGCGCTCACCGGGGTCTCCTGAAGGCGTGTCCGTACTGTTGGCAGGCCAGGCCCACCGTGGGAGTGTACACGATGGGCATGAACTCCTCGATGTCAGAGGTCAGCAAACGGTAGAACAACTTCTCGTTCCTGTCCTGCAGCGTCATTAGCAGGATGTACCTGGGACATAGAGCCGCCGTCGCTATTTTTCATCATCATTCTCACAGATTTATGTTAATTGCAACGGTGCTAAAAACATTTTTGCATGAAATATGATGCGTTAGAGGTACGTGACGCACAAGAGATCCTGCAGTTATCTGATACGGGTCATAACTACCAGGCCGCTGGACGTCCCTTTACAAACCCTTCTTTTACATGACAGTTAATTAAGTTTCAAATCATACGGAGACTAACGAGAACAACGGAAACGGGTCAGACCTGCTAAAGGATATCTGACCCAGCTCCAGGCTGGTCGATTCAAACCTCTGCACATGTAGCCTTGCACAGCCCTTAAAGCGTGCTTTATTGTAAATGTCGGTGTCGGTTCCCTCACTTGTCCAAAGGATCGGCACGCGTTTCGTAGCTCTTCATGACACGCAGTACTTGCACATCCTGGGAGAGGAAGCAAGGGGGCAGCAGGCCGTGGATGCCCAGCTGTAAGCGCTCCTCCAGGGTGAACGCCATTCCCTGCACGGTGGAAGAGGAGCAGTTAGACAACACTCTGATCACTGGAAAAAAAAAAAAGAAAAGCTTGCACAGGGTGAGGTTCACTAAGGAAACAACCCTGACCACATTGACTCATGTGTTAGTCATCACAGAATATGGTTGTTATGACTCATTCCTGCACCCGAATACAGTGGTCTTTTTTATGTTTTCTCCCAATTACGCTTCAGTTGCCATTTGGTTGTTAGGAAAAACTGGTCAAAAGAGCCACATTTAAAAAGTCAGACAAAGTCTTTGTTTACTTAAAGCTGTAAACGAGGACTAGCTTTCATTCTGGAAAGCAGCCTTGTTGCCCTCTGCCTTCTGGTTACGGTTAGTGCCGCTGCTCCTCTGTCTCTGCATTCTTTCCAAAGCGTGACTGGAGGAGTGTGAGGTTTAATCTATTTATTCTGGCCAATAGTGCGGGCGCCTGAGCTCACTCCCCTGTTAGCTTCACTTCTCTGTCCTCGTGCCTACTGCGTCGCCTTCTCCGTTTCCACTCTATTCCCGCACGGCACAGGAAGCGCTGACCTACATGGGGAAGAAACTGGCCTCCAAAGGTCGGGTTTTCTTCTTTCGTTTTTTAACTGACTGTAAGTGAAAGTATCCAAACGCACCCTTGTACCCTTGTACTGGCAAAGTGCGAAATGTAATATGGGATTAGATATCAAGTCAATGGTTCCATTCATTATACAACCATTACATCCACGGTGGTTCCACAAGCTGCGCGCTTTCCAGTATGTTGGCTGACCAACACTACACTGTAAACAAAACGTCTGCCTGCCAGACGTCATTAAAAAGGAGATACTCATTAACATAAACTTCAAACTAGTCTCACCTAACCAATGAGAGACAAAACATTTCCCATTTAAAAGATGTGTAACAAATGTGGTCATAAATGGTCAAAGAAAGTCACAGATTAACAGACATACGGTAAACATTGCATTGATTTTTATGATTTCATTTAATTGGACATCTGAGAAGTTACTGCAAACAGCTTAGCAAGTTTGCAGAGTGGCAATGACAAGAGTGGCTACTGACTAAACCCAACCAAAACACTGGATGACTCACTTGGCGGAGGGTTTTTTTGCACCAGATTTGGAAAGAGCATTTTTTTCTATCTGCCTTCAAGCATTGATATTGTTATGTAAGCAGTGTAATCGCCACTATTAAAACACTATGATTATCTTAGAGAGCATGATTCATACTTTAAGGTTTAATTAAGACGGACTGAAATCCGATAGTCAGATAAATTATAGGGACATAAGAGGGAGACCAGCTCCTGATGTGGAGTGAACTATCTTACTTTAGACAGCATCTAAGGCGTTCATGCAGCAGTCCTGGGCTGTAGCTCGCTAACATGAATAGAAGGAAGGAAGTGTGGCAGCATGATGAGGCCTTCAGAAAAGCTGAGATGACGGGTCACACGTCACGTTTGAGCCAGATAACATACAATAAAACAGAATGCCAACGATTCTTTGACTGGGAGTATTCCAAAAGCTAAAACAATACAAATAAAGTATAAATATATGCTTATGCCATTTCTTATATTTGCTTGTCGAACGAAATAATCTATTTGTGTACATGCATACAACAAATGGCAGCCACACATAATGCCCTGACATGAATTATTATTATTATTATTATTGTTGCGATCACGGTAGACGGAGGGCGTACCGGGCCGTCGCAGGGCTCACCTTATTGAGGTGCGGGTTCCTGGTGATGTCGTAGCCCCGCTTCTTGGTAGTCGTGCTGCCCTGGCGGCTCGTCCCGGAGTGGCAGACCCGCACAGCCCGGAGAGAGGCCCCGTCCACCGGCACGGCACCGGCGGGGCGACCCGGGGAGCCGGCGAAGACCCTCATCCCGCCGGCCGCCGTGCTCCTGCACAGAGACAGCGCGGCTCTTCCCGGGAGCGAGTTCATGCTGACTGCGGAAAGACACACGAGCACACGTCCCTTCATGCAGATGTGAACAACCGCAGCTGGCTATGTGCTGTTGTCACAGCAGCAACACCACCACAACAACAACAACAACAATGTGTTCACTGTGTTCGTATGGAAAATCTGCCGTGTGTGGTTGTCGCAGGTAAGCTATGTTTAGCTAAACTAAGCTAACCCCCCGCTAGCTAGTAGCTACCCGTCGCTTCTCTTTCTCAACGAGACAATCTGCGCGGCTGCTGAAGCTAACTAGCCGGTGGCTAACATTCATGCTAGTCTGACCTGAAGCTGCGGGGCCTCTGACTTGGATCTTCCGTAGAGGTGGTCGTAGAGCCCGGCTGCCGGCTATCAGTGGATGTCGTTGGCGATAGACAGCTAACAGCTGATCCAGGATCCTCTGACTTTGACAATCTCACTTCTCCCCCCCGGAGCAACCAATCAGAACGCCCCCCCCCCCTTCCTGCACCCCCTCCACCGAGTGAACAACAGCTCCATCTTCAGCTCATCACCCCGAAGTTATTCAAAGTATATTAAATACGTCTCATCATTTCAAAAAATGTGTCTTTATGTTATTATGTCAAATTACGAAATTGGTCAAAAAAACAGTGCACAACGTCCAGAGTCTTCAGTTTATTTACTCACAATTTGTAATACAGTTCTCCCCATTCAGTTGACTTAATTTCTTCTCTGAGTTTCTTGTTCAATTAGTTCCTTAATTTGATTAAATGGAACTTTATTCAGAGTTGGGAATCATAGGACTAAAATGAAATCAAAATGTATTCTGATCATTTAACTACATTTTGACACAATGGACCCAGTAGATATTTTGGTTGGGGCCAACAAATCGATCGATCTATGTCATTTAAAAAGAAATTATATAAATGATCCACTTCACACTGTTTGTAAAAAGTTTATTTAAAAACAGACACATCATGATACAAAAGGAAACAATGAAGATCGGAATTCTGCATTGATGCTGATTACTCAAATACAGTAAGTCCACCAAATCTGTTGATCTTCATACATTTACAAACACACGTTTTATTGCTGTCTAATAGTGCTTTTATGAATGAAAGGTCAAAAAGGACAACACCGTAAAAATAGTTATAATAGAAATTATGCAAAATTCTGAAAACATCCACATATCAGTTGATCACTCATAGCGTGTTCACAATAACCCACACATTCTGACAGTACCCATTCTGCTTGTTGAAACTATTGAACATCTACATCAAAAAATACCCATCACCAGATACAAGTTACTCAATTCTAAACAGCCAGAACAATAAGCGCATGCAGGCTTGATAACATCTGCAATTTAAAAGGATGAAACAAAAAGCTTTTCTTCATAAAGCTTTTTTGCAGATCCATGTGATGCATTCACAGTAAAAGTATCCCATGCAGAATATTTATTACTTATTAAGAATCATTATTACATTTCACAACAACTATATTCTTGCAGGCTGGACGGAAGAAAAAAAAGAACTAACTATTTGTCTTCATTTTCACCGCTTTCAAAACATTCTTAAACAAGTAAGAAAGAAAAGAAGTGTTTGAAATGCTTCAGATGACTACGCTGGTGCCACTACGGGAACTTCTATCCTAAGAGAGAAAAGTGACAGAGGAGGAATATGGTTACAGATTTTCATGTTGCAATACAATGTAACTAAGTACATCGACTCAAGTAGCCTACTGTACTTGAGTAAAGTGCAATCATGTCCCATTGGATCCCCATTTTATGCTTTATTATACAGGACCAGTCATAAGTTTCTTACATGTGTAATATACTGCATCATATTTAAGTACATTTCTTCTTTTTTCTTCTTCTTTTATTTACCCTGAAATAAGCCATTATGCATTATGAGAACATTTACCTTTGATCCTTCAAATACATTTAGCTGTAAATGCTTTTGTCATTTTAAGCACTTAAATAAGATTCTATGGCAAATAAAGGACCAAAATAGCAGAAGTTAAAAAGGTGATTTAGCTTGAATACTTAATTCTACAGCCATGCGAGCGGCACTGCGAGTCTGTTCTTAGCTCACTACCCCTAACCCTAACTACTGATTTTAGCAGGCATAACGTTTACATGTTTACAATCTTAGTTTAACATGTTAGCATGCTACAGCTGAGGTTTTTTTTATGGGAAATGTTTTCAGTTTTGCAGGTATTTGCTCATAAAGCAAAGTATTGGGCAACTTCCCAGTTTGGCTTCACGTAGGCCGTAAAGACAGCCTTATTATTTACAGAATTTGAAAGTGGTCGTCTGCACAAATAGTTAGGGTGTGATCATTACCACTCTGGAGCAAAGTGCTCCACTCGCCACATGGCGGAAAACGAAGTAAAGAAGCAAAGACCACAAAGAGACAGCGGACAGAATGCAATGAACAAAAGACAATACCTCAGTTTTGGTTTTGAGTCGATATCAGTATTTGGATCTTACCGAAAAGCGGTCGTAGTTCCTCCGACCGTTGCTACTTCCAAGCTGGCTCTCGATGGAGAAGTAACTGGGGGGCTTCTCCGGCCAATCCCTCCCTCTACCTCCTTTCCTCCTGCCGCTGTCCTCCTCGTCTGAGCTCCAGGGCCCTTCGCGCCGCTGAGGAGGAGAATAGCTCCTCTCCCTCCGAGCGGCAGTGCTGTGTAGCTCCTCCATCAGGTCGTCGCGACTGCGGGTCCGCGGTCGAGATCCGCCTCCCCTCCTCCCGGACGGGCCTCCTCTCCTGTTCCTCGAACTCCCGCGTGGCGCTCCTGCTCGCCTGTTCTCCCATTCGGAGTCGTCGCTGTAATCGCGCAGGATCCCTTGCCTGGGCTGAGAGACGTCCCGGTAGCCACGGCTGTCTCCTCCGCGGCGACTCGTGCTCCCACTGGACTGGCTGGAGATTCTTGAACCATCTCTGGCTCCGTCTCCGTCAGCCGGCCCCCTGCGCGAGGGAAAGCTGGGAACCCGCTGGATTATGGGAGGCAGGGTGATCACGCGTCTCTCTACCCCTCTCACCCCCATCTCGTCCAGGGCCGACAGCATGCTCGGGGGCCCCGGTGTGTAGGGCACAGCTTGGGGAGCCGCCTGAGGCTGCAACGGGAGCATATTCTGGTGAGAGTAAGGAACCGCTTGTGGTGCTCCCATGTCCAGCCCCCGCATCTGGTTTTCCAGGAAGTCCAACACCTGACCAGGGTGGCCGCCATGCACACTGCCGTTCATGTGGTTTGGATGAGGTTGATGCTGCAGGGCCATGGGGGACAGCTCCATGGGCACCATGGCAAAGTTTTGTTTGGTGGGGTAGTCAGAGTATGAGCCTGGAACAAAAGTGACACAGAAATAGACGTGAATAATCTCCACCAGCTGACTTTTGGCCACATGGAGGCACCAAGAAACAAGCTGGAAACACACCGTTGATACAATTTAATGTCGCAAAGTTGAGATATTGTGAGCGTATTCAGCAGTTAGGGGGCAACATGTTCGTTCTTCGGGAAATATCTAACTCTACGGCTGCTAAATGCCTCACTATATTACTAAATGTGTCTCTGTCTTTGTGTTGGATGGGTTGCATGCAGTTGGCTTTCTCTGAGGGAGTGGCAAGTCAACCAAAACAGCGCTGAAGGTAACACGTTGGTTGATGATGATGCTATAGATAATCATCAACCAACGTGTTACCTTCATTATGATCAATTATTCATAGTGATTATAGCTGCTTTAATCTCAACAATGGCTTTTTTTTCTCTGGGACTTCCAACACAATATTATTATTTCCCCCATTTCTATAGTTTTTATTTAGATTTAATTATGCTATACTCGGGTAATCCAGTAGTTTACACAGACTATTCCTGTCTTTTGTTGGACCATCTTTGAAAGCACCAAAACCAGTTTCATCATAATGGGTTATTTGCTTGATATACATATATTAAATATCTGCATAAAAGTGGTGTTCATACAGTGACACAATGTGTCCTCCAACTACTGAAACCGTGCGCCCTTGTTCTAAGGAAGGTATGACGCAACATCCCATTCAACAAAGCATAAAAGTCTTTGGTGTGAGCCTCACCGGAGTACAGTATGGGAACGCCCTGGGAGGAGGCGTTGGAGCTAATGGGAGCGTAAATGGGTTGACCGTTCATCCAGGGAGACATAGCCTTCTGAGCGTCTCGAATCATCCTGTGCTGCATCACAGCTGGAGATACAAAGAGGGAGTCAGATGCTTTCATTTGTCTCGGTTAAGGACGTGGCAGATATTTGATACGCAGGCTTGAACGAATACAAAAGACAAAGTTTAACCGCAGCATAAATGTTTGTGTAGATTGTGTATGGTTTCCTTAAGGATTAGCGGGGCGTCGGCGGTCTCTCGTACCTTTCTCCGGGCAGCAGCATGTCTGCGGACAACACGGGCAGCGGACGTAGCAGCAGCACTTCTGAGGACAGCACTGGCAGCAACATATGCAGAAGAGCGTGATGAGCAGGAGGGCGCCGATGATGATCAACAGGACGGTCAGCCAGTCTGCAACAAGCGAGCGGAAACCCGATTACTGGCGTTTCACTCGCTGGAAGACTTTTTTTCCAGGCTCTTTGTGACACTCTGTCGAGCATCACGAGCTGAACTGGGGGAAAACTCACGGTACACGATGAGTTTTACTTCTTGATCAGAGTCGCCCGCCGTGTCCCCGGCAGCGTCGATGCTGCAGAAGTACACGCCGTTATCCCACCACATCACCTCATTGATGACCAGGTCGGCCTCTGTTTGCCGAAAAAACGTCACATTACTTTGGAATGAAGACAATGGTATTGATGATGAACTTGATCAGAACTGCATCAGAACTAAAAATATTCAAACAAATAGATGCTCAATACAACACACAAAATATTTGCAATGAAATGCACTGAAATACTGTCTCAACATAGCGATGGGAATAAACTTGGACTCACTGTTTTGAATGGTAATTTTGCGTATTCGGTATTCTACACCCAGGGTGGGCTCATTAATGCCCCTCTTCTGGATCACAGTGCGGATTGTTCGCTGTCTGTCCGGGCAGTCGTTGGCGGGGTCCTGACCCAGCTGCAGAGAGGCCTGATAGGCTTCAGGGACAGACGAAAATAGGATGAAATACCTTCTACCAGATCGGTCTACCTCATGCCACTCAAACAATGATGATACATTTGGCACTAATTCCTTCAAAAAGTATCAAACCAGCCTCTCTTTTCCAGTTGGTTATAGAGCTGGAATGTAATTGAACAACATATATTTTATAAAACAGTAAAATTAGCTTTTTTTTGCTTTTCAGTGTATAGCTCATGATGATGAATAAAACCATAATGAAAAATGATGAATAAAACCATAAAATATCAGTTATTCATAATTACAGACACACTTTCAGAAGGATATCTTATACAGACAAAAACCTCCGTTTTTCACAGCAAACCTGTTGATTCATCATAGCAAGAAAAGCACAACTGTCACCACTTTGTGATGGCTACAGATACAAGATACAACTGGAACCGCAGCCCCTTGTTGAACATCGAAGTGTTGCTGGTAACACATGTGCTGCAAAATGTCTGCCCAGAAACAAAACATCTGGACCCTGTTCTAAGGAAGGAGCGTTAATAAACTCTTGGACAAAACCTGAACTCTGAGTCGTGAGTTAGGCTTGTGTGAAGGGAATTTCAAAAGGATCGTCACCATTGATGAAGCTCAGAGTCCACAATTCCCCATCGAAAACAATAGTTAGGCTACAAGTCTCCATTGAAATATTATACATGCACAACTTTATATGAACCGTACGTATCGCTATTTTGAATTTCATACTGGGTCATTTTCACAAATGATGTCCTCAGTTTCCTACTGCATTAATATGTAGGCTTTTAAAAACTATTCAGGAATAGCCTAACAAAGTGTGGGAAATTCTATTCTAAGATAATACGCATGAAAAAACACTAATCATGCTTTAGATACTACAAGAACAAGGTGTATTAGAACAGAAGGTATTATAGGAAAAAAACAATGTATCAAGTTGTCATTTAACATTTTGTGAGGGAAATCTTCGTTGAAACGTTCCTTTTTATTATTTGGATAAAAGTGTTAACACTGAGAGAACGAGTTCTGCTAGATGTTACTAAACTAATACAATATGTTTTGGTCATCTTTTGAGCGCGACAATATAATAAAACAAGTCTTTAGTGCTGAGAATGAAAAGCTACTGTGATAACGTCTAAAGTGCTGTTAATATCCACCTCCATCTGTTTGTTTTGGTTGAGCTGCACTATCGCACTTTAAAATCAGCAACTTCCTCCAATTGCAGCCTCACCTGTGGAGTAGTACTCCAGCACCGGGTCTTTGCAGAAGGACTTGAACCTCCAGGTGACCAGCACGTCCTGAGGGTTTGCAGAAGTCGAGTAGTCGCAGCGAAGAATCACAGAGGCAAACAAGGTGGTGCTCCTCTCCCTCTGTGGGACAATCACCTGGATGGACAGCAGCTCTGACAAAATGACGACAGAGTGAAATAACAGCACCCCGATGAAACGATATACAAATCACTATAGAGCGGGAACAGCTTTGTTCTTGAATGCTTGATAAGAATCTGACAAAACTGCTTATTAGTTTAAAACAGAAGCCATGCTCATGTGCACATGTTGTTCTCTACACTAACACTCGTTCATCACGATCAGCGATGTGGAATGACAGATTAATGTATGTGCTGGCCTCTGTATTTATAACATAATAATAATAATAATAAAATCTTATTTGACCATTATTTATTCATTACAAAAGTTTAGTCCCAAACTACTGTAGAGAATATTTTGAAAAGCTGACGTGAGTAAATATTTGCATTAATATCACTGGATTTTTATTTCTTAGTTTACAGCTGAGTGAGCTTAAACAATTTGGCCTTTATATACTGAGAATATAAAACTGAACAAACTACTGGGAACATATTCTATGAACATTCCATTTAAAAAAACAGAACTTTTCATAGTTTTCAGACAAAACCAGATTTCCCCACACAACAAAAACATGCAGATCTACCATAAGTACATACTATTAGATGTAAAGATATAGATAGATAATAGTGCAAAGATGTCTTTGTCTTACATGGTATTAAACAGGGGGATCAAAACATTAAATACACTACACTGGCTCTTGGGAAAATTTTTGTAAACAAATCTACAAACTAATAATAAACAAATGATTAGCTTAATATACCTAATATGTACCATAATATATAGCACAACACGGTTATTAAAATGTACCGTCTGTCTGCAATTGATCCATTATTCAGCATATTACACGATCATGAAAACGTTTATTCTATTGACAAACACAACTTCCTCATCTAACTACATTAGTTTCGGGAACGTTTGATCCGATGCAGACCCATAAATATATATTTTTATTACTATCATGGCAGAGTGGAGCAGCGGTCACGTGACCGCAGTCGGCCTTGGCCTGTTCCACCTGTCGATAATTAACTCGCACGCACCACTGTCCGCTTCGACTGTTTGCTCGAGTGGCTTCACCTTAAATTCCTGCGCTTTCGCTGAACAAAAAAAAACAGGCGAAAACTACCAAACGTCGACGTAAAGAGACAAAACGTGTTTCCCTTTTAAAGCCATTAGGAGTCTCACCTGTGGGCAGGTGAGCCAGCAGAAGCGTCATCAGTATCAAATTTCCCATCTCGTCGCTCTCGTTCCTCCGCGGAAGTTTCCCCCCTTTCTCTAAGCTGGGGGCCGCTCGAACACCGCCAGAAATCCGCAATATTTGTGGAAAAGCGTCTGTCGTCCGTTGCCGAGCATCGTGACTCCTCTTCACACTCGAGGCGGCATGCTGGGGGATGCGTCTACTCTCTGGAGGAACAACACGGCCACACAGAAAGAGGGGGAGGAAGAGAGAGAGGGAGGCGAATCGTCCCCCTCCCCCTCCTCCAGCTTCAGGTGACATCATTGACCCCGCCCTCTGCCACAGGTGTAACGTGGGGAAATGAACAGCGGAGCAGGAAAAAGCAACAGAAGAGAGGTGGACACAGAAAGACAATCTTAAAGCTTCCTTCAACCATGTTGAATCGAGCATCATGTGAATACTCGGCGTAGAAAAACAGGTCGTCTCGACGATGGTTTTTCATTTATTACAGCCCCGAAACGTAAAGTTCCTTCTCAGAATGTGTCTCATTGTTCTTGAGCTCTTTGTGTGTGGATGTTTGCAGCCCCTCCTCCGGAAAGTTGGATCCCAACAAGCTTTACCGTTGACACAAAAACAAGGCTGAGCTCGAGTGCTGTTCTCCCCTTACTGAAGTGCTCTTGAGATCCTGAGGAAAAGGCTGCGTTCATGCAACGTTTCGCCATCACGTCTGTGTCTGGCTCCCCTCTGAACCTGGAGACACGCCAGTTCTTCAAATGCCTCCCTCGTTGGTATCAGGGCAGGATGTCCCTTTCGTGTTCTCTGCCTTGCTATCCACTCCGGATAGTTGTTGTGTTTCTTTTAATCAACACCGAGTCTCAAAGTTTACTGTAAATAAATGCACTGGGTCCACTGATCGGAAAACTCGAGGCCCGCAACCGGAGTCAGAAGATGAGAGATGACCTGCTGAAGTCGCCACTGAACAGATCTGCTGGGCCGAGATTCTATGTTAAATATAAACAAAGGACTGAAAAAGAAACACACTTTACACTGCAAACAGTCTATGGAGATATCGTTTTCCTCTTTTGGGAGGCGAGAAAGTTTGTGTGCTTTTCACTCTTCTCCACCAATAGCAGAAACCAAGAGCTGCAAGAACTGCAAAAAGACCCCAATTCACACCATAGTAGTTAGTTGTTATCATAGTGATCTGCCAGTTAAACATTTTAAAGCTGCACACAGTTTACATAAT